>NC_139947.1:37381629-37429129 GCF_963454915.1 Gymnoscopelus microlampas | reverse complement strand
GACATAACGGCAGTGACGAAGCCTTTTTTTTATTCTAAAGGTGCTAGCCAGGGCGACTGACGCTTTGATGTCGTAGACATCCAAGCGCCAGTCGCCCTGGCTAGCACCTTTAAAATGTCCGAGCTGCTCCAGCCGTGTCCTCTCCTTCTTCGCATGTGTTCAGTGCGTCAGACGCCATCCTGGGGAGACAGTCCAACACTGTACACAATCCCATGTAAAATGGCGTCGCTCCTGCCAACACTGTTCGTTCTGCCGTCGTCCCTACGAAGCAAACAGAGCCAACATCTCACCCTAAATGGGGTTTGACTTCAGAGCATTATTACTGTTTTCACAGGTCTTGCAAAGTTACAGTAGAACAATAAAGTGTATTTCTTGAGGGCGAAAGAACTAAACACGTTGACAGTTTCAGTAAAATATTCTGGTCAACAGAATTACGAAAAAGAGAGAGGGACAAAGACAAGCAGAGAGAGAGAGAGAGAGAGAGAGAGAGAGAGAGAGACAGAGAGAGAGAGAGGGGTGGAATGAGGCGGCGGAATCAAGTGGCATCACTTCCCACCCATCAGAAATAAATATTTCACAACATCCTGCGTGTCAGCTGCAGTGCCTTTGATATGCAAAACCAGAAAACTGAGCTCTCAACCCAAATCTAAAAACACAAAGCACAGAAGGCTTCACACACACACACAAAAACAAACTCCACAAACAACTTTATTTCATCATTATTCTAATCATGAAGCACACTGCCTGCACTGGGTGTTTGGCACAGCAATAACCCTGTTTTCACCTCTCTTAGTTGGTGGAATATTAACCAATTAAAACCGGGAAAGCATCTGTGTCATTTTATTTATACCATTGGTTCTCAAAGTGGGGTCCGGGGACTCCCAGGGGTCCTTGAGGGAGTTCCAGGGGGTCCCCAGCTAAATGATAGATTAGGAACCAAATGGACCCTTATGGGTCTGTAACTCTGAGAGTGTACAAATGGAACCCAATTGTACACTCTCAGAGTTATATTAACATAGATTTTACAATATAAATTGGGGTCCAAGAGATAGAAATGCCATTAACTGGGGGTCCGTAGCCTAATGCATGTCAAACTGGGGGTCCTTGAAATTAAAATGGTTGAGAATCACTGCTATACCCGTAAAAAAGATCTTCTCTTATGGGGGTCCCTGGCATATCTTTTCAAATGGGGGTCCGCGGGCTAATTAGAGTCAATTTGGGGGTCCTTGATATGAAAACGTTTGAGAACCACTGATTTAGACGACGTTTGTAGAATCGGCCTCAGGTCTTCATGGGTTAACAGTGGTACGTCTGAGAGGAAATGAAATCAAAAGTTTGTCAAATTGACTCATGTGCTTTACTATTGGCAGGGGGTCCTCCTCAGATGTACAAAGTGTGAAATCAAATGCGAGACCAAGCGTTGGTCTGGACATTCATGATTTTCATGAGGTATTGATGTTTCTATGCGGACTAACACGGTGTACACACTTTACTGCAAAACTGTACTAAACGGAACCTTCATTATCTAACAAGAAGTCTGAGGGATTGCAGATACAAGTACAGTTAGTACACGAGTTGAAGCAGCTGGACAGTGACGTAACCTGCCTTGTTATACGGCTCGGTTGAAATGCTTGATTCTGATTGGTCAATTGCTGAATTCAGCTGTGTGTTATGTCGAATAATGACCGATGATGAGCTCAATAACAGACCACTGTCTAATCAAAGACTTTAGATAGTCTAATCAAAGATTGTATGCTGTATCCAATATGACAGCCATGTAAACACACACACCATGTCATTTACAGCTAAACGCTGACTCTCAAGAATGTTTTTGAAAACATTTGAAGTGAGAAATAGACGATGCAATAATGGAAAATGTATTCTATTTGATCAACACTTCCTTGTTTTCCGAGAGGACCGTGTCGGTGCATAATCACCCTGTCGGGATTTATTTTTCAATAATGACCAGCTACCCGGCAATTATCCCTTGCTTAACAGTTCATTCCACCACAGACGGAGGGAGTCTGGCCTTCAGTTCTGCTGAAAAATCAGGCTTTCCACTCAGCCTATACATCCATATCCACACCGGCTTTGCCACTTTGGCCCAAACGCAGCCACTGATTTTAACCTTGATGCAAAATAAAATACTGTAGTGCTGAAGAAGGGAAACAATTTCACTTTGGGAGCGGCCACGCCCGAGCAAATAACCCCACACTCACACACCAAGCATGCAGAACTCCCACTATTTTATTTGCATATGGTATAGTATAGCCCTGTGTCTTCAACCCCTTTCATGCTCATTTCCCTGGCCGAGCCGCCGCCGTGCATTCCGCTGACCTCGCTGTATTACTCCACTTGAGAACGAGCGTCAGAATGCAATGGGAGCGCCCAGAGCGAAGCATTTGCTGTAATGTAAATTCGCCATGCGAGTCCAAGTGTAAAACTAAGCGCGGAGTCTCAGTGTGAGTGTTAGCGCGGATTGACTTGTGACTTATTGCTGCTAACCAAATGTAACGGCTATACCTGCACTATAGGACAACGTGCACGCGCACACTCACGCTCACACACACACAAATAAAAATAAAACACTACACACACACACACAGCTCAGATGGTGAGCCATCGAGGAGTAAACAGACTTAATGGGCGACCGGGGAGCCCGCCGATGTGAACAGAGTGTAAACTGAGGATGTGTTTGGGGGGGTGCAGCAGGAGAGCTGTTGGCCTCTGCCCATCCCTATAGCTCACCGTGCTCATGTTAACCCGTTGAAACCGGGAACGCATCCGCGTGTAACCACTTTGACCATGATTTTATACTTTGGCTCTTGGCATGTGTGGATGTGTGTGTGTTTGTCAGTTTGTTTTGTGTTCGTCAGTTTGTTTTGTGTTTGTCACTTTGTTTGTCTGGGTCTCCAAAAAGTTAGGTTTCGCTTTCGGTTTGCATGTTGCAGTTAGGTTTCGCTTTCGGTTTGCGCGTTGCCAAATCATGTGCGAGAAACAAGCACCGGTGTTGCAATGAACGTCTATACGCTCTACTGTCTCTGTCTCCGATGTGCGGGCCAGGCTACTAGACGGGAGGGCCGCGTAGCGGCCCGACCCTCTAGTATATATACAAGCGAACATTTTGAACTCAAAACTTTGCGTGGGTGGAGGGGGGGGGGGGTCCCTGGAACAATATTTTGAAATATTTGGGGGGAAAAATGGGGGTCTGCGGCCAAATACATTTTGGGGGTCCGTGACATGAAAAAAGTTTGAGAACCACTGATTATATATATCATTATTATAACATACGTTAAAAAAAAAAAGAGTTAGAGTTAAACATTTTTGCTTAAAAAATATATATATTGAAAGATTTGAAAAAAAAAATCATGATTTTTTTAAAATAGCAGATCTACAAGCTCATCGTGCGGCACTCGGTGCCGCGCGATGAGCTTGTAGATCTGCTATTTTTGAATAGCCAAAAGGAATCTAAAAAATTACACACAGATAACGGTTCCCGGTCTAAAGGGGTTAACCCACTGTGGAAATCAGCCCTCTCCCCCCCTGCCTCTTTATAGGAGGCCCGGGCTGGCTTTTATAGGCCACTGGGGCATAGCACTGCAGTTCAGTGGGACTGCATTGGGTATAGAGAATGTTAACTCGAGCCATTAAATTGTATAGAAGGGTTCTGAGGGTGTGTAAGGGGTTACTAAACGTGCAGTCCTTGTGGAGCTTAACCCAGTAAGACCTGGAACTGTGTCATTTTTAGATTTGAGCTAAAAAGCATTATTTTACACTTTGGCTATTCAAAAATAGCAGATATACAAGCTCATAGCGCGGCACCGAGTGCCGCGCTACGAGCTTGTAGATCTGCTATTTTTGAAAAATCGTGAAAATGTGTGCACATTTTTGAATATATATATTTTTTTAAGCGAACATTTTTAACTCAAATATTTGCTTCTGGGGGGTCCCTGGAACTAGATATTTGGATGGGGGTCCGCGGCCAAATACATATAGTTTTGGGGGTCCTTGACATGAAAAAGATTGAGCACCACTGACATAGAAACATACGTTTTTCAGAATACTGTTGAGATTTAGGAGACATGTAGAATCGGCTTCAGGTCTCAATGGCTTAACGCCAGTGAGTGTATAGTGTACATCACTGACAGAAAGTTTGGGGGGTGTCTGGCTGGGTGTCTTGGCAATAATAAAAAAGTACTCTGCGGTGCAGTGAAGTTATGGAGCTGTGAGGTATAGACACTGGGTTTCATATCAGAACAGGACACCTGAAATCACTGTAAACCCAATAAAACCCACTATGGCATTACAAGTAAGTATTACAGTTACTGAGCATAAATCCATAAATTCACTACACTAAAAGTACAGGTGCCCGCGCACGTATAGGCACACACGCACGCACGCCCGCGCCCACACACACACACACACGTACGCCCACGCCCACGCACACACACACACACACACACACACACACACACACACACAGTTGGTGACTTTTTCATAACCCACTATAAGAATATATGTGGAATTGAGTGGAAACATTCAGGAGAAGCATAAGTGAATAGCGGAGGGTATAGTTACTTTATCTTTTTTTAGTTTAAGCCATGCAGAAATGGGAGCTTTGACTGGATGGTGGTGAGTGCCTTTAGTGTATGAATATGGAACAGCAGAATTATGACCATGCACTTTTTTTTTTTTTTTACCTGTCACTGCAGGAGATACAGTACGAAGACAGGATGGAGAGAGGAGAGTTAGTGAGGGGAAGAGGGGGGAGAAAGAGAGAGAGGGAGAGAGAGAGAGAGAGAGAGAGAGAGAGAGAGAGAGAGAGAGAGAGGCATAATGGCTTAAACTTACAGCTTAAGCCATTCAAGCCGGGAACGCATGCCTGTCATTTTAGATTTCTTTGGCTATTTTTGAAAAATCGTGAAAATGTGTGCAAATCTTTGAATATACATATATTTTTGAAGCAAATTTGTAACTCAAATCTTTGCTTCTGGGGGGTCCCTGGAACAACATATTTTGAGATGGGGGTCCGTGGCCAAATACATATCATTTTGGGTGGTCCCTGACATGAAAAAGTTTGAGAGACACTGATATTATAGCAACATATGTTTTTTTTAATTTTGTTTTACTGTTAGGATTTAGAAGACATGTGTAGAATCCCCCAGAAGCAAATATTTGAGTCACAAAATGTTCAACAAAGCAATCTAAAAACGGCACACAGATGCGTTCCCGGTCTTAATGGGTTAAAAGGCTTTTTTTTTTTTGGGAACGGGCGGGCAGGTCGAGGGGAGGTCAAGCACACACAGATCACCATGCACTCTGCTCGCTCCCTCGACAGTGGCAGTCTGAAACGAACATCGCTCTTTTTCCACATGGCTGGTCAGCCTGTCAGGGAAGTCCAAGCATGCCTTCGGTTCACACACCGCTGTGACAGCCTCGCTGTATAACACCGCTAGGCTTTCACACACTACACACCCCCCCCACACATGACACAAACAGCTTCATAAGGGCATGTACTGTAGGGCATATACTTGGTTGTATCCCCATGACACATATAAGCGCCCCTATTCTGGGGGGGGGGGCGAACATACGGTAAAAAAAATTGCAGATCTATTTTCCCGATATAGCAATCGTTGCTATAGTATAGACTAGAGCAGTGGTTCTCAACCTTTTCAGGCCGCGACCCCAAAAATAATGATATTATTTTCCGCGACCCCCCACGTGCACGCGCGCGGTCCCGTTCGAGCGCGCAAAGGTTATTTAATTATAATAGGTTATTGGATAATTGTTTATTATCAAAACATTTTTGCAAAAAGTGGGTAAATTAAGTATATTAACTGATAAAACATGAATTTATGATAACATAAAAAAATATTTTGTTAAAAAAAAAAATGATTTTATTTTTTTATTTTTTTCAAATTCACCAAAAAATCTGGCGACCCCCCCAAATTATTTGGCGCGACCCCCAGGTTGAGAACCACTGGACTAGAGCAGTGATTCTCAACCAGTGGTCCGGGGACCACCAGTGGTCCTTGAGGGGGTTCCAGGGGGTCCCCAGACAAATGAATAGTTAGAAACCAAATGGACCCTTATGTGTCTGTAACTCTGAGAGTGTACAAATGGAACCAAATGGACCTAACGGGTCCATTTGGTTCCATTTGTACACTCTCAGAGTTAAATGGACACTGATGATGGTGATACAGTGTAGATTGGGACCCCACAAGAAATCAAAATGGTTGAGTCCCTGGCATATCTTTTCAAATGGGGGTCCGTGGGCTAAAATATGTGTCAATTTGGGGGTCCCTGACACACAAAGAAAGGTTGAAAACCACTGGACTAGAGTGTTTGTTCAGAGACAGGAGTCTCCCCGTTCTGTCTGTCTGTCCAGTTCTTTAGTAAACAAAAATAAACATCCAGGTCGGGATACCAATGTTTTCCAATCAGGAGAGATATAAGAGAGGTCATACAGAATCCAGGATAAACAAGGGAAATAGGAAGCGATGAACCAAAAACACGAGCAGACAAAATTGGAACTAGGACACTGCATGGAGCTGGAGAGATGGGGAGACGCCTGTTATTGAAGTGAACAAACACTCAACCCGTGAAACAATGTGTGAAAATTTGTGATAAATCTTTGAATAAAGATGTTTTTTTAAAGTGTTTTTTTTTTTACTCAAATCTTTGCTTCTGGGGGTCCCTGGAACAAAATATGTTGAGATGGGGGTCCGCGGCCAAACACATATAATCTTTTACGTGAAAAAGTTTGAGAACCACTGTAGCAACACGATTTAGAAGATATTTGCATAGAATCGACCTCAGGTCTTAATGGGTTAAATTAAGACTGAAAGATTTTACGGTTCATATATAAAATATTCCACCTCATTTCCCTTATCCCTTACTTACTTATGTACTTATGTGCTTATTCCTTAATATATGTTCCTTTTCTACACAATACCACCTATCTACTACTACTGCTCCTCCTGTTCCATAGCATCCATGTCTTCTTCCAATTCCGTCACGTCTTTCATTGTGTTTCATGTTCCTTCCGTATACCGATGTGGCCGGGCGGTGAGAACTGAACTAGGGGAGTGGCCGAAGGTCCTCTCCTTACGTCACTAATGCCACAGGAAACCCTGCATAACCCCCGCGGCTCTACTGGAAGAGAGCACTAAATCCTCCCTGTGCTTCTCCCTGAGCCCAAAGACTTTCACCTTCCCCTAAACCGGCTCAGACAGAGGTCTTTATTATCACTGACGAGGAGGAGAGCGCTGAGAAGAGGAGGGGCGGGGGGGGGTAAGGAGGTAAGGGGGTAAGGAGGTGTCTCTTCACTCAGGGTTTAACCCGTTCAAACCGGGAACGCGTCTGTGTCATTTCAAGATTTCTTTGGGCTATTCAAAAATAGCAGATTTACAAGCTCATAGCACGGGTGCTATCATGTGCCAGGCAAGGGAATACATCTTCAATATAAAACATAACTGTACCAAATCTGCTGCTTGGCAGGCTGCAGATAACCAACACACCAACATGACCGGTGCAAAAAGTATGCATCGCAGCGACAGATAAATATCGGCCTCTGCCTGCGGTAAATGTTAACTTATTTGCCGACATGCAGATGTCAGTCAACCAGGCAAATATCGACCGATACCGATATAGAGCTAATATACTGTACTGTATATTGGTGCATCCCTGCTGATTTTTTAACTGATGCCTTTTTTTAGAATTGTATTTTTTTAATCATGTTGGATAATTATGTTTTCCAGCCGCACTAGAAACATTTCTGTCTTCTGTACGGAGTAATTTATTCATTGCTATTTTTTAATCAAACACACAAATCTAGGCCTATATTTGATTTGACTGTGCCTTCCTGTTATTTGACTTGTTATGTGTTCCTTTCTCTACCTATTCTAACTTTTCCTGTAACTGCAATGTTGAGTGCTTGCACAAAAAATGAATGTACCCATAATTTTACACTTGTATAATTGTGTGATGTGACAAAGTCTGATTCTGAACTCCTCCAACATGAGGTGGAATCCCTTTCTGTATTACGTAAATAAAACCGATCCATGCTAGAGGTACGGGCCTATACTTTGATGTGCGTATAGGCAGGGATGTTTTATGGGAGGTTTAAAGCTATAATCCGTAACTTTCACGTCCGACCTTGTTTTCAAACCCAGGTACGTAACCCATCCCGCACAAGCACAAGCACCGACATTTCTACTGGTGAGCTAACAAAGAAAGCCTGAAAGGACAGAGGATGAATTGCATTTTGAGCTTCATGCAATACCACAGTGGTGATCCTACGTGACTACAGAGGTTATGCATTTCTCAATAGAAGAGCAGGTAGACCAACTACAACCGCATTTGTATTTGTTATATTGTAATTATATACTCCACCTTACAGATTGCCTTACAGATCAAAATAATGTTTTTATTTACACACAAACAGTTTTGGATTGCAGCTGACCACCAGAGGAGAGGAGAGGAGAGGAGAGGAGAGGAGAGGAGAGGAGAGGAGAGGAGAGGAGAGGAGAGCTGGTGATGGAGTGAGAGGTAGAATAAGCAGTAAAAAGGCTTTATTTAATCTCAGCAGGAGTGTTGGCAGAGCGGAAAGTTCAGCAAACTGGATCGCTGGTCGAGTTAAGCCCGGAGTTTTTACTGTGCTTTCAGGCCAGTGTGTGCGTGTGCCGTATGCAGCGCGCGCGCGTGTGCGTGTGTGTGTGAGTGGGAGTGTGTGCGCGCGTGCGTGCGTGTGTGTGTGTGTGTGTGTGTGTGTGTGTGTGTGTGTGTGTGTGTGTGTGTGTGTGTGTGTGTGTGTGTGTGTGTGTGTGTGTGTGTGTGTGTGTGTGTGTGTGTGTGTGTGTGTGTGTGTGTGTGTGTGTGTGTGTGTGTACACACAATGGTTGTACATGGGTGCGCACACATTAAGCAGTGCAAAGAGGCAGAAATTGGGTGCTGCTGGCAGAATTGTATTTTAATCAATTCAGAACAAGGCAGTTGTGTAATTCTCTCCCGAGGGCGGAGAGAACACTGGCTCCATATAAAAGGGATCTGGTTCTTAGGTTTCTTAAAGCGGCATAGATAGATAGAACGACGTCTTTGTTCACGATACCATCGCAACAACACCGCCGTGGCTGTGTTACATAATGGAGCCGTTTCTCACAGATCTCGGGGGTTATAGAGTAAGCAGCCGAAAAGGGATCTTTTTGATCCAGACTGAAGATTTATCAAAGGCACGCTGATTGTGTTGAAGACTCGCTTGAGTGGCATTTTAAAGGAGAACTGAGAGGAGTGGGAAGAGGCCAAGAAGACGAGGACAACGACGACGACGACAACATCATCATTCAACAACACATTTTAAAAGTAGTCTTAACCCATTGAGACCTGGAACTGTGTCATTTTTTTGATCTGAGCTAAAAAGCATTATTTTACTCTTTGGGCTATTCAAAAATAGCAGATCTACAAGCTCGTAGCGCGGCACCGAGTGCCGCGCTACGAGCTTGTAGATCTGCTATTTTTGAAAAATCGTGAAAATGTGTGCAAATCTTTGAATATATATATTTTTAAAGCGAACAATTTTAACTCAAATCTTTGCTTCTGGGGGTCCCTGGAACAAAATATTTTGATGGGGGTCCGCGGCCAAAAACATATCATTTTGGGGGTCCTTGACATGAAAAAGATTGAGCACCACTGATATAGAAACATACGTTTTTCAGAAAACTGTTGAGATTTAGGAGACATGTAGAATCGGCTTCAGGTCTCAATGGGTTAAAGTAGTAGTAGTAAAATAATGCCACAAAAGCATAAGAAAAAACTATACTAGTTGTGTGGAGAGCCTGAAAGGCCTAAATTCATCATCTCAGAGATGAATAAGAGGGAAGGTCTTTCCCCTTACGTTACAGCAGCTATTCATCTGATGGTGAATGGCGGTATAGCCATGAAATTAGAGCAAGTACTTCTGTACAATAAACAAGATCCCAACATGTATAATGTATAAACAGCAAATATAGGAACAGAAAACACACTTTCAATTCATGGTGTCGCTTTTTGAAATGATGAAAAGAAAACCTCCTGCAGAACATGAATAGAAGCAAGCAGAAAGGAGAAGTCTGATTCTACGTGAATTGTGAGGATAAAAAGTTTGTAAAAACAAACCAAATAAAAAAAAATTTAAACCGAAAAAACAAATCACACAGAGTGACTCAACCTGGTATAGTTATATAGTCCATTTCAACAATGCATATCATCGCTGTTGGGCAGAAAACTTGTACCGTATCGCCATAATTCATCTTTTTATGTTTTTCCATAAATGAATACCCTATTTAAGACATTGACCCATGAAAATAACAGTGAAAATAGCCAATCTACAAGCTTGGTTTGTAGACCGGCTATTTTTGCTATACTTCATTATTTGAAATGTTTTGAAAGTTCTTGCGTATAATGACGCATAAATAGATAAATGACGCATATAAAGTGCCAAAATAGGTAAGTCAGGTTGAAAGTCTGTCTGAGGGTTTTTATAAATATTCATCAGATGAAAAGTATTAACAAGATCTTGTGACCAAATAATAACTATACTGAATCCATTGGAACGCACATGTTCTTTTTTCTATTTCCTGAAAAGTGACAGTTTTGAACATATCAGTGGAAAAAGTACTCACATGTTTTACTTGGGTAGGGTAAGTGATTTACTTTGGTTGAAATAAATAGTTAAATAGCTTTATATTCTGATAGAACTCATTGCTATAGAGTGTTTGCTTGTAGATCGCTATTCTCAAATGGCCGAAATGTATAGAACCGAAGTGGTTAATATATGTTTTGCAATAATAATCTAAATCTACAAAGTAACTAAAGTTTTCAAATAATTGTAGTGGATTAAAAGTATGATATTTGCCTCTGAGATGTAGTGAAGTAAAAGTATTGAAAATTGGAAATACTCAAGTAAAGTAAAAAATACCTCAAAATTGTACTTAAGTACAGTACTTTAGTAAATGTACTTAGTTACTTTACACCACTGGAACATATTATGACGTTTCTGCCCAACAGCGATGATGATATGATATCTTATAGGCTTCACCGCACCTGTTCTCCGAAATCACATGATCACAAAGGGGATCACAAGGGGCCAAGCAATCATTTGCACGTGTCAAGTCAGCGTCTTGACGCACGACAAAAGGAGACATTTTCAGATTGCTACGCGTCAAGTCAAATTGTCGTAATGATTGAGTGTCACGCGCCGCTGTCTGTCTTGACAGACTGATTTGTGTCCCGTACCGACCGCACGGCGCCGCGACAGAGTCCTTATGAGCTCGGGTTAGCACTTAATGAGCACGCATATTGTACGGGAGAATGATCTGTCAATGTGGACATGCAAAAACCTCAACAGCTCAAAAATGATGACAAGCACACACACACACACACACACACACACACACACACACACACACACACACACACACACACACACACACGTTTGTATTACTATACTTGTGAGGACATCAACGCTTTAGGACAGCCATGTTATGAATGTCATTTAAAAATATATATATTTTGCCATTTTTAACCGTAAGCCTAAAGCCAAAAAACAGCAGATCTACAAGCCCACAATGTGTCGCGCTGTGACGCGTTGTGAGCTTATAGATTGGCTAAGTCCAATCCCTAAACCTAACCTACAGTAAATGTCTAATCCTAACCTGAATGTTTTTGCAATTGTAAACGTATCTCTAAAAATGTTTTTTAACTATAAAAAGGAAAACGGTCCTCACAATGTATATTTTTCAAATTCTACTATACACACACACACACACACACACACACACACACACACACACACACACACACACACACACACACACACACACACACACACACACACACACACACACACACACACACACACACACACACGCAGACATCATGCAAAATCCTTCACTGCAAATCAATCACATGGAGATGTGTACCGAGTTCCCACGTGGGACGAAAATACCGAAGCCGCCCACTTACTAGTATACACATGCATTTGTTATTACTTTGGCTCAATGGCTGCCACATGGAGCTGCGTTTGCATCATGCCGAGTTCTTTCCTATATCAGCAGTGATTCATATTTGAGTGTGCCGTTTCACCATGCAGTAACATACCCCATCATCATCATCATCATAACCCATACTCCAAAATGCAGAAACAATCAACTTGACTTTCTCCGTTCACTGAGAAAGTAAAGTGTACTTCATTGTGCGACGGTGCTACAAGCTCACAACGCATCGCTTGACAACAGCAGATCTAATAGGCTCGCGACAGGTCGCAATGTGACACGTTGTGAGTTTGTAGATCTGCTATTTTCAACTTGGAGTATAAAGTAAGCATATAATGATAAAGGGCTCTTCAAGCGCTTGCTTTTTTGTTCCTATTAATTGAGTGTCCACATGATGGCTATGGACACTTACTGTACATCTTGAACTCCTTTGGTAAGGAAAGTGCAATGGAAATATATCTGTGCAGTTTTTTGTTAAAATTGGGAATTTTCTATTACATCATTCATTAGAGAACTGCAGTATTCTATTGTATTTGTATACAGTATATATATATATTTTTTAATTATGTGTCATTTCATCAAGACACTGTTGATGAAGGTCCTGAAGGACCGAAACGTGTGTCAATTTGAATAAAAAACAGTTGCTGCTGAGCAAGAGCAGTGTGGAGGGTGGTTTTTGTTGATGAAACACTTTTTTTTTTCATGATCGCTTCAGTTGTCACTGTCCAACGCAATATTTCATTTGCAAGGATTATGAGCCATTTAATGTTTTATAGCAAAATTCTGAACTGTTGATATTTAACCCATTGAGACCTGGAACGCATCATCTGTGTCACTTTAGATTTCATTGGCTATTCAAAAATAGCAGATATAGAAGCTCATAGCGCGGCACCGAGTGCCGTGCTATGAGCTTGTAGATCTGCTATTTTTGAAAAATCTTGGGGGAAAAAATCTATTTTTTTCAAAAAACTGAGGATTTAAAAAACATTTTTAAGAATCACCTCAGGTCTTAAAGGTTTAAAAGTTAATAATAAACATTACAGAGAGAGAGAGTAAATAGAGAGGATGGGGGGACTATAGGGAGAGATGTTGAGGAACAGGGGGGGGGGGGTGGTGTGTGAGTACAGGAGAGCGTGTGCCGACAACAAGCTTCAGACATGGTGTTTACTCATACAGCACTGCCAGTCTCTCACAGGAAAACAACATGACCTTTTCAATATTCCTCCACAGATCATATCTCCTCACCAACGTGGCTGTGTGTGTGTGCATGCGTGTGTGTGTGTGTGTGTGTGTGTGTGTGTGTGTGTGTGTGTGTGTGCGTGCGTGCGTGCGTGCGTGCGTGCGTGCGTGCGTGCGTGCGTGCGTGCGTGCGTGCGTGCGTGCGTGCGTGCGTGCGTGCGTGCGTCTGCCTATACTTGTTTCTGTCCATGAGTGAGCATCAGACTAGAGAACAGTTTGTATAATGGAGGTGTCACCTTTATTTCTTTGTTTTCCACTCCCTACACCTCCTTCATAGGCTGTGTTTGTGCTCTCTCTCTCTCTCTCTCTCTCTCTCTCTCTCTCTCTCTCTCTCTCTCTCTCTCTCTCTCTCTCTCTCTCTCTCTCTCTCTCTCTCTGTGTGTGTGTGTGCGTGTGTGTGTAGAGGCTGGCTGCAAGGTGCTGCTACATTGGGTTTGGTTAATGGGGATATGGTGTCCTGCTCTGCTCTGAGCCCCGCTAGGAGAACAGGATTAATAGTACTGCCATGACACACAGCTGTGTGATCACTGCGGGGGCTCCTGCAAAATTAACTCCAACATGTTTTTTTACACCGTCAGAGTTAAAGTACCACATACCGGAGGTCTGGCATGTTTAGCCTCATTTACTATGACTAGCAGTACGCTACATTTTCCAAAGCGTACAGTTTAGGCATGCAACAGACTGAGGTGGTGCCATGGTTTTGCACTTTTTCTGTTTTTCATGTGTCTATGAGGTTGATAGAGCTTTATTAAGCCCCCTGGTGGTGTTTTTATGGTGTTTTATGTCTTCTCTGACTACTTTGAGTTTCTTCCTGGAGGCTGAAACCTTGAGGGTCAAACGTGCCAATGGAAAAACAGCGCTTTAGTGACATAGTAAAAACATGCCCTCCCCCTCATTATCATAACACAACAGGTGTGGGCATGATTGTTAAAACATAATTTTAACAATTTCTGTACACTTTTTTGAAAAAAATCTTCCTCCTAGTATAACCATAATACCTGATGATTATGTTTTAGGGTGGGGGGGGGTCACTGAAAATCACAGCACCCCGTCTTTAATTGATTTTTTTTTTTTTTTTTGTGCCTTTTATGCCTTCATTTTATAGAACAGTAGACTGACAGGAAATGGGGAAAGAGGTGGGGAGTGACACCGGTCAGCAAAGGTCATCGGGATTGGGGATTCAAATCCGCGACACACTGTCAGGCTACATTGTAGGTTGGTTTAATCATTTTTAATAAAATAATTGATTTGAATGAAATAATCAATGTTGGCGCACACATTTCAAATTATTATTATTTTCAGATGTTTTCTAAAAGCAGATCTATGAGCTCACAATGCATCGAGATTGTATGACAAAGCATGGCTGAAGCTGAGAATATACTATGAAATGTATTGACGCCAGTATGGGCTTTTAAGTTACAGTAACGCTCGGGACTTTACAGTATACTGCAGTCAATGCCACACACACACACACACACACCTGCGTACACACACGCACATGCACACGCACACGCAGACACACACACACACACACACTTTGAGAAAGTTTCCTGCATATCTCAAAGCTGTCCATCACTACTTTTTTGGTGACTATTATCAATACATTTCAGAATGAATTGGATTCTACTGGAATGGAGGAGAGAGAGAGAGAGAGAGAGAGAGAGAGAGAGAGAGAGAGAGAGAGAGAGAGAGAGAGAGAGAGAGAGAGAGAGAGACACTGGTCCAGTGAGAGGATTAGAGAACTATTTTAGCCAGGGGGGACGACTGCTTATTGACTGTAAAATCCTTCTCTACTCCTCACTTCTCCATGTTTCTCCTCTTGTACCCTAGCTCTCCCCCACATCATGCCACACTCCTCTCTCCTCTCCTCCTCATTTGTGATTCCCCTCTCTCTCTCCTCCTGTCACGCGTCCATCAAAAGGCTTTCCCTTGACTGTCAGCCTCCTCCTGTTGAGGGTGTGTTCAGCCTATCTCTCTCTCACGGGCCTCTCTGAACCGCCACAGTGTGTTCATCAAACGCACTCGTCAAAACCACCGCAAACTTTCAGGCTAAATGAGGCTAAATCAACACGACCGCATGCACACACACACACACGCGCAGTCGCACACGCACACGCCATCAAGGCAATCTGTATACTGGATACTTCTGGAAACAGAAGACAAAATAAGGCAAGCAACTACAATTCTGATTTCAAAGTATCAGTGATTTTTTTTTTACTCCAGTAAACTTACATGTACAATTAACCCATTAAGACCTGAAGCCGATTCTATATGTATCCTAAATCTCAACAGTTTTCTGAAAAACGCATGTTTCTATATCAGTGGTGCTCAAACTTTTTCATGTCAAGGACCCCCAAAATGATATGTATTTGGCCGCGGACCCCCATCAAAATATTTTGTTCCAGGGACCCCCAGAGGCAAAGATTTGAGTTAAAAATATTCGCTTAAAAATATATATATATTCAAAGATTTGCACACATGTTCACACATTTTCAAAAATAGCAGATCTACAAGCTCGAAGCGTGGCACTCGGTGCCGCGCTATGAGCTTGTAGATCTGCTACTTTTGAATAGCCCAAAGTGTAAAATAATGCTTTTTAGCTCAAATCTAAAAATGACACAGTTCCAGGTCTTAATGTGGGTTAATGCAATGCAATGGAAAACCCTATCTGACTCAAAGCATTGTCCAGTCAGACTTACACCTTGTATACCAGCTCAGGACAACATCCACGTCAATGTTTTGTCT
The DNA here is from genome assembly GCF_963454915.1 of Gymnoscopelus microlampas. Lineage (NCBI taxonomy): Eukaryota > Metazoa > Chordata > Actinopteri > Myctophiformes > Myctophidae > Gymnoscopelus > Gymnoscopelus microlampas. The sequence continues at coordinate 37,413,116 of NC_139947.1, read as the reverse complement.
ACATGGTCACAAAAGCTAACATAAACTATGTGTAACATTCCTTAACAGGAACACATGGCAGCAAACTGTAGGTGCACCATAGGTTTTACAGGTCATTTCAAGAATACATTTTCCCAAAATAATTGCACACTAACAGCACTAAGTAGAGAATTTCTTCCACAACACACGCACGCACACGCACACACACAGTCTTTCTTTCCTAACACAATCACTAAAGGCCCTGACCTCATGTCCTATAATCGCTTTCAAATTAACACCCTTCCCCGGCCCACCTATTTTCCTCCATCTGTTTTTATCAAACACTCAGCTGTGTAAACCTTTCGTTAGAACAGCTTGTATCACATTACTGGGTGACTGCCCTTGTCAGTGATTCTGCAGCTGAACACAAAATAAATAACCAAAAGTGACCCCCCCCCCCCCCCCCCCCCCCATCCCCTCCATCGCATTTACAGTGTAGGGCTGAGCAATATATCGATATTGTATGTGATATGACACTAGATCGTCTGGGATTTTGGATATCGTAAAATCGTGGTATGGAATAAAGGTCATTACACACCGGCAAATATGGGAATATACGCAAAATTCGGACTTGTTCCGAATAATTAAAAGACGCTTTTTCGCTCCATGTAAGCTTGCATTGACTTTATAAGGTTTTTAAAAAAAACGTATTATTCGCATGAAAAATTCCCCCCCGGTGTGTAAGGGGCTTAAGTGTTGTCTTTTCCTGGTTTTAATGACTTTAAGCCCTATTGTATACTTTAAAAAATGTTAACAGATTTTTTAAATAGCAGAAATAGTCGATCTACAACAGATCAGAAAACAGAAAAATTGAACAAAATTGCCATTGAGGAAGTAAAAAAATATTGTGATATTTGGTTTTATCCATATGGCCCCAGCTCCAAATTTACAGACGTACAATCTGGCTAGTCAAACTTTCTTAGTGTGCTACTGCTATACACACTGATGGGTAATTGTAAGTGACTCTTCTATCAGTGTTATTCTTCATGCCTTATGTTTTAACCCATTAAGACCTGGAACTGTGTCATTTTTAGATTTGAGCTAAAAAGCATTATTTTACACTTTGGGCTATTCAAAAATAGCAGATATACAAGCTCGTAGCGCGGCACCGAGTGCCGCGCTACGAGCTTGTAGATCTGCTATTTTTGAAAATTTGTGAAAATGTGTGCAAATCTTTAAATATATATATTTTTAAAGCGAACATTTTTAACTCAAATCGTTGCTTCTGGGGGTCCCTGGAACAAAATATTTTGATGGGGGTCTGCGGCACAAATACATATAAGTTTGGGGGTCCTTGACATGAAAAAGATTGAGCGCCACTGATATAGAAACATACGTTTTTCAGAAAACTGTTGGGATTTAGGAGACATGTAGAATCGGCTTCAGGTCTCAATGGGTTAATTGTATCCCCATGGATGCTGTTTGCCACAGCAGAATGAACACGTGTTCTTTAGCTGCAGACAGCCTGCAGCAGCAGCGGCACAACTGTCCCCAAGAAACCACCGTCTCTTTCGGTTCCGTCTAACCAAAAACTAAAGTCTGGGTACTGAGGCAACCTTTCCGTCTGAATAGAAGACAGCTTGGTGACCCTGTGAGCAGTGGTGGAAAATGTACTCAAATATTTTACGTAAGTAAAATACTGCAATGCTGCATCAATACTGCAATGTAGAAGTACTCTGTTACAAGTGAAAGTCCGGAATTCTAAATTTACTTGAGTGAAAGCACAAAAGTATTTGTATTAGGATGGTGTCACGATTCACTTACCTCACGATTCGATTGAAAATCGATTCCTAGGGTGCCGATTCGATTAAAATTGCAATTCTGCGATTAATTGATATTCCATTCGATTCTGCGATTTATTGCGATTTTCTGAACAATATAAACCATGAAAAGTTGAATCATACACTTCAATGCAGCCAGATCATGTCAGTCAGTCTTTCTGACATTGATTTCAGACAAAGCGCCAGTGAAAAAGGTACTACCTTATAAAAAAAACAAAATTAAAAAAAAAACGATTTTGAATATTTTGAAACGATTTTAAAATCGTGGCATTAAGAATCGCAATTTATTCATGAATCGATTTTTTGACAGGCCTAATTTGTATCAAAATGTACGGTAAAAGTACCAAAAGTAAAAGTACTAAAATGTTTGAAAATAGCAGATCTACAAGCTCACAACGCGTCGCAATGCGACGCGTTGTGAGCTTGTAGATCGGCTATTTTCAAATAGCCTAGGTATAAAATAGCGCTAAAGTGGTTAATGTATGTTTTATAACGTAATAATTGATACCTGCAAAGTAACTAGTAACTAAAGTTTTCAAATAACTGTAGTGGAGTAGAAGTACAATATTTGCCTCTGAGGTGTAGTGAAGTAGAAGTAAAAGTATAGCCAATTGGAAATACTCCAGTAAAGTAAAAGTATACCTCAAAATTGTACTTGAGTAAATGTACCACTTGCCTGTGAGGTGTCAGATTCTGCGTTCAGTGCAGCCTTGTTTGACACCAGAATGAAACGACCAACCAAAGGAACGAAAGTAAAGAGAGCGACACCCACAGCCACAATACTAGAGGGAGCGACAACAACGATCTAACACCCACCTATAGAACAAAACGTGGGTAAATTATCTTTCTACTTCACTGCCACCACAAAGTGTGGAATGCCCAGACACCATCCCTTAAAAAGTGTGGATCACTGGCTTCCGTCAAAACCGGCCTGAAAATCCACCTTTCAGGAGGCCAAAGGGGAGGTAAACTCACCTTTTCCCATAGAAAGGTGACGGCATTCACTACCTTCAACCCCCCCAACACACACACACACACACACACACACACACACACACACACACACACACACACACACACACACACACACACTCTTTTACCAACATCTCCCCCTCTTTTTTTACTCTGTACATAATAGTGTTTAATATTTGTTGATGATATTGTATCTTGGTGTTATTTTTTTATGCTATGTTGATTCATTGAATATATAGGACCGCAATGGAAACAAGTCCTCAGGACTTTTTTTTGCGTTATCCTTTAAGGCCAAGTATATGACTGTACCCGTTATGGGCTTAAATTAGTGCCAATAATATTTTGTACTTGTAAAATTAATTTGTATTTGTAAACACATTTTGCATTTGTAAAAAAAATATTTGTACTCGTAAAAATAATATGTACTCGTAAAAATATTTTTTGCATTTGTAAAAAAAATATTTGTACTCGTAAATAAAATATTTGTATTTGTAAATAAAATATTTGTATTCGTAAATAATATATTTGTCTTCGTAAAACAAAGTTTTGTATTCGTAAGATAAAAATGTGTGTTGTAATTGTAGAATTACATTTACAATGAACATTGTGACCAGAAAAAAACAACAGCTTGCTCGCTCGAAGATCTGTTCTACGGATTGCAAAACTTTATTTTTGGCACTCTGCACTTCCGGGTCTGAGCCAATCACGTGAGGCCTTTTCCACTACCCAATCATAAAGCTCCATAGGTCTCCATGGCAACATGGCAAACGGGGTTGTGTTTGTAAACATTAACTTCTTTGCCGACTACATAGTGATCATTGCACACTGCACATGTGTGGCTGGTCTATGAGAAAGCTGTCGCAGCTCTCCTCTTCAAGATTGAATACAGTGTGAGGCTAACAATGTAGGCTATTCAAGAGACGTAGTATGGCTTGGATCTCAGCTGTACCACACAAAGATTTAACGTTCAAGAACCTACCCAAATACAGCCGTGTTTGTTCACGTCATTTTCTCAAAGGTACATTTTTACCAAAAACATGAAACTGCTATTTTGTTTCTGCTAACTAAAAGTAACTAGGTAATGCAACTAGGCTATAGGGTGGTCCAGAGTGTTAAGTGACTTTTTTTCCCCTCTCTAACGATTTGACATGCGGGCTGCTCTGCTCATAGACCGAACATTCCACTACCGTGCGAGGTCTCCAACTTTAATAAAAACTAGACGCGTAGCAATTCTGGGAAATTGCAAAGTGTGGTTGCGCCGACGCCGGTCGCGGGTCTCGGCCGCGGGGCTCGAGGGATACGCCGGGAGGAATACCGTCGCAGGCCGTGCGAGGTGCCATTCGAATCGGGTGCCGATCGGATCCTGCCTTCGTGATACGTGCTGTTTTGATTTTAAGAAATAGGCCCCTCCCACTAAATAAATAGGCCCCTCCCACAAATGTAACGGGCCAATCATATTGTCACGTCACTCCTATCGCTTATTACATTTTGAAAGGATTATTCCCCCCAAAAATCATGTTTTTTCATCAAACGGTTATGTTTTGTGCATTTGTGAGGCCCCCTAGTCAAAGTGGAAATGCTTTTGGGGATTCGTTGAGTAAACCACCCTCGACATGTGATTTAAATTTGGGATTGACCGGACGTTTCGTTCGTGATTTCTGGCATTTTTGGTAAAACAGGCCCCTCCCACTAACTTTGGAAGCCATTTACGGACGAATAGTAAGGATTATCAAAATGCCGTTTGGATATGTTTATCGCATGGGCCCAGAGATCATGTGTACCGATTTTTGTGAAATTTGGACAAAATATGTGGGAGGAGGAGCTAAAAGTGTGTTTTGAAGAAAATTCAAAATGGCTGAAAATCTATCCTGACGCAAATGGGCGTGGCCTATATGGGGTGTTAGATTTTTATTTTACGACCTACGGTTCAAGAGTTATAGGCCAAAACGTAAAGGGGGCTTTTATAGCGCCACCATGAGGCCGACTGGTGTATTTCTTTTTTTGAAAATTTCGGATTCAATTATGAACCTCCCCTCCAAGTCTTGTAACTCTAGCCCTTACAGTTTCTGAAAAAAAAATACTTGAAATCGAGTTTTTACATTTTCCCATTAAAGTGGATGGGGAAATTTAATGCAATAATAAATTAATATCAATTAAACTATGTAACCAATCTCTTAGCAAAATACACGCGGACGATTCCCGATGAAGCCGCTCATTTTGACATATGGCATGTGGGTCCTAGTCTCACACTCAATCAAACTCTGCAGCCGCACTGAGGCCCCCAGACATGACCTGTTTGCTTTCTAAACTCGATCTAGCCTTTGATTGCCTTTCAATAAAACCATATTTGATAGACATAGGTATCACCTACATGTTACTGATTATAGGGAATGTTATATTATTGTAATCCGTTGTTTATTTCCTGAGCAATGGAATTATGTTGCAGTTATGTTTGCCATGTTGCCATGGAGACCTATGGAGCTTTATGATTGGGTAGTGGAAAAGGCCTCACGTGATTGGCTCAGACCCGGAAGTGCAGAGTGCCAAAAATAAAGTTTTGCAATCCGTAGAACAGATCTTCGAGCGAGCAAGCTGTTGTTTTTTTCTGGTCACAATGTTCATTGTAAATGTAATTCTACAATTACAACACACATTTTTATCTTACGAATACAAAACTTTGTTTTACGAAGACAAATATATTATTTACGAATACAAATATTTTATTTACGAATACAAATATTTTATTTACGAAGACAAATATTTTATTTACGAGTACATATTATTTTTACGAGTACAAATATTTTTTTTACAAATGCAAAAAATATTTTTACGAGTACATATTATTTTTACGAGTACAAATATTTTTTTTACAAATGCAAAATGTGTTTACAAATACAAATTATTTTTACAAGTACAAAATATTATTGGCACTAATATAAGCCCATAACCCGTACTGTTTGCATTTAAGTACTTTGGCTATTCAAAAATAGCAGATCTACAAGCTCATAGCGCGGCACTCGGTGCCGCGCTGTGATTTTGTAGATCTGCTATTTTTGAAAAATCGTGAAAATGTGTGCAAATCTTTGAATATATATTATTTTAAAGCGAAGATTTTTAACTCAAATCTTTGCTTCTGGGGGTCCCTAGAACTAAATATTTTGAGATCGGGGTCGGCGGCCAAATACATATCATTTTGGGGGTCCTTGACATGACAAAGTTTGAGCACCACTGATATAGAAACATAATTTTTTTTTTCAGAAAACTGTTGGGATTTAGAAGACATTAAGTAGAATCGGCTTCAGATCTTGATGGGTTAAATGTAGCTGGTGAAAGTACATGAGAAAACATTATACTGGTATTTGTACTTCTCAGGCCAGCAAGTGTGTGAACGAGTAATTATGGCCACATGTAAACTGCTTTAATATTTCCAATATCATTGACCATATTATTCACACGTATTGACTGTGTTCACATTTACATCAGGTTCAGAGGGGTAGAAATCCCCCTCAGGCATTTAGCAGACGCTCTTAACCAGATCGACTTACAATAAGCAAGGTAAACACATTAATTAAATGCAGAGAGACAGTGTAGTGCCTCAGTGAACTAGGATCACGGGTAAACCAATAACCTCAGCATCAGTCTACAACAATACACAATCAAAATAATAATCTGTGCATTGAAACTACATAGGACACCATGTAAACAACAAACCCAGCATCTGTCTGAATAACCTTCTATCTATTTGAACATTGTGGTCAAGAGAGAAAGCCAAAGTAACAAAAACATGAGAATAAATCCATGCATATGGTGCCACGGTGGAGTCTAAAGAGGTGAGCTTTCTGATTGCGGCGGAAAATTGGGAGTGGGTCCGCGGTTCTAACTGCAGTGGGGAGCTTGTTCCACGGTTTGGGAGCCATCAAAGGGAAAATGATTTGAGACATGTGGAGCGTTGTCCCAGGTGTTTTAAGGAAGGTTCAGACAGCTTCCCTGCGTTAGCTGATCTGAGTTAGAGGGAGGGGTCGTAGGGTTGGATCAGGCTTTGAAGGTATATGGGGGTGCGATGCCTTTGGTTGCCTTGTAGGCCAACATCGGTGTTTTGTACTCTGTGTGTGCAGTTACTGGGATCCAACGGAGGGAGCGGAGAATGTGGGGGAGATGTGGAAAGTTTGGCTGGTTGAGGACCAAGCGTGCCGCAGCATTCTGGATCATTTGGAGGGGCTTAAGAGCACATGCCGCGAGGCCAGTAAGGAGGGAGTTACAGTAGTCAAGTTTTGATATGACGGAGGCCTGGATAAGGAGCTGGGGCGAGGAACGGTCTAATCCTTTGAATGTGTGTACAACTATAGGACCGAGTGACCACTGTGCCTTGAATGAGAGCTGACCAGTACAACACCAATGCTCTTGGGCCGTCGGAACCAACGCAAGATCCTACATGGGGCAGGACTCACCTGGGAAGAGGAGAAGCTCCGTCTTGTCTGGGTTCAGCTTGAGGTGGTGAGAAGAAATCCACCGTGAGATGTCAGCCAGACATGTGTAACGATGCGAGCTCTTCCACCTGAGTGGCAGAGGGGAGGAGGAGGGAGAGAAACAGTTGAGTGTCATCGGCATAACAATGATAGGATAGCTTGTGAGCAGAGATGACAGAGCCGAGAGATTTGGTGTACCCTACCCACCCCCACCCCCACCAGTTTGAAATATTTTCTGAAGCCCACCCGAGATGCAGAGCGAGTCTTTATAATGAACATTAGCAGCTGAGGACCCATTACACAAGAAGGTTGAAAAAGTGCTCATTTAACCCATTGAGACCTGAAGCCGATTCTACATGTCTCCTAAATCTCAACAGTATTCTGAAAAACGTATGTTTCTATGTCAGTGGTGCTCAATCTTTTTCATGTCAAGGACCCCCAGAATTATATGTATTTGGCCGCGGACCCCCATCAAAATATTTTGTTCCAGGGACCCCCAGAAGCAAAGATTTGAGTTAAAAATGTTCGCTTTAAAAATATATATATTCAAACATTTGCACACAATTTCACGAGTTTTCAAAAATAGCAGATCTACAATCTCGTAGCGCGGCACCGAGTGCCGCGCTATGAGCTTGTATATCTGCTATTTTTGAATAGCCCAAATAATGCTCTTTAGCTCAAATCTAAAAATGACACAGTTCCAGGTCTTAATGGGTTAAACCCTATTTATACTTCAGCTCTTCAAATATAGCAGATCTACAAGCTCACAACGTGTCACGGCACAACACGTTGGGAGCTTGTAGATCTGCCAAGTTTTTTTATTGCCCATGTTTGAAAACTTTCGCCTACAGTGCAGGTTATATGACATGCCCAAAATAGAGAGACCGGGGTTAAAGTGATCACTGGCTTATATAGCTTCACTCCAACGCCTCCAGTATACTCTTCTCCCTGGCAACTATACGCCTCCGGTCATTGGCATATAAAACGAGTGCATTTGTAACATGAGCCTCACAGCTGTAGGAGAGTAAAGGTTGATAAGATAGCCCCGGCATTAGCCAAATGAAACACGGTTAGCGTCGAAGCGCCTGTGGGTGTGTGGCAAAGCACCATCTCACAGCGTTAATTGCATTCCTTATTGCTCCGGGAAAAAAACCCTGAAAACTGAAAACACTAACGTGTGTGTGTGTGTGTGTGTGTGTGTGTGTGTGTGTGTGTGTGTGTGTGTGTGTGTGTGTGTGTGTGTGTGTGTGTGCGCAGCTGAGGTATTACATTTAGTTTGACTCGGTTCCACAGATAAATATTGTGAAAATAGCAGATCTACAAGCTCGCAGCGCCTCGCAACGCGAGACGTTGTGAGCTTGTAGATCGTCTTTTTTCAAAACGTTTGCCTCTTTCTTATATATTATCTGACAATTTGTTTGACCAGTTTTTATAGTATAGTTTGTTCATTACTTTTGATGCAGTAATGGTCTTTGTTATTGTCTTTCTTTCTTTTTTATAGGTATCCTTAAAGGTTTCATGACATTTTTTTTACAACATATTAAAAGTATTTATCATGGTCCTTCAAACGTGTATTAAAAGTTTTAACTGAAAAATCCACTCCAGTGATCCATGGCAGGATTTTTTTCTCTCACATTTCTAAAGCCTTTTCAACTGCAACGAAAAAATAAATCTTTGCCTGCAGTTGTCGCTGTTGAGGGATTTTGACTGTCAATCATCGCTTCTGCTCCGTCCCCCCCCAAAGGAATGGATAGGGGAGGGGAGGGGCGGAGAGGAGAGGAGAGGGGGCGGGATTCAAAGTCCAGGGGCCAATCACGGATTACTTTTCAGCCTAATTATTCAGGAAACCCCAGACCACAGAACATCCACTGAATGTTCAAAGTTCAGGTTTTTGGGGTCTAATTGAGGTCATAAACCCCCCCCAAAAAACATAAAAAAATAAAAAAAGGTGAAAATGATGTCATAGAACCTTTAAATTATTACTCGACTGTCATCTGGGGACGCACGCCCCCCAAAATCATGCGGGGACACCCCTGGAAATGTATGCTCTGTTTGCTCTGCTCCGAGTTCAACATTGGTGGACTTTGGCAAAACCGTCAACCAATAGGAAAGAAGCACAGTGGTCGACCCCATTTAACTTGTAGTTTTCTTGCAGTGAGCCGAACACTCACAACGTCAGTCAAACGAACTGAACTGCACACCAGTAAACCGGCACTGTGCCCACACCACCGCGGCCTGACAGACGACATGGGAAATTGACGCGTCTGATGCCTAGGCATGCATTGACTATACACTACGGCGCTTCTGACGCAGATGTGTGATCGTACTCTTAATCGGGGGCCGAAAGCGGTTGGAGTCTCCCTCGCAAATCTTTGGTCTGAACTAGGCTTCAGGGACACTTTGAAGTACACTTGACTGGGTGAATAATATAGGACCTTGAGCTTTTTAACCCATTGAGACCTGGAATGCATCTGTGTCATTTTTGTCATTTGAGTTAAAAAGCATTATTTTACACTTTGGCTATTCAAAAATAGCAGATCTACAAGCTCATAGCGCGGCACCGAGTGCCGCGCTACGAGCTTGTAGATCTGCTATTTGCTATAAAACTGTTGGGATTCAGAAGACATTTTGTAGAATCGGCCTCAGGTCTGAATGCCTTAAAAAAACACGCACTATGGACTTCTAGCACGTTCCATGGCGGTACCACTTGAATTAGGGCCGGTAAATGCACAGCACAGAGCAGTGGGGCAGGCGGGGGCGGGGGATAGAAGCGTTATATAAAGTTAGCTTGCAGGGTAATACAATTGCATAAAATTATTGCGCAGTATCTGGTCGGTGACGGTTGAAGGCGAACGCCTAATGAATGTGAAATTGCAGAGGAACGGTCCTCCACGGAGAAGCAGAACGTGACCGTACATTAATTGGTTACTGGGAAGTAGAGACGCATATGTGTGTGTGTGGGGGATCGCACGCACACGCGCGCGCACGCACGCGCACACACACACGCACGCACGCACGCACGCACGCACGCACGCACGCACACACACACACACGCACACGCACACGCACTCACACACACACACACACACACACACACACACACACACACACACACACACACACACACACACACACACACACACACACACACACACACACACACACACACATATATGTACTGTACTGTACCGTACCAAATGCGATAGAGTCGTGGTATACACAAAAGTGAATGTTTGAGCTGACAAACACCATAATTATAACATACACACTGGCAGAGTACAGTAAGTCCTCTCATGTATGGTATAACACAGCCTATAACTGCAACAGTAATAATCTGCATGTGTGTGCGTGCGCACACACACATAGCTGTGTGTGTGTGTGTGTGTGTGTGTGTGTGTGTGTGTGTGTGTGTGTGTGTGTGTGTGTGTGTGCGTGTGCGTGTGTGTGTGCGTGTGTGTGTGCGTGTTGTGTTGTGCTGTGTACAGAATGCTCCACTCTGATCTGGGTCCATCCATCACCGGGGGTGGAGGCTGTGACTGCTCCCCGGGGAAAGGCCTCCGCCAGCGGGGACAAAAGCGGGGCAACTTCCCTCCCAGGAAAACCACACAAGGCAAACCACATGAAATATTACTCACACAGCGGAGTGTGTGAAGAAAAAAAAATAAACTGACCTCGGAGGCATATAATCACACGGATGCAAGTGCTAGACTAGTACACACACGCACCAAGAATAAAAGAACATTTAACCCATTAAGACCGAGAACGCATCTGTGTCATTTTTCTATTTGAGCTAAAAAGCATTATTTTACACTTTGGCTATTTTTGAAAAATCGTGAAAATGTGTGCAAAACTTTGAATATATATTGTTTAAAGCGGACATTTTTAACTTGAATCTTTACTTCTGGGGGGTCCCTGGAACAACATATTTTGAGATGGGGGTCGGCGGCCAAATACACATCATTTTGGGGGTCCTTGACATGAAAAAGTTTGAGCACCACTGATATAGAAAGATACGTTTTTTTCAGAAAACTGTTGGGATTTAGAAGACATTTGTAGAATCGGCTTCAGGTCTTAATGGGTTAAATATGCAACGGCGGAAAATAAATGCTATTCTTTACTCTTCACAGTTCTTTCTCCGAATTGTGCGCTCTTAATGCCCCGTGTTACTGTCACGTCTGTTCTATAGCCTGGAAACCTGACGACTATGCCAAGGCAAAAACAAATAAGCCGTCGGCAGATTAGTCTGGCTCAACCGCTCGGTTGTGATTGGATTTTTCTATACCTCCGAAGTTGTGGGGCACCAATCAGGGCCCAGTATGCAAATATGGGGCGGGCTTTATCACCAGAGATTTTTTTTTTCAAGAATCTGCCCATTGGAAATGCAGGATCTACACAGACTAATATCCAGACTAATATCTACACAGTGGTAAATTATGCATTTATAAAGCGCACGTTATCCAAGACGCTTTCCAATGTGCATTACATTCACCCATGAGCCTTCTATTGGAGAGTTACGTACGTCAACTAGGGCAGTGCTTCTCAAACTCTTTCATGCCAGGGACCCCCAAATTGATATATATTTGGCCGCGGACCCCCATCTGAAAATATGTTGTGCCAGGGACTCCCACAGAAGCAAAGATTTGTGTTAAAATGTTCAACACTTTAAAAGAAATATATTCAAAGACGTCCGGTTCAGGGCTTTGTCACTATATTCGCCAAATAGAAGGCTCTGTAGAAGACTGGCCCGACGAAGTGAACGCAGGTGACGCAACTCTCCTTATATATGGCTCTGGCTTCGCAAGCACGTTCACACACCGACGGCGGAGGAAATCATGCAAGGCACCAACCTGCTCAAGGGGGCAATCGGGGGCAATTAGGGGTTAAGTGTCTTCTTGCTCAAGGACACCTGAGCAAGTGTGTCCTTCCCGGGATCGAACTGGCATGGGAACCGTCCGGTGGTTCCCAAGCGGCCCACTGTACCTCCTGAGGCATTGCCGGCTCACAGCGTTATAAGGCTACGTCTGTTCCACTCCCATCCATCAGGTTAAAGCCTCAGTTATACTCAGTTGTGTGTCAGGTGTCGCGCGTCGAAAATAGGCTATCTACTTGTAGATCGGCTATTTTCGGTGCATGACGCCGACGCGCAAGTATGAAGTATATAAATCAGCCTTAACCCATTAAGACCGGGAACGCATCTGTGTGTCATTTTAAGATCTCTTTGGGCTATAAAAAAATAGCAGATCTACAAGCTCATAGCGTGGCACCGAGTGCCGCGCTATGAGCTTGTAGATCTGCTATTTTTTTTTAAATCTTGACAATGTGTGCAAATCTTTGAATATATAGTATTTTAAAGCGAACATTTTAAACTCAAATCTTTGCTTCTGGGGGGGTCCCTGGAACAAAATATTTTCAGATGGGGGTCCGCGGCCAAATACATATCATTTTGGGGGCCCTTGACATGAAAAAAGTTTGAAAACCCCTGCTATTATAGCAACATAAGTTTTTTTTTTTTTTTTAACTTAAGATTTAGAAGACATTTGTAGAATCCTCCCAGAAGCAAAGATTTGAGTTACAAATGTTCGCTTTAAAAAAAGACTTGGACACATTTTCACGATTTTCCAAAAATAGCAGATCTACAAGCTCGTAGCGCGGCACTCGGTGCCGCGCTATGAGCTTGTAGATCTGCTATTTTTGAATAGCCCAAAGAAGTCTTAAAAAATGACACACAGATGCGTTCCCGGTCTAAATGGGTTAACTCGGTCTGCGGAGCAGACAGCTGCCCGGCGTATGAGCTATCTGCTGCCTCATAACCCGTCGGTGAGATGGATGGACAGTGAGCTCACAGACAGTAACCATAACTGACATGGCAGTAAAAAGCCCCCGTACGGCACGACCCGTCGTCCAGGCTTTTACTGGACTCCCACCGCACTGTTTCCAGGCCATTAACCATCAATCCTACAGCACGCACACACACACACACACACACACACACACACACACACAGACAAGCAGCATGCATGCACACACACACGTATGTATGCACGCATGCGCACGCGCGCGCACACCCACACGCACACACACACACACACACACACACACACACACACACACACACACACACACACACACACACACACACACACACACACACACACACACACACACACGCACACACACGCACACACACGCACACACACACACACACACACACACACACACACACACACACACACACACGCACACACACACACACAGCAGAGGGGTCCAATAGTGCTGTCATGGGACAGATTGACCTCAACAGGGGAGACAACTTCATCTATCTGCGACAGTTGCTGCCACCGCGTCCAAGGTCCAGCGTATATATCTGACAGCACACGCACACACACACACACACACACACACACACACACACACACACACACACACACACACACACACACACACACACACACACACACACACACACACACACACACACACAGACACACACACTCACACACACACTCACACACACACAAACACACATGCAGGCACGCACGCACAGTCACACACCTAGCATCACTTTCTCTCATTGCTGTTTGTCTCATCTTCATTCTCCTCATGCTTAACCCTTTAAGGCCGGGAAGGAAACGCATGTGTGTCATTTTAAGATTTCTTTGGCTATTCAAAAATAGCAGATATACAAGCTCATAGCGCGGCACCAAGTGCCGCGCTATGAGCTTGTAGATCTGCTATTTTGTAGAAAAATCGTGTCCCTGGAACAAAATATTTTTAGATGGGAGGGGGTCCGCGGACAAATACATATTATTTTGGGGGTCCTTGACACAAAAAGTTTGAAAACCATTGATAATAATAATGAGCAACATAAGTAAAAAAATATATAAAAAAAAACTTTAGAAAAAAAAACTGTTAGGATTTACAAGACATTTGTAAAATGTTGAGTTTTTTTTTTGAGTGAATTTGTAAAAAGATTTGAGTTAAAAACTTTCGCTTTAAAAAAGTATATATATATTCAACCTAAAGATTGGCACACATTTTCACAATTTAAACAATAAATAGCAGCTCTTCTACAAGCTAGTTTGCTATTTTTATATAGCCAAAGAAATCATAAAATGACACAGATGCGAAAGGGTTAAGGAGGGGAATGGTGCGATGCGTTGTGAGCTTATAGAGCTGCTATTATGTACAACAAACTATAAATCACATGACATTTTTGTGTACTACTACGTGGTTTGAACCTGACAATGAGCTGACACTCTTTGCACCTTAAAGGTATGCAGTTCACCCCCCAAAAAACATGTTTTCTATCGACTAGTCACCGCATGGAGATATTTTTTTGTTTTTGTTGAAAGGAGACTCTTTGTGTCTCCTACCGGAACCGCTGCCGCTCATCAAATTATTGGGAATGTGACAAAAACAAAAAAATATCCATGAATTCAAGTCTCCATGGGGTGACTAATCGATAGAAATAAAGTCATTTTAGGGGTGAACTATCCCTTTAATCTCATGTACAACACACTGTATTATTTTGTGTCTAATATCATGTATAATATGTACTTGCTGCTATATGTTGACGTACCATACGTCGAACCTCATGTATGTACATACTGTGGTTCCCAAACGTTTTAGCTCAAGAGCCAGGCAATTAGACGTTCGCCCCGGGACCCACACATGGGGAAAATAGCAGATCTACAAAGTTCACAACGCGGCGCAAGATCTGCTATGTATTTTTTTTTCTTCAATGGAAGACACAAAAAGGGGACTTTACTTGCGACACATAGAAATTGGTAGGCGACCCAAACATGGGTGCCATAGCACATACTGTACCGGATAGATATGCTATGTGTATACAGTATATGTAGATATCTTTTGTTGATTCGTTTTTTCCCATTGCCCCCCACCCCCCATTCTCTTTCGAAAAAACGAAATGCACCCACTTATTTACACCTGTAAACCTGTGATGTGACAACAAAGCTGATTCTAATTCTGTCTTTCTCTCTTTCTTTCTTTCTCTCTCTCTCTCTCTCTCTCTCTCTCTCTGTTGTCTGCATCACATACACACGCGCGAGCGTGCGTGCACGCATGCAGGGGCGTCAGGGCCATTCATTGTGCGCACAACGCGACACCCTCACTCTCACAGATCCGTGATTTCATACCCCCCACTTTTTGAAAAAATAAATAAATATATATATATATATATTTTGATAATAAATCGGTAAAATCAGGCAAAAATAACAATTAAATAACCTAACCCTAACCCTAACCCTAAAACCGAAATAAAGTAACCAAAACACCGGAAAAAAACTAACAAAATCCACCCAAAAAAACGTCTTCTTTTTTTAAATACAAAATTTGTTTACATTTGACAGTTACAAAATTTTGCTTGAAAAAAATGATATGCAAAAGATTTGCAAAAAATAGCAGATCTATTTTTTCAAAAATAGCAGATCTACAAGCTCATAGCGCGGCACTCGGTGCCGCGCTATGAGCTTGTATATCTGCTATTTTTGAATAGCCAAAGTGTAAAGTAAGGGGTATTATAGTCCACCGAAAGTCCACCCCCCCCACCTTCTGAGAGCCTGTGACGTCCCTGCGCGCATGCACACACGTGTGCTGCAGGTATCGGGGAGGCATTCCTCGGGGCTGATAAAGTATGTTCATTACTTCGACAACAGGACTAGTGAAGGAGTAATCACAGCAGATTGTGTAATCCTTCGCTAGCCCCGTCCCCTTTAAGCCAGCCGTCAGTTGATTAGAAGCCATTCTTTAGCACAGGAAACCAAAGGCTTCGCACGGTAATGGCTTATATTGGATCCCTAATAAAGTCTCGGGAGGAACACGGCCCATGATATTCACTGGGCTTGTGGAGAGAGAGTGTGGTGTGGTGTATTACGGGCCATTTCTCTTGATTGTTATTTTACCGGCAGCCAATTAGAGAAATTAGGACAGTGCTACAGCCGTGGCTTATCAGATCTCGCAGCACGGTTCGACCGTGGAAAAGTCTTTCTAATGATGGTGTAATAGGGAGATTCCGCCGTTGCCTATATTTCACATTTCACACATAATGGGATATCTATGGCAATGTTCTGTACACAGTTAAAAACCCCACAGTGTTCATTTAGCTCTCGAGCGTGCACAATAATGTACACCCTTGGGAGTTAAATTAAACCATTAAGACCGGGAAAGCATCTGTGTCATTTTAAGATTTCTTTGGGCTATTCAAAAATAGCAGATATACAAGCTCACAGCGCGGCACCGAGTGCCGCGCTGTGAGCTTGTAGATCTGCAATTTTTTGAAAAATCGTGAACATTAAGTGCAAATGTTTGAAGATATATTTTGTAAGGCGAACATTTGTAACTCGAATCTTCGTTTCTGGAGGTTCTAAATCCTAACAGTTTTTTTTTTTAACGTATGTTGCTTTAATATCAGTGGTGCTCGCACTTTTTCATGGCCGCGGACACCCATCTGAAAATATTTTTGTTCCAGGGAACCCCCCAGAAGCAAAGATTTTTGAAGTTAAAGATGTTCGCTTGGGGAAAAAAAAAAGTTCAAATATACACATTTTCAATAAATAAATAGCTGATCTACAAGCTCATAGCGCGGCACTCGGTGCCGCGCTATGAGCTTGTATATCTGCTATTTCTGAATAGCCAAAGAAATTAAAAAAAAATCACGCAGATTCGTTCCCGGTCTTAATGGGTTAGCACTGGGATTTTGCTGTTTATGGGATGTAGATGGAAGTCTAAATGCACATAATTTCTGAGGCATACAGCCAATTACGGTGATACGCCACTATGTGGAACTACTTTCATTGATATCACTGTCTTTGCTTTTAGCTCTTTATTGGAAATTGCTAGAATGTGAAATTGCGGTTATTTGATTACATTTGCATGTTTGCATTTGTTGCTGTGTGATTGCAAGTGTATCCATTTGGGAGAACGTACCGTATGCTCTCCTAAGATCAATTAAGATATTAGTGCTGGTGGAGATGGAAGCCATTAGACTTTGATGTGGAAGTGAGTCACGCCTCTGAGGCCATTGTCTAATCACTTAAAGGTGAATGAGGTAACTGATGCCACACCAAGATGAAAGACATCAACCCATACTCTCTCTCTCTCTCTCTCTCTCTCTCTCTCTCTCTCTCTCTCTCTCTCTCTCTCTCTCTCTCTCTCTCTCTCTCTCTCTCTCTCTCTCTCTCTCTCTCTCTCTCTCTCTCTCTCTCTCTCTCTCTCTCTCTCTCACACACACACACAAACACAACAAAGAGCAAGTCTCGAAGACGCACGCACGCGCGCACACGCGCGCACACACACACACACACACACACACACTTTAACAATCTATTTATGTCCACACAAAAGGAAATGTATACAAGGACACAGATATTACGGTGCAGCAAAGTTACATCCACAAAGTCAAGGCATAATGTCCTCATGATTACAACAAGCATGTCATGTGACCCAGCCCTCCATGGACACCAGCAGCAGCAGTGTCTCCGCATGGCGGCTGACAATCATAGCAGAGACAGCACAACACTCGGCCAGCCCTCCTGCCTCGTTTCTGGGCATCCCAAGTTGTCGCTCTAACAACCAGTCTGCGGGCATATATCCCAGGCTGGACCACCAGAGGAAACAAAGTTCCCAGTCCACTCCTGCACTGCCGCCCCGGTGTCAAAGTGCTCTCCGTAGCTGCTCCCACACAGTGGTGGAAAAAGTACTCCAATTCTTTACTTAAGTAAAAGTACCAATACTGCAATATAAAAATACTCCGTTACAAGTAAAAGTCCAAAATTAAAAATGTACTTGAGTAAAAGTACAAAAGTATTGGCATCAACATGTACTTAAAGTAACAAAAGCAAAAGTACTAAATATTTGAAAATAGCAGATCTACAAGCTCACAACGCGTCGCGATGCGACGCGTTGTGATTTTCAAATAGCCTAGGTTTAAAATAGGGCTAAAGTGGTTAATGTACGTTTTATTATATCATAGTTTATATCTGAAAAAAAAAAAAAGTAAAAAAGTAACTAGTAACTTTCAAATAATTATAGTGGAGTAAAAGTACAATATTTGCCTCTTTGATGTAGTGGAGTAGAAGTAAAAGTATTGGTAATTGGAAATACTCAAGTAAAGTACAAATACCTCAAAATTGTACTTAAGTACAGTACTTAAGTAAATGTACTTAGTTACTCTCCACCACTGCTCCCACAAGCCCGAGCGTCTGTCCACCCATTGTTGTTCCTCAGCTAGCGGACACACAGCTAGATGCCCGCCGGGTTTTTATCCACCGCCGTCCGCCGGATGGTAGTTTACACCGCCTCTCTTCCCGGTATCTGCTCGCGGGAAGGGCCGCCAGGCAGCGTGGGCTGTTGGTATATACTCCATCAGTGAGCAGCGCCTTCTTGTATGCAAGATGTGATCGTAATGAAGCACACAGTCCCCGGAAGTTGCGAATGCATCTTAAATGTGCACCTACTACATTAACGGTGGTAGTTACAACGGGGCAGTTTAACGTCATGCCCAGGACACACACACACACGCACGCACACACACACACACAGACACACAGACGCACGCACGCACGCACGCACACACCCACACACACACACACACACACACACACACACACACACACACACACACACACACACACACACGCGCGCGCGCGCACGCACGCACGCACGCACCACACACACACACACACACACACACACACACACACACACACACACACACACACACACACACACACACACGTGACAGAACATTTCTCGGCTGCTGCAACCGTCATTCTGTGGCAGTAGTAATAATAATAATAATATTAATATTACTACGGCAAGACAGGGGCCAAGCAATATGCGCAATAAGCCATAGAAACTGAAGACTGAACTTGAGAGAAAGAAGACGATTATGCAATTAACAAATGAACTTTGGGAACAGCTGAGCAGAGTTCTGAGGGATTGTGGATATTAAAATGTGCTTACCCATTCAGCTACAACAGCCCTGTTTATGTTGGCTGAAAAACATAACGTTTTGCCTGTCATGCGCCATGCCTCTGTTTCATTAGGACATACGTCACAAGATTGAAAATAAATACTGTCAAAGTGTCTTTAAAAAGTGGACATGCAGTTTATTAATAAGGTCATGATTTCTGTGCGGCGATTTAAATTAAGCCTGGATAAGCCAAGGTTTGAAACGGGGAGCTTCTGACTGACAAGTGGTCACTCTACCGACTGAGCTACCGCAATGACAGAAATAGCGCCACCCTTTGGCCTATGGTTGTGAGTTTCATTTCTTGGCGGTGTGGCATGCTTAGGATTTTTACTGTGATCTCTCGCTCTTGAAATATATAATCCTTGGTTTCTGTTGTGTGTAAACAAACAATAATAGCAATTCAAAGCAGCTGTCCCCCAAACCACACCTCCAGTGGCTGTCATCAGAACGGAGGGAGCGCTCTATGATCATTGCACCAGAGCCTGCTTGGCTCGCGCAGCTGCAGCCCGTCAAGCCTAATTTATGCTCCGTCCCGCGAAGGTGTCGCGCGCAGAGAACGGCCGAGAATAGCAGACCTCCAAGCTCACAATGGTCGCATCCACGACAACGCGGTTGTGAGTTTGTATGTCAGCTGTTCTCTCGGCGCGCAATACCGCTGCGCTATGAAGTATATATGTTTCGCTAGGGCGCACCTCACTATAGCCAACACACAAGAGGGGGTTGAATGAACTGAAACCAGCGCAGCCCAAAACAACAGGTTTGGGGATCTGTTGGGAATTGATTACATGAAACAGTCACCTACGCGTCCAGTCTCAATGTTTGTAAACAAATAATTCTCATTCTCAGGGCCTCAATCCCCTCACTCATCATCCTACGAGGGAAAAGCTCACAAGTTCCCCTTTCTCAGGAGCGCTAGCGTTAAGCCCCGCGACCACAAAGCACAAGATTTAATGTAATTTATTCATGCCAGCACATTGGCAGGAAATTAACATCTTTTAATTTCTCATATTAAATTTCACACGTTCAACCTTGAAGTTAATTAAGAATATTAGAAACAAGTGCAGCACCCCCCGCCCCCCCCCCCCTACCAACACCCACACACCTCCAATTGCCTTTTCTGGGGGAAGCATTGAGAGGGGAGACACCGGGGGTTGCCTGACAGACATATACCACACATGCACGTGCTCGCGCACACACATAACACGCACACGCACACACTAACACGCACACGCACACACGCACACGCACACGCACACACACACGCACACACACACACACGTACATATTTGGAGGCATTCCTCGGGCTGATAACATTTCTGCACAGTATGGGTGTGTGAGTGTGTGTGCAATTATGTTTGACAGGTAATCATTTCAACACCAGTGAATAAGTGCACACATCTCCATAGAGTGTCAAAGGCTGTTTTTTTTGGGTTTTTTTTCCTACTTACAGTACATTTTCTTTGTTTCCCAAGAAAACCATCAGTGTCCCCCCCCCAAACAAAAATGTCTGCCATGGTGTTTATGCAATGACCATAAACACCTATTATACAAGAGTAATTACTAATCTCATTATGCGGTTAAACACATTAGAAGCTCTATAGCCACTGGTCTCTCTGGGAACTGAATCTCCATTTCATGGCATTAAGCCATTAAGACCTGGAACGCATCTGTGTCATTTTTTTAATTTGAGCTAAAAAAAAGCATTATTTTACACTTTGGGCTATTCAAAAATAGCAGATCTACAAGCTCGTAGCGCGGCACCGAGTGCCGCGCTACGAGCTTGTAGATCTGCTATTTTTGAAAAATCGTGAAAATGTGTGCAAATCTTTGAATATATATATTTTTAAAGCAAACATTTTAACTCAAATCTTTGCTTCTGGGGGGTCCCTGGAACAACATATTTTGAGAGATGGGGGTCGGCGGCCAAATACATATCATTTTGGGGGTCCTTGACATGTTAAAGTTTGAGCACCACTGATATAGAAACATACGTTTTTTCAGAAAACTGCTGGGATTTAGAAGACTTAGAATTTTGCAGAATCGGAACCTCATGAGGCCTCAGTGGATTAACCTTAGGACCCTGTGAGAGCTTTGGATAATGTGCAGCCTGTAGCGCGCGGCGCGGCATGGCATGCATGGGGAGGTCCCCACTAACCTGTGGTAACAGGCTATTAGTGGCTCATCTCACACCGAGGCAAAGCAGTAGAGGGTCCAGACCTCAGCTATAAGCTGTGGCATACTTCATTAGCAGGATATATGCAGTATACGTTACTGCACTGTGTCGTTGATGTCGGGTGGAAACCTCACTATGTCCAAAACCTTTCAGGATTCAAAATATATATAAATAAATAGCAGATCTAGAAGCTCAAATGGTTCTGCTATTTTTGCTTATTTTCTGTGACACTGACTGTAGTATGACGACGTATAGGGCATAAACCCATTAAGACCTGAGACCTTAAGTACAGTACTTAAGTAAATGTACTTAGTTACTTTCCACCACTGAGTACATTTACTCAAGAACTGTACTAAAATACAAAGCTGCAGGGACAGTTACTTCAGGAGCGCATGGACAGCAGCCACAGTGACACTGTAACCTGTGTTGTTGCTTTTCCTGTACAGCACAGGACGGGACACGGTGAGACACTATTGTTTTCCTGCATAGTGCAGGACAGTTGTAGAGGTTTTACTTCTGTATACCATAGACTGTATAAATGAGATGGACAAACCCACTCCGCTGCTTTCTACAGACCGAAAATGAAGCCGATTGTACCACGACTGTAGGTCCGCCATCTTTCAATATCGCGTCAGAATGAGACCAGACCATTATTGGTTGGGTAGCTTGTCAATCAAGAGCGGGGGGCGGGGAATGAATGCTATTGGTTGTGTAGCTTGTCAATCAAATCATCCCGCCCCTCCTAGAGATTAGCCTACTTTATCGTCAATCTTAAAATAAATAGGACCATAATTTAGCAAAACGCATATCCTGATGATTGAAAGGAGACTTTAAACTAGCGACTGGAAGCATATAGAATTTATGACAATTTTTATTACAGTAAGAAAATCTAGTCTAAAGTTTGTCAAAAAACCCATTCACTTGCGTTAAAATAAATTCTTTCTGACACCGCAGGTCGGCGCAGGGTAAAACAGCGCCACTCTGGCCATTTTGTCGGCCTCATCGTAAATATCTAAGACTTGCCCCTTGCTGTATACCATTGCGCTGTATTGTTGATGCTTCTTGTTTTTCTTTTTGCCTTGTATTGCTGTACACACAACAGTACTTTTATTTTGCTTACTCTTTACCTGTATATAACTCTGTAACCTTTAACGGCTGTGTTCAGCCGCCTCTGGGCGACTGAATTTCCCCCGCGGGATAAATAAAGGTATCTATCTATCTGCAGTTACTTCAGAACCATGGACAGCAGCTGCAGTGACGGTTACTTCAGAACCATGGACAGCACAGTGAATACATTTTTTAGGTACCCCATTTTTCGATTATTTAGACCAGTGGTTTTCAACCTTTTTCATGCCAGGGACCCCTAAATTGATATACATTTGGCCGTGGACCACCATCTGAAAATGTTTTGTGCCAGGGACCCCCCCAGAAGCAAAGATTTGAGTTAAAATGTTCTCTTTGAAAAATTAATATATTCAAAGATTTGCACACATTTTAAAGATTTTTCAAAAATAGCAGATCTACAAGCTCGTAGCGCGGCACTCGGTGCCACGCTATGAGCTTGTATATCTGCTATTTTTGAATAGCCAAAACTAAGTGGTTAAAATGATTCTGAGGCTATGTTAACTAATTTAGCTGGGGACCCCCTGGTAGCCCCCCAAGGACCACTGATTTAGACTTCTATTCCATTATATCTCAGAGGAAAATGTTGTACTTTGTACTCCACTACAACAGGTATATTTACTAGCTACTGTACAGATTTAGATTGTATTTACAAAACATGCATTAACCAAATTAAGCCCTATTACTTCTACTAATGGCTATTAGAAAACAGCTGATCTACAAGCTCACAGCACGCCATCATGCGACATGCAGTGTTGAGAACGTTTTTTAGCGGTGCCAACCGCTCTACACTTGACTTTGTCCGTATGTCCGTCCGTCCGTCCGTCCGTCGTCCGTATGAGCCCGGGATGAGCACGGCAAAGAAGAAACACATACAAACACACGCGCGCACACACACACACACACGCGGACGTGGAGACTGCCTATGCCATCTTTCCTCTCATTGCCCACACGTACCACTGGTTATCAACCAGGGGTCCAGGGACCCTCAGCGTATGTTATGTCCGTCCGCCCGTACGAGCACGGGATTTTAAACATACATATAACTCCAGTTTGCAGCATGCCACCAACTCCACATTTGGTATGTGGACTTAGACCACCAATAGGGACCAGCATGAATTGCTGAAGCCCCGCCCCCTCTGTCTTCCCATTGGCTGGCCTTTAAACAGCCATAACTCAAGTTCGCAGCATGCTACGGAGTACAAATTGTGTACATGGACTAAAACCACCAATAGGGACGAACTGTAATTACTTAAGCCCCGCCCCCTCTGTCTGCCCATTGGCTGGGCTTTAAACAGCCATTATTCCAGTTTGCAACATGCTACCAAGTACAAATTTGGTAAGTGGACTCAGACCACCAATAGGGACAAACTGAAATGAGTTACGGGCCGCCCCAAAGGCACCACTTCCTTCAAACAGGGTGTGGGGTTTTTTTTTATACATTTGAGTACTTATACTTTGGTACTGTTACTGTAAGTCTATTTTGATGCCAATACTTTTGTGCTTTTATTCAAGTCACTTTTTGAATAAAGGCCTTTTGCTTCTGACAGAGTATTTTTGGTATTGCTACTTTTACTTAAGTAAATAGTCGGAGTACTTCCACCACTGATGTGTGCGCACACACACACACACACACACACACACACACACACACACACACACACACACACACACACACACACACACACACACACACACACACACACACACACACACACACACACACACACACACACACACACAGCGCTTCGGTTATGATCTTCCTGTTATACTTTATTAGCAGAGTCATATTATAACATGACCTTCCCTAATCCTATTAATGAGGCTGCATATAGACAGTGAGATGATGATCATCTTGGGGGGGTGTGTGGAGGGAGGATGGGGGTGTTTTTCAAATCAAGGAACTAGAGAATATTCCACAAGGAACAGGAAAGAGGACAACTGTACTGTACTGTAAAAGAAGAGAAAAAAAAACGTATTTATAATCAGCCGATCTAAACCTGGCTCCAATGGTGTTATCTCCTTAACCCATTAAGACCGGGAACGCGTCTGTGTGTGTCATTTTTAGATTTCTTTGGGCTGTTCAAAAACAGCAGATATACAAGCTCATAGCGCGGCACTGAGTGCCGCGCTATGAGCTTGTAGATCTGCTATTTTTGAAAAATCATGAAAATGTGTGCAAATCTTGGAATATTATATTTTTAAAGCGAACATTTTTAACTCAAATCTTTGCTTCAGTTTTTTTTTTAAACGTATGTTGCTGTATATCAGCGGTTCTCAAACTTTTTCATATCAATGACCCCAAAAGCAAAACGTGTTTTGGCCACGGACCCCCATCTCAAAATCTGTTGTTCCAGGGACTCACTGAAGCAAAGATTTGAGTAAAAAAAAAAAGTCGCTTTAAAAAATACATACATTCAAAGATTTGCACACATTTTCACGATAAAAAAAAAAAAATAGCAGATCTACAAGCTCGTAGCGCGGCACTCGGTGCCGCGCTATGAGCTTGTAGATCTGCTATTTTTGAATAGCCCCAAAGTATAAAAATAATGGTTTAAGTGGTTACACAGATGCGTTCCCGCCGGTCTTAATGGCTTAAAGACCTGTGGTTTCTAGAGCCTAACCGGTCTGGGCTTCAAAAGCAGCTTCTTCACGCACCCTTGATTGCACTCTTTCGCTCTAACAGAAGCACTCGGCCGAGCTCTGAGCTGCTCTTCTTCGCTACCCCTCAGCAATGATGTTATCTCTGAAGTCTGCTCTCTCTCTCTCTCTCTCTCCTTCCTATATATACAGTACCAGACTGCAGCTATCAGGTATCGTGGAGAGAGAGAGTGTCTCTCCACACACCATGTGTCCTTTCTACTGGGGAGACCGCCAGTTCTGTGCCCTCTCTCTCCTATATTCTCTCCCTATATACAGATTTTTTTTTTTCTGTCATCGCCTCTCATTTTACCAGTGGTGGGAAAAGTGCTCAAATTCTTTACCTAAGTAAAAGTACCAAAACTGCAATTTAAAAATACTCTGTTACAAGTAAAAGTCCAGAATAAAAAAATGACTTGAGTAAAAGTACAAAAGTATTGGCATCAAAATGTACTTAAAGTACCAAAAGTAAAAGTACTAAATATTTGAAAATAGCCGATCTACAAGCTCACAACGCGCCGCGATGCGACGCGTTGTGAGCTTGTAGATCTGCTATTTTCAAATAGCCTAGGTATAAAATAGGGCTAAAGTGGTTAATGTATGTTTCATTATATCATAGTTTATATCTGAAAAAGTAACTAGCAACTAAAGTTTTCAAATAATTGTAGTGGAGTAAAAGTACAATATTTGCCTCTGAGATGTAGTGGAATAGAAGTAAAAGTATTGGAAAAGTACAAATACCTCAAAATTGTACTTAGTTACTTTCCACCACTGCATTTTACCCTTGGTTTCTATGCAAAAGGACAAACAGCTGCGCTGTTCCTTTGACATGAAGGGTGCAAGGCACCTGACTCTCCCCCTGCAAAGAATAGCACATCCACAATTACCGCAGCTGCTTGTATAGCTGTTGTTTTTTTCCATGTAAAATCCAACCCCTCCACCGCTGACAATGACATCACCGTGACCTTCTCCACGACTGCCAAAAGCTGCACTGACTGTGAATGGCACTATGCAATTGATCATATTCAGACGGTGGCCATTTTGCTATTATGTCATACAGAGGGGGGCGGGGGGGGTGGGGGGAGGGGGGATGACAGAATATGCACCATTAGGGTGCATATTCCGTGTGAGACCTACACCGGAGGCATATACTGTGATCCTGTGGGACATGCACTTTACAGCTCTGGCCCTCATCCAAGCATGCACACAATAAAACCCTCAGTGTCAGTTTAACTCAGAAGAGCGTCCAAAACGGTTCCATTTTGGTTGCATTTGTACACTCTGGGTTAAATGAACACCGGGGATTTTACTTTGTACTGATGTCACTAATAGTTCATACAGGAATTCACTCATGGCAGTGCTCCCAGTGGGGCCTATGTGCTTCCCCCCCCCAAAGATTTAACCAAAATTCTATAGTAAACTTTGTTTTCTAACATCCAAAATGATGTTCTACCTCTCTGCTGTCTCTGTTAGATCTGGGTAGCAACCAAGTCAAAGCTTTGGTGTTAGCCCGACATGACATAATTACAACATGAAAGTAAATTTAAAAAAACATTTTTTTTTTTATGTTTTATGTGGCCCTAAGAAACCGCTTATATTGCTTATAGCAGCGGCCGGCCCTGCCCCTAAGTATGACGTAACAGCAAAATGGTCACTGTGCAAATAATATGGTCAATGTACTCTGCCCTGTACTCTGCTGCTACTGGGCCCTTTATCTTCCCACTGCAATCACAATTATGAAGCTCAATAAATCATGTTAAATGTTCTGCATGTATCATCTTTTCAAAAGGTTTTCATTACATTTTCACTGGAAATGCACAGTATGAAGGCGCTCGGCACAGTATGAAGGCACTCGGGTGGCGCAGTGTTAAAGTCCCTGCCCCCCACCACGGAGGTTGCGGGTTCTAATCCACCGTGGTGCCTCCGGCTTTGTCGGGCGTCTATGCGAACACAATAGGCTCTATGCACAGCAGCCATATTTTGAAAGAAATTGGGCCCCTTCCTCGCTTCCTTCACAGATGTTACCAATGATACTAATGAAGGCTCTGTTCCATTTAGTGTAGCACAGAGGTTCTCAAACTTTTAAATTTCAAGGACCCCCCATAACTCTGAGAGTGTACAAATGGAACCAAATGCACCCGGGAGGGTCCGTTTGGTTCCATTTGTACACTCTCAGAGTTACACCCCCTCAAGGAACCATGAGGGTCCCTGGACCACACTTTGAGACCCACTAGTGTTTCTAGTGAGCCAACAACATGCACAATATCAGGACCTTGACTCCAGAATGGAACAGAGCCTTCATTAGTATCATTGGTAACACCTGTGAAGGAAGTAAGAAGAGGCCCAATTTCTCTCCAAAATGGCTGCTGTGCATAGAGCCTATTGGCCCGTGCTCGGGGGAGGGAAGTCGGGCGGGGAGGGTGATAAAGTGATAATGGTCACTGTGACGTACTCCCTCGGGCTGGAGGCGGCACCTACTCAATAAAAAATAATTGGCTACTCAATAAAAAAAAAAGGAAATGCGCAGTGTGTTTATATGTTAAACAGTCAGTATATATACTGTAAGGGGTGATTACTGTACCGTTCTCAGCAACACCTGTGTCCCCAACGTGTCACATGTGTTGTCAACAAACAACGTGGCAGTGAGCGCTGTGTGTGAAACAGTGGGGAATCGTGCGGCTATTGCTCAGAATATCCCACTGCATATTGCATGATAAGGAGTAAAGCAAATCAAATAACCCATTAAGACCTGGAACTGTGTCATTTTTAGATTTGAGCTAAAAAAGCATTATTTTACACTTTGGGCTATTCAAAAATAGCAGATCTACAAGCTCGTAGCGCGGCACCGAGTGCCGCGCTACGAGCTTGCAGATCTGCTATTTTTGAAAAATCGTGAAAATGTGTGCAAATCTTTGAATATATATATTTTTAAAGCGAACATTTTTAACTGAAATCTTTGCTTCTGGGGGGTTCCTGGAACTAAATATTTTGATGGGGGTCCGCGGCCAAATACATATCATTTTGGGGGTCCTTGACATGAAAAAGATTGAGCACCACTGACATAGAAACATGCGTTTTTCAGAATACTGTTGAGATTTAGGAGACATGTAGAATCGGCTTCAGGTCTCAATGGGATAAATCAGGGGTGGATTAGGCTGTCAGGATACTATCAACATATTAAATATTCATGTGAAGACTACCAACGGAGAGACGATAAACACAGAAGCCAGGTTATGGATAGAGTCCATTATAATGCGACTGTATGGTGTAATGAGATCAACGGGGCGCACCACCTGAAGGTAAACATTTGCCATTACAGCAGACGTGGCACAATTAGCATCATTATACACACCAGGGCACATATATTGGGGAAGATACAAAATGTTTTTTGCTATTTGCGTTGAGAAACTAACAGAAGCTATTTGCAGTGGAAACTAAGAGAGAAGAAACAGGGGAATGCTTTTAATTTGGTGAATGCAGAGGGAGAGAAAGCAAGCAAACAGATACAATATGTTTATATGTAATTCTGTATTCACATGCTATATGTTGTTATTCATATAGACATATACTGTTTGCTTGACATCAAATGCTAAGATTGTTAATTAGATGGTCAGACAGAGGCTATCGGTTTGATGTTTGGTATCCTGGTTACTATTTAACACTTAAATGTTTTTCTTTGCACTCTACTTTGGTGACTGTTTACCCTGTAGTTTGTTGATATACTCTGATATTGCACTTGTACGTTGCTGCTAAGAGTATCTGCTCTAACTAAATATTAAAATGTACATACCACACATACATACATACATACATAATATCGTCTCTGGCGGGTGTCCAAAACTGTTACTTTTCAAGGTGTCAAATTCAAAAAGATCAAAAGCAGAGTTAAAGAGGTTTCTGCCCGACAGCAACGATTAAGCAGGAAAACAACGTGTGTTGTAATGTGAAGTAGGATGAAGAATTCATAAGAATAAGGGGGGGCGGGGGGGAATTTGCAGAAACAGGGAAAACGGAGAGAAGAAAGTGAGGGAGAAATAATGAGGGTTAAGAATATGAGAGGTTAGGAGTTCATAGTCGCGCATGAGCTCTCTGGGGCTGTCTGCTAAACTCTAATGTAGAGCCAGACAGCAACACCATAATGTGCTGAGTGTATGCAAGAATAAGTTAGAGAGAGAGAGAGAGAGAGAGAGAGAGAGAGAGAGAGAGAGAGAGAGAGAGAGAGAGAGAGAGAGAGAGAGTGAGTGTGAGTGTGTGTGCGTGCACGCATGCACTCAGTTACACTGGCACAAACACGCATGTGTGCGTGTAAGGCACAAATACGCTGTTGTCTGTTGCTTGCGCCTAGCATGTCTTAAGTGTCGTGCACCAAGCAAGCGCATACGGCGTATACACAAACACAGCGACGTACTGTGCCTGAGTAACGTACAGTACATGTGCCAGCGGGCGGAAAGCGCTGCGCTCTGACTGTCACACATCAGTGCCCCCCCCCCCTCGCAGGCAGAGGGCTGACATCTCGTATAGCGTAGCGTAGTGATCATCATGTTGCATGATGCTACCGCTACCCCGCCCGCTCTGGCCCGTCGCAACGCGCCAGCAGACTCTGACGTGTCACTAAGGCACAAACACTTGTTAGAAAGATAAAGGCTGATGAATAATGGAGGAACGGACGGACAGACAGCGCTGCGTATGGCATGCATGGACAAACAAGTGAGACGCAGGAAGCAGACAGGCGCACACGCAGGCACGCACACACGTTTATATTACTATACTCAGTGGTGGAAAAAGTACTCAAATGATTTACTTGAGTTAAAGTATCAATACTGCAATGTAGAAGTACTCCGTTACAAGTAATAGTCCGGAATTAAAAATTGACTTGAGTAAAAGTACAAAAGTATTGGCATCAGAATGTACTTAAAGTACCAGAAGTAAAAGTACAAAAACTGTTTAAAAAATAGCAGATCTACAAGCTCACAACGCGTCGCGATGCGACGCGTTGTGAGCTTGTAGATCTGCTATTTTAATATAGCCGAGGTATAAAATAGGGCTGAAGTGGTTAATGTATGTTTTATAATATATTAATTTATATCTGCAAAGTAACTAGTAGCTAAAGTTTTCAAATAATTGTAGTGGAGTAAAAGTACAATATTTGCCGCTGCGATGTAGTGGAGTAGAAGTAAAAGTATTGAAAATTGGAAATACTCCAGTAAAGTAAAAGTACCTCAAAATTGTACTTAAGCACAGTACTTGAGTAAATGTACTTAGTTACTTTACACCACTGACTACACTTACGTATCGTCTGTCGGGTGGAAACCTCATGTCCAAAACTGTTACTTTTTCAGGGTTCAAATAAAGAAATAAGCAAACATATCAGACCTACAGACAAGCTCAAAGCTTGAGCTTGTAGATTGTCTATTTTTGTTGATATTGTGTGACACTGCAGTATGATGGAGTGGGGCATTACTTTACGAGAGAAAAAAACAAACATAAAAAGTTTGAATCTGGAGATACAAGGTTTATGCTCGACAGCGACGATATATCCTATATTAAAATTGCCTGGAGGGTGAGTCGACCGCGGACACAACGTACAGAGTTGCGAGGCGCACCGTTGCTCCGATCCGCACCAAACTTAGCAGAAACACTGTTCAGGGGTTTGCCACGAGAAAAGTCACACCAGCAGGGACCACAGGCCCCCCGAACAGCAGCTGCAATGACGGTTACTTCAGAACCATGGACAGCAGCTACAGCGACAGTTACTTCAGGACCATGGACAGCAGCTACAGCAACAGTTACTTCAGAACCATGGACAGCAGCTGCAATGAGAGTTACTTCAGGACCATGGACAGCAGCTACAGCAACAGTTACTTCAGAACCATGGACAGCAGCTACAGCAACAGTTACTTCAGGACCATGGACAGCAGCTACAGCAACAGTTACTTCAGGACCATGGACAGCAGCTACAGCAACAGTTACTTCAGGACCATGGACAGCAGCTACAGCAACAGTTACTTCAGGACCATGGACAGCAGCTACAGCAACAGTTACTTCAGAACCATGGACAGCAGCTGCAATGAGAGTTACTTCAGGACCATGGACAGCAGCTACAGACATCTCTGTGCTATGTTCAGGGCCTCTCTCTCTCTCTCTCTCTCTCTGAGAGAGATTTATACATCATATTAAAATTGCCTAGAGGGTGGGTCGACAAACGTAACATCTGGACTTGCGAGGCGCACCGCTGCTCCGATACGCACCAAACTTGGCACGAACAATGTTCAGGGGACTGATATCAGAATAGCCACACCATCAGGGACCACGTTTGGCCCCCA
>NC_139947.1:37311629-37376629 GCF_963454915.1 Gymnoscopelus microlampas | reverse complement strand
TACTGTTGAGATTTAGGAGACATGTAGAATCGGCTTCAGGTCTCAATGGGTTAAAATGTGGAACATGAGCCTCTCATGTGTCACTGAACACCACATCATCGTCCAAAAAGGCTGCGCACCCACCCAGGCATGACAGAATATAGGAAAACAACCCCCGAGGTGTGATGAAAGCTGAAATTTCCGTTAGTGGCACCTGCCAATAACATTTCAAAAGGTCTAGTTTAGTCACACATTTTGCACTTCCCACCAATGCAGTCCTCCTTGGAGGCATTGGAATACAGTCCGTATATGTTGATAGCGGTGGTGGAAAAAGTACTCAAATGTTTTACGTAAGTAAAAGTATCAATACTGCAACGTAGAAATACTCTGCTACGAAGCAAAAGTCCGGAATTCAAAATTGACTTGAGTGAAAGTACAAAAGTATTGGTATCAAAATGTACTTAAAGTACCAAAAGTAAAAGTACAAAAATGTTTGAAAATAGCAGATCTACAAGCTCTCAACGCGTCGCGATGCGACGCGTTGTGAGCTTGTAGATCGGCTATTTTCAATTAGCCTAGGTATAAAATAGGGCTAAAGTGGTTAATGTATGTTTTATAATGCAATAAGTCTAGATCTGCAAAGTAACTAGTAACTAAAGTTTTCAAATAATTGTAGTGGAGTATAAGTACAATATTTGCCTCCGAGATGCATAGTAGAGTAGAAGTAATTAAGCATAGACAATTGGAAAAACTCCAGTAAAGTAAAAGTAAGTACCTCAAAATTGTACTTAAGTACGTTACTTGAGCAATTGTACTTTAGTTACTTGACATCACTGGTTAGATAGCAGCCATTAACCGTTCTGAAATCTTTGCAAAAACTCTATCTGACCCATCAGCCTTATCTTGCCAACAGAAAGGGAAAGGCTCAGCTATAGAGGACAGTGGCGCCTCCATCTCCACCCACCTCTGTGCTTTGCTATGATCAAGCTGGCAGGAATAATAGTCTCACACAGTCTTACATCTTCTAACCCATTAAGACCTGGAACGCATCTGTGTCACTTTTCGATTTTAAGCTAAAAAGCATTGTTTTACACTTTGGGCTATTCAAAAATAGCAGATATACAAGCTCGTAGCGCGGCACCGAGTGCCGCGCTACGAGCTTGTAGATCTGCTATTTTTGAAAAAATGATGAAAATGTGTGCAAATCCTTTAATGTATATTGTTTTAAAGCGAACATTTGTAACTCAAATCTTTGCTTCTGGGGGGGTCCCTGGAACAAAATATTTTGAGATGGGGGTCGGCGGCCAAATACATATCACTTTGGGGGTCCTTGACATGAAAAAGTTTGAGCACCACTGATATAGAAACATACGTTTTTTTCAGAAAACTGTTGGGATTTAGAAGACATTCGTAGAATCGGCCCCAGGTCTTAATCAGTGTTAATTTTGACAGCAAATTTTGATTTAGTCTTAGTCTTAGTCCTTTGAATAACACACCATTTAGTCTTAGTCCCATTTAGCCTTAGTCTTAGTCAACTAAATTAACCCTGGTCTTAATGGGTTAAGTCATGCTCAATCGGGTTGGAGCATGATGATATAGATCAGAGAAGAGAGAGATAAAGGAGAATTGAACACAACACCAAATCCTTGCTGAGTGTCTGACAGATAACCCAGCTGACAGTCTGGTTCAGGTATATAGTTAGAATTCTTCAGTCTCCCTGTATGAGAATTGTCTCTCGGGCCTGGAACATCGAAATCTTACCTTATAGATAGCCTCTCCACTGTCAGACTGTGTGTCTGGAAAAAAGCAAGTCACCTTTTACCTCGAAACAGCAGTTTGAACAGAATGATAAGGCTTCCATAAGTTTATATGACAACCACTGCACTTTTCTTTATCCCATTAAGACCTGGAACGCATGTGTGTCATTGTTTTATTTGAGCTAAAAAGCATTATTTTATACTTTGGCAATTCAAAAATAGCAGATATACAAGCTCATAGCGCGGCACCGAGTGCCGCGCTATGAGCTTGTAGATCTGCTATTTTTTGAAGAATTGTGAAAATGTGTGCAAATCTTTGAATATATATTGTTTTAAAGCGAACATTTTTAACTCAAATCTTCGCTTCATGGGGGTCCCTGGAACAACGTAATTTTACTGATATAGAAACATACGTTTTTCAGAATACCTGTTGGGATTTAGAAGACATTATGTGGAATCGGCTTCAGGTCTTAATGGGTTAGTCTCTGAAGCGCTCTCTGTGAGATGGTATGTACTGTTTGGGTATTGTTCTGCTTTATTTCGGATAGGTCAGTGTGGAGAGAGACAGGGGGTCGAGAGAGAGGAGAGACATGCGAAACAAGACAACGAGCGAAACCGGGGTCTTCCGCTCTCAAGGAGCATAATATTCTTTGCAACTATAACTGACTTGAGGCACGAGGCACCCCACAGAATCTTAACCACTTAAACCCTATATATATACTTAGCTGACCATAGACGCCCAGAGGTCTACACTATAAGCCCCGCCCAGCCTTTTTTCCCCTCCTTGCCGAAAATCAATGTAAGCCAATTATGAGTTGTAAAATCAGCAGTGAGTTGCGAGAGTTGAATGCTAAGTTCACCCGTAGATGCTAATCTAAACAATTTGTAATATGAAGCGAAAGCTAAGCTAAATACGGTACAATCAAAACCCAAACAAAACCCAAACAAAACCCAAACAAAACCAAATTGAATGCGCCGTGAGCTTGTATATTTCCGTCAAATGTTCTCCCCCTAACTACGGGAGTCTTCAAGGGAAGAATAGTCAGACAAACCAATGCTTAGTGCAGAGTACACTAGGCCAGCCAACGTCACCTACTGTATTATACGCTGAAATCAGCAGATTTTTGGGCAGCTTTACTGAATTAACATGAACCCTTTCAGAGCGCCTTGTTCTTAACCCATTAAGACCAGGAACGCATCTGTGTCATTTTCAGATTTCGTTGGCAATTCAAAAAAAATGCAGTTATACAAGCTCTACTTCAATTGTTTCTATAAATAAATAAATGTTGATTAAAAACATGATAACATGATAATAGCAGATCTCGCAACGCGGCGCGAAGCTCGCAATGCTTGTGTGCTTGTAGATCTGCTATTTTCACTAGTTTGAGTCCCGGGCAAACGTCTAATTTCTCTTTTGTGTCTTGAGCTAAACAGTTGGGGAACCGCTGGTCCAGAGACTCAGGTCTAAACCTGAAATTCTCTTTCTCTGTTGCCCTTAATTCTCACGTAAACGAGACCAGATACCAACACTGAGCCACTATATGTGTTACAACAACACACCCCTCCCCCCCCCGTTTCTTCTAGTTGCTAAATCTGCTTCAGGAACTAGTTCACATCATTTACTTTTAGAACTGCAGCTTAACCCCTTGACATAATCGCCAACTTTAAGCAGAACTAAAAGGGCAGAAAAAAAGCTCTCTGGGCTTTTGCCTGTGAAAATAAAGCATTGCAAATGCATTTTATGACTCTGGCCATACTATAACCTCATGCCCACACACACTGCACACGATGCAAAAAAAAAAATGTGTTTGGGTCTTTTTCATCCAATCTAGGCAGAGGAGGCAAGCTTTCAGCAACAGCAAAACAAGTACTCTACACGCTTAATTTATTCTACCAATGGACATCAGCACCACTTTCGATTGCTCTAATTGTACTAGACTCCTTTCCAATGACACCTCAACCATTGACTGTAATCTCTGCTCTCTGCATTAGCTTTTTTTCCTCCCCTTACAGTTAGTTACCATTCAAATAAAGTTCCACCAAAATGCTCTGAAACTCTAGGAGCCACTGGAGCCTGAACTATACCTCCAGAAAGCTTTGGCAGATACAGCTGCTGCATGGCCCCTCAACAATACCGCTTAGCTCAGCATTTCTTCAAACTGTGTTCAGTGTTTTGGACCAACCCAAAACGTGCTGCCAAATTTAACCCATTAAGACCGGGAAACGCATCCCGTGTCATTTTAAGATTTCTTTGGGGCTATTTTAAAAATAGCAGATCTACAAGCTCATAGCGCGGCACCGAGTGCCGCGCTATGAGCTTGTAGATCTGCTATTTTTTAAACGACTTTTGTAATATTTTTTTACATTTGTAACTCAAATCTTTGCTTCATCGGGGTGCCTGGACCTAATCATTTTGAGATGGGGGTCCGCGGCCAAATACAATTTTGGGAGTCCTTGACATGAAAAAGTTTGAGAACCACTGATATAGAAATACGTTTTTCAAAAAACTGTAGGATTTAGAAGACATTTTGTAGAATCCCCAGAAGCAATAAGATTTGAGTTACAAATGTTTGCTTTAGAAAATTATATATATATTTAAAGATGTTCACGAATTTTCACGATTTAAAAAAAAATAGCTATGAGCTTGTAGATCTGCAATTTTTGAATAGCCAAAAAAAAACTAAAAATGACCCACAGATGCGTTCCCCGGTCTTAATGGGTTAACTAAAACCCTGCCTTTGTATAAACTGTTGCGATATGCACAAGGCTTGACCCACATCCCAGTCCCTGTGCATAATCTTGTATAACTATACTTAATCATTCTTAAGCTGTGCAATCATTATAGACAATGTGTTTGCGTAAGGTACTTTTCTCCCTCTAACACATTATCTGTATGCGGAGCATACACGGTTTGTATACCAGCCATCTGTCTGTTCCTGTTCACGCCCCGACGTCTTGCTTACCCCATGTATCTGTCATGAATCACATAGCTGCCGCTCACATAATGTGCTTTGTGCGAAGGTACGTGTTCTCTGTTGTGTTTAATAAACTTCAGAACATGTCATGTGACATTGCTGTGCTGGCATCTTGCTCTCCGAGCTCCACGCTAAGGTAATTCAATGCAAACAGCAGTCATCACCTCCGACTATAGAGCATTATTAAATCACAACATAAACCGTGTTAAAGGAGTAGTTCACCCCAAAAAAAAATACTTATTTTCTATCAATTACACACTCTTGAATTCATTGAGATTTCTTTTTTTTTTGTCGCATTCCTAAGACGATAATTTGATGACCGGACACTCAAAGAGTCTCTATTGAGTATATATTTGTTTATTTAGTTTCTTTTGTTGTTTATTTTGTTTATTATTTTTGCTATGTTTTTGCTGTTGTTTTCTGTGTTTTAGCTTACCCAGTATATTAGGTTTTTTTAATTTTCTTTGGAAACCCTAAAAAAGTTGCAAAATGTGCTTTATAAATAAAGTGGATTGGATTGGATTGGATAGATATGCGTCATTAACTGGGGTCCCATTCCCCCCAGGGGTGTATACTATTGGTCCCCTCCTTTTTTTCCCCCTTCGACACCAAATGTTTGCCGAAAATAGCAGATCACAAGCTCACACTGCATCACTAACGCGACACATAATGTGTTGCATTGCGATCAGGGACGTCACAGGCTCTCAGAAGGTGGGGGGGGGATAGACTTTCAGTGGACTATACCCCTTATTTTATACTTTGGCTATTCAAAAATAGCAGATATACAAGCTCATAGCGCACCGAGTGCCGCGCTATGAGCTTGTAGATCTGCTATTTTTGAAAAAATAGATCTGCTATTTTTTGCAAATCTTTGCATATAATGTTTTTGTATTTGTAACGCATTTTGTATTTTTTTAAAAGTGTTTTTTTTTTGCGGATTTTGTTAGTTTTTTTCCGGTGTTTTGGTTACTTTATTTCGGTTTTAGGGTTAGGGTTAGGTTATTTAATTCTTATTTTTGCCTGATTTTACCGATTTATGATAATAAAAAAAATAGAAAATAAAAAATATATTTTATTTTTTCAAAAAGTGGGGGGTATGAAATCACGGATCTGTGAGAGTGAGGGTGTCGTGTCGTACGCACAATGAATGGCTGTGACGCCCCTGATTGCGATGCAGTGTGAGCTTGTACAGCGGATCTGTTGCTATTTTTTAGAGCTTGTAGCTATATTTTGTGCGCTTGTAGATCTGCTATTTTTCACTGAATTGTTGCCCAATTATGACATGCCCAAAATTGGGACACTATAGGATTCATTTCGGTTAAATTACTATAAGATGGCCTTTTTTTTTTGAAACTCAGAGACCAAAGAACTGTTATGCTCAGTAACCATGTTTGACATCACTTTCACTGCAGCCAGATTTAACCCTTTCAATCCGGGAACGCATCCGTGTCATCCGTGTCAGCAGATCTACAAGCTACGAGCTTGTAGATCTGCTTTTTTTGAATAGCCAAAGAAATCTAAAATGACAGAGACACGTTCCCGGATTGAATGGATTAAATACATTAACTCATTCAGTGCCATTGACGTCGCCGACGTCACGTTTTTATAAGCCCAGAAAGCCAAAAAAAAATAAAAATAAAATGTTCAGAACCCAAGATATCATGATTTGAAGATTTGCTGCTCCATTCACTTCTTGTTTAACATCTTACTGAAGGCTGTATCTTGCTTCCTAAGCACTTTTTTTTTTACAATGCATTTTTGGCTCTGGCACTCAGAGCCAAACTGCCAGAAATAAGTCAGGCACTGAATGAGTTAAGCACAGGGCCGCTCGTGGTGCAGGGATAAAGTATCTGCCCACACAGAAGTCTCGGGTTCAAATCCACTTGCATGCGGCTTTGTCGAGCGTCTATACAAACACAATAAGCACATGTTCGGGGAGGGAAGCCAGGGAGAGTGATATTTGGGACTGCACATACACTACTACTACTACTACTACTACTACTACTACTATTACTATTACTATTACTACTACTACTACTACTACTACTACTACTACTACTACTACTACTACTACTACTACTACTACTACAAGTAAGACGCGCGAACGCTGGAAGCGAACGCAGCTCGAAAATAACAATAAGAAGAATAGAAAGGAATGAGCAATTACTTGCCATCCGGCCTGAAATATGCACAAATGACATGGAATTCTTAGATATCCCAATAGATGAACTTGTGTAGATGCTTGTAGATGTGTTATTTTTGACTGTCGCTGCTATATTTTTCTCAAAGGAGTGTAATTAGTCACCCAGGGGCACAGGCGAATTTCAGCCACACTGTAGTGCATGCAGGCAATGAGAGCGTGACTCACATGGGGGCAGCCAATGAGAGCGTGACTCACATGGGGGCAGCCAATGAGAGCGTGAGTGACATGGGGGCGCGGCTGCACACATACTGCACACAGACAGACAAGCCGAGCCGAGTTTCATAGTATGCTCCACTTGGTCGGAACTACGGGTTGGGGGCGGCACCTGTCAGCAGGGAGTGTTGGGTATATAGAGTAGCACGGAGGCTGCTAAACATCCCAGTGGGGGCTCCTCACTGGCTAGGTGAGCCAGTAGGATACAACGGCAGGGACAACACAGAAATGTGTGAGGGGAGGAATCAACAGGCTCGATGCACAGCAGCCATGATATTGGAAAGAAATTGGGCCTCTTCCTTACTTCCTTCACAGGTGTTACAGTACCAATGATACTAAATGAAGTATGGCGTTAGTTCATGCAGGACACGGAAGTCTTGCACGCCTCAGCTGATGTGAACATCAGCTTTCTAATTCCCCCTTCACAGCTCTGCTGGTCATTACGTCACACATTCATACTCCAATCACAGCTCACGCATTAGCAAAGAGGTTCCTTTAAAGGGGTGGTGCCATGGTTTTGCACTTTTTCTGTTTTTCATGTGTCTATGAGGTTGATAGAACTTCATTAAGCCCCCTGGTGGTGTTTTTATGGTGTTCTATGTCTTGTCTGACTATTTTGAGTTTCTACCTGGAGGCTGAAACCGACAGGTGTGGGCATGAGTGGGCATGAGGAGGAGGAGGGACTAGGACTGGGTGGTGCTAAGGTGGTGGAGGAGGTGCTAAGGTGAGAACCAGGTATACTTAATGAACTGGAGGCGTGTCCACATAAAGACATCATTTTAACAATTTCTGTACACTTTTTTGAAAAAAATATTCCTCCTAGTATAACCATAAAACCTGATGATTATGTTTGTTTTTTTTGGGGGGGGGGGGGGGTCACTGAAAATCACGGCACCCCGTCTTTAAATAAGGCTTCGTATTCACCAGGTCTCTGCTTGTCTTGCTGCCCGATTCATTTCTGCAAGCTGCCTCCTCCACCCCAGCCTCCACCTTTTGATTAGAGTCTGGCATAGATAGGCTCAAATACTTGTGGTTATCATGTATATCTGCTAATTCAAACTAATATGTATTGCTTATTGTTTGATATTGTATCCTTATGGGGGTTTTTCTTAACATTCCCTGATTTTGCTTAGCATGCTGCTTGGACAAAATTCAGGGAATATCTCCAAGAGTGGAGCCTTTAACACCACATTTAACTGTATTCCATTTGTTGCAATAAATGGTTAAATCTACGTTGAAGTGAGTGTTCCTGACTGAATGAAGGCTCTGTTCCATTTAGTGGTTCTCTTAACTTTTTAATGGACCCCATAAATGTAACTCTGAGAGAGTACGAATGGAACCAAATGGACCCGGAAGGGTCCATTTGGTTCCATTCGTACTCTCTCAGAGTTACACACCTGTAAGGGGCCATTTGGAACCCTCTCAAGAAACCATAAGGGTCCCAGGACCACACTTTGAGACCTACTTGTGTAGCAAAGGGTTTCCAGTGAGCCAACATGCACAATACCAGCACCCTGACTCTGTTTGACCAGAATGGAACAGAGCCTTCATTAGTATCATTGGTAACACCTGTCAAGGAAGGAAGTAAGGAAGGGGCCAAAAGTTGTCCCAATATGGCTACTGTGCAGGGAGCTAAATTGGGGAGAATTTGGGGTAAAAAGAAAAGAGAACAATAAGCATATCCAAAAGAACAAAATATTTCAAATCCATCACAATCCTTTGTCATTTTTTGATATATATTTGTATCATTATACAGTAGGTTCTTCAGTCCTATACATTATCTCAGTATTGTGCTTTGTTGCTGTTTCTCTATGCATGGATATTTATCACGTATGTCCTGTATGATGACATACACGACCCCACTGTAGTACTTACTGTACATGGTGGATTCAGCTTGCCGTTTCTTTGCAAATACCACCCTTTCTATATGTAAATGCACTCATGAGCTCGATTCAATTACTGAT
This sequence comes from Gymnoscopelus microlampas, assembly GCF_963454915.1. NCBI lineage: Eukaryota > Metazoa > Chordata > Actinopteri > Myctophiformes > Myctophidae > Gymnoscopelus > Gymnoscopelus microlampas. The sequence continues at coordinate 37,367,538 of NC_139947.1, read as the reverse complement.
TGTGACTATGGCAGATCTTTGCTTCCTATCTTGACTGAAACTCCCTGGAAGAATCTATATTATTCTTCTAGGGAGGGAATATATATATATATATATATATATATATATATAATCTCTCTATCTATTACATCTCAAATAAAGTATGTCGCGATGCGACACGTTGAGAGCTTGTAGATCGGCTATTTTCAAATAGCCTAGGTATAAAATAGGGCTGAAGTGGTTAATGTATGTTTTATAATGTAATAAATTATAATTTATATCTGCAAGTAGTAACTAAAAATGTCAAATAATTGTTCAAGTTTATTATGTCCCAAACTGTTACGGCAGATTGTAGTGGAGTAAAAGTACAATATTTGCCTCTGAGATGTAGTGAAGTAGAAGTAAAAGTATAGACAATTGGAAATACTACAGTATAGTAAAAGTATATAAAAAATGTACTTTTCTTTCTCTTTTTTGTAGTCTTGAGTAAATGTACTTAGTTGTTTTACACCACTGGCGTACAGTGCATCTGTAAATACACATACTGAACACGTGTATTCCCATCACACACACGCACACACGCACACACACACACGCGCACACACACACACACACACACACACACACACACACACACACACACACACACACACACACACACACACACACACACACACACACACACACACACACACACACACACACACACACACACACACACACACACACACACACACACACACACACACACACACAATACAGATTTACACACACACTCCAAGACCCGATGTAACCTCTCAGTCAAGCAGACCAAGAGGGACACATAGCACTTTAGGCAAGGTCACTCATTCATCATCTAAATCTGTCCCTGAGTGATGCCCCCCCCCACACACACACACACACACACACACACACACACACACACACACACACACACACACACACACACACACACACACACACACACACACACACACACACACACACACACACACACACACACACACACACACACATGTTGTTATGGGCTCTTATCTTCATCAGCCCTGAGGAGCAGACAGAACAGAGATGGTCTCTTCCACTCGTTTACTCTCTGATCCTTCACTCCCTATAGGTCATCTATATTAATACAGGCTCACTGCAGAGAGAGAGAGAGAGAGAGAGAGAGAGAGACACAGAGAGAGAGAGAGAGAGAGAGAGAGAGAGAGAGAGGGGAGGGAGAGAGAGAGAGAATTGGAGAGAGAGTTTCAGATTGAGTGAGAGACAGAGAGAGAGACAGCGAGGGAGACAGCGAGAGACAGAGAGAGAGGGAGAGAGAGAGACATCAGAGAGAGAGAGAGAGAGAGAGAGAGAGAGAGAGAGAGAGAGAGAGAGAGAGAGAGAGAGAGAGAGAGAGAGAGAGAGTTTCAGATTGAGTGAGAGACAGAGAGAGAGAGAGTGAGGGAGGGAGGGAGAGACAGAGACAGAGGGAGAGAGAGAGAGAGAGAGAGAGAGAGAGAGAGAGAGAGAGAGAGAGAGAGAGAGAGAGAGAGAGAGAGAGAGAGAGAGAGAGAGAGAGAGAGAGAGAGAGAGAGAGAGGGAGGGAGAGAGACAAAAAGAGAGACAAAGAGTGAGTGAGAGACAGAGAGAGAGAGAGAGAGAGAGAGAGAGAGAGAGAGAGAGAGTAAGAGAGAGAGAGAGAGAGAGAGAGAGAGCATTGGAGAGTGAGCAGGAGGCTGAAAGAGGCTGAAAGAAAGAGGTTTAGGGAGACTGATGTTTAGGCCTGAGGACACTGATACCAATTCAAAGTCCACAGCGTTGTGACTTATTTACTATACGGCACTATATGGCTAGAGAGTTATAATGGAACAGAATCACAGCACCGCAGACGTCTCTGCTAGAGGACATTATAGCCGCTCTGATTCCATCCATCACTATTCACAGTGTTCCATCACAGACACCTTGGTGGGCCAAACAACAGGTGATTGTAATCAAAAAGCAGGCCATGGTCAATGAGCTGTGGCGTTTATACGCCATGATGATGCAGAGGGAATGAGAACACCGTGAGCACAGGGACCATGCAAGGTCTTCCTCACTACTCAGTCCGTCTGGCCGATTCTACAAATGTCGTCTAAATCCCAACAGTATTCCGAACAAAACGTATGTTTCTATACCAGCGGTGCTGAAACTTTTTCATGTCAAGGACCCCCAAAATGATATGTATTTGGCCGCCGCCGACCCCCATCTCAAAATATTTTGTTCCAGGGACCCCCCCAGAAGCAAAGATTTGAGTTAAAAAATGTTCGCTTTAAAACAATATTTATTCAAAGATTTGCACACATTTTCACGATTTTTCAAAAATAGCAGATCTACAAGCTCGTAGCGCGGCACTCGGTGCCGCGCTACGAGCTTGTATATCTGCTATTTTTGAATAGCCCAAAGTGTAAAATAATGCTTTTTAGCTTAAATCTAAAAAATGACACAGATGCGTTCCAGGTCTTAATGGATTAAGTAAGAGTATCAATACTGCAATGTAGAAATACTCTGTTACTAGTAAAAGTCCGGTAATCAAAATTCACTCGAATAAAAGTACAAAAGTATCGGTATCAGAATGTACATAAAGTTCCAAAAGCAGAAAGTACTCATTATGCAGAAAGTCCCATTTCACAAGTTTTCAAATGTATAAAAAAAAAACGTTTGAAAATAGTACATCTACAAGCTCACAATGCGCATAGATACTGACCAACACGAATAATACACACAGCTACATGTTTGCTATATCCTCCTATCTCTGCCGGCTGAGTGGCTGCACCCCTCCTTGCCTCGTCTTAAAGGACAACTTTGTTTTTTTACAACCAAGGTTTATATTTTAGCTTGTAATTAAAGTACATAAAAGACGAGTGTTATTTTTTTTTCATTTACTGCTTTCTATAGTTTTAGCAATTTTCGCAATCCTTTTTACAGTGGGCGGGGGCATTCTGTCCGGTGGCTAAATATGCCTTTTTTTACACAATAAAAAAGGTCCTGTGGTCTTTGATGGCCAGATGTGAGTTATTGGGGGCTAGAAGAGCTACTGTAAATAATAATATATAAGAGAACGCTGGGTTATTGTGTAAAAAAAGACATATTTAGCCACCGCAAAGCAGTACATTTAAAACATTTAACACTCATCTTTTATTTACTTTAATTACAAACTAAAACATAAACCTTGGTTGTAAAAAATCAAAGTTGTCATTTAAAAACCCTGACCCCGCACCCCAGCACCAACCACCATTGAGGGGGGAAAAAAGGGGAAATAATACCTAATTGAATAATATAATAACGGAATTTAATCAAAACTAAATTCATAAATTAACAAATAAAGCATCATAATAATAAATGAATCCCTCCCAGCTGTGTGGCTTTCTGTCTCTACACTATATCCTCCTGTCTCAACCACAACAAAAAGCAAACACCTGCTTAAGAAAAATCAACACAATAACTCGTTGAGAACACAATCGAAACCACTCTATATGCAATTATCCCCACGAGTGGTATATACGTGGGCCCTTGACCTTGAGGAACGCAGTGCTTTTCTGGGCAACATGTGTAGCTGTGTGTTTCGACAGTCGTGCGGCAGGAGTGGCGACACTGTGCGCGGAGAGCTCGTCAAGAGAGCGGCTTTAACCCTTTAAGACCGGGGGACGCATCTGTGTAACCACTTTATCCATATTCTATACTTTTGGCTATTCAAAAATAGCAGATATACAAGCTCATATCTAGCTTGTATATCTGCTATTTTTTTTTTAATAATGTTTTTTTTTGCAAATCTTTGAATATATATCTATGAAGCAATTGTTTTTTACTCAAATCTTTGCTTCTGGGGGGTCCCTGGAACATTTTTTTTTTAGATGGGGGTCCGCAGCCAAATACATATCGTTGTGGGGCTCCTTGACACTGACATTAATATTATTGCAACATAAGTGTTTCAGAAAACTGTTTTAAACTGATTTAGAAGACACTTGTAGAATCCCCAGAAGCAATAACATTTTAGTTAAAAATGCTCGCCTTAAACATATATATATTCAAAGATTTGCACAAAATTGTTCACGATTTTTCAAAAATAGCAGATCTACAAGCTCATAGCGCGGCACCCGGTGCCGCGCTATGAGCTTTTATATCTGCTATTTTTGAATAGCCCAACGAAATCTAAAAATGACTCACAGATGCGTTCTCAGGTCTTAAAGAGTTAATTAATGCGTTTAATTGAAAATTAATTGCCACCCGTTGGAGTGATACAAGCCTCCTACTCCCCGCCATGAAAGGAGAGAAAATTAGAAGCTGAATAACAGGGGTTTAGCCATGTCCCCTCCGCCGTAATGACAGCGTTCATTAAAGCACTCAGGCGTGTACACGTGTGTGTGGGTGCGTGTGCGTGTATATGTGTGTGTGTGTGTGTGTGTGTGTGTCTACACTTCAGCATTGCCTTGAGAGCTGATTCATCACAGTCTTATTGTAATTATTATCCAACTAGTGTTAATCACAATTATGTATTATTTCTGGAAAAATAAACCGATATATAATACAGATTTCACACACACGCGCACACACGCACGCACACACACACACACACACACACACACACACACACACACACACACACACACACACACACACACACACACACAACACACACACACACACACACACACACACACACACACACACACACACACACACACACACACACACACACACACACACTCATCTTCATATACTGTACTGTTTAAATGTTCACTACTACAGCTATGAGAATCCATATACTGTACAAACGTGTCATGATTATGATCACGTTAATTTAAGCCATTAAGACCGGGAACTGTGTCAATTTTAGATTTGGGCTAAAAAGCATTATTTTACACTTTGGGCTATTCAAAAATAGCAGATATACAAGCTCGTAGCGCGGCACCGAGTGCCGCGCTACGAGCTTGTAGATCTGCTAATTTTGAAAAATCGTGAAAATGTGTGCAAATCTTTGAATATATATATTTTTAAAGCGAATATTTTTAACTCAAATCTTTGCTTCTGGGGGTCCCTGGAACAACATATTTTGATGGGGGCCTGCGGCCAAATACATATAATTTTTGGGGGTCCTTGACATGAAAAAGTTTGAGAACCACTGATATAGAAAATTACGTTTTTCAGAAAACTGTTGGGATTTAGGAGACATGTAGAATCGGCTTCAGGTCTTAATGGGTTAACAGTGTGCATATCTACAGTATGCATGTTCACACTGCATTTAACCTTGCTGCTGACGAATTAACTATAAAATATCATGCGAAGATTATGATATTTTTACCGCACGGCATCATTCAATTTCATTTGACACATTCAGACATCTCTCACAGAATTCGATTTGATTTTAAATGACATTGGGTTGTATAACGCCTGTGTACTAATGAATTAGTAAAATGCTTTGGCACTGGCATCCCCCGCTGAAGCTGAATGTTAAATGATGTTCTCCCTGGATTAAGAATAGATTTGTTTAACCCATTAAGACCGGGAACGCATCTGTGTGTCATTTCTTCGATTTCTTTGGCTATTCAAAAATAGCAGATCTACAAGCTCATAGCGCGGCACCGAGTAGATCTGCTATTTTTTGAAAAATCATGAAAAATGTTGCAAATCTTTGAATATATATATTTTTTTCCAAGCGAACACCTTTAACTCAAATCTTTGCTTGGGGGGGTCCCTGGAACAAAATGTTTTCAGGTGGGGGTCATCTGAAAACATACATATCATTTTGGGGGGGTCCTTGACATGAAAAAGTTTGAGCACCACTGATAAATAGCAACATATGTTTTTTTTCAAAAAGCTGTTAGGATTTTAGAAGACATTTGTAGAATCCCCCAGAAGCAAAGATTTCAGTTACAAATGTTCGCTTTAAAAGAAAACATCCCTTCAAAGATTTGCACACATTTTAACGCATTTTCAAAAATAGCAGATCTACAAGCTCGTAGCGCGGCACTCGGTGCCGCGCTATGAGCTTGTAGATCTGCTATTTTTTAATAGCAGAATAGCAGAATACCCGCCGGCCTTAAAGGGTTAATCACACTGAACATGTAAATAAGCTGTGCATGGCTGTTGATGTCATGCTGTTACAAACTCACAGAGAGCTGAGATTTGATTTGGGAGATGACGGTGTATATTCAGATCTATAGCAGACTGACAGATATAACCTTGTATTGTGTGAAGGCCTTGATATATGGCCAGCGTTCTGACGTATATCGCTTATGGGTATTACTGCTTTCAGCAAGAATGAGTAATGGTTACCGTAACAAAATGGACATAATGCTGTATATTTTGAGCGAAAGGGAAACACTATAATTGTCGCAGTTGGGCATAGACCCTGTATCTCTATATTTCATCATGTTACGTTTTTTTTCCTTCTTCTTCATAAATTACTGCCCTATTTTTATACTTTGTCGTTTAACAGTGCCACACAAAAGTTGCAAAAATAGCCGATCTACAAGCTCACATGTTTTTAGAGAATCTTTGAAGACTGTCACCTAGAATGACATGCCCATTAGGGACACCAGGTTGAAAGTGGTTAAGTCTGTGGTTAGTCAACATTTGACGATTGAAAATTATTAACGAGAGCTTTAGACAAAATGATATGCAACTCAGACGGCAATGAGACAACCGAAGCGGGCTTTGTACCGCTCTGCATGGGTCGCTTGGCACGGGTACTCGCCCGCCTAGCGCCTCGCTCATCATGGCACGCCTCATGGGGTCTCAAGCCCACTTCTAATGCAGAGTCTACCTTCTCTTTAAAGAGGTGGTGCCATGGTTTTGCACTTTTTCTGTTTTTCATGTGTCTATGAGGTTGATAGAACTTCATTAAGCCCCCTGGTGGTGTTTTTTATGGTGTTTTATGTCTTCTCTGACTATTTTGAGTTTCTACCTGGAGGCTGAAACCTTGAGGGTCAAACGTGCCAATAGAGAAACAGCGCTTTAGTGACATAGTAAAAACATACCCTCCCCCTCGTTATCATAACACAACGGGTGTGGGCATGAGGAGGAGGAGGAGGGACTAGGACAGGTGGGTGGTGCTAAGGTGGTGGAGGAGGTGCTAAGTGTCACATGTAAATTTCATCACCAGCTCATGTCTACACACATCCGTGTGCATACTAGACTTTATGGCCCCGCATGCATCATGCATATAAAAACGGTGACTGTGCACGCGCCTCAATGGACGCTCTGTTTGAAGACAGAAGTGAGGAGATACAGCACATCGCCGCCCGCATCTTTATAACTCATCGTTTTAAAAACCTATAAAATGTGCTTAAATTATTGGATAGAAATTGGCCCGGCTGTCAGAAGAGATGAAACTGTGTACAGGTTAGAAGTGGAATTATCCTGCGAGACAGATAAGATGTTAGGTTGCGGCGTGCATAATTATACAAAATCCAACTGCATTGCATGCGGTTCTTAACCCATTAAGACCTGATGCATCTGTGTCATTTTAGATTTCTTTGGCTATTCAAAAATAGCAGATATACAAGCTCATAGCGTGGCACCGAGTGCCGCTCTATGAGCTTGTAGATCTGCTATTTTTGAAAAATCTTGAAAACATTTTTTTTTTCCAAAAGATTTAGGTTTAGATTTAGGATTTAGAAAAAACAATTAAGAATCACCTCAGGTCTTAATGGGTTAACTCATTCACTGCCAAGGACGACTTATGACAAGACATCGTCATAACGCCCTCACTGCCATAACCATAGCCTTAGCCATAACTCAATCCGAAGATTTACTGCTCCATTCACTTCCTGGTTAGCTATTTTCAACAGCATATAACAAGCAAACGGGAGGTTGCCATGACTTTTTTTTTTTGCGGAAGCACCGTGAAACCCTCCGTGATTAGCAACCATCAGGCGATCGATCATACTGGAGATAAATATTCTGTGACAACTTGAAAAGGTAAAAAAAATCGAAAAATCGCTGGCAGTGGGCAAACGCAGCCAGAAATAAGTCTGGCGGTGAGAGAGTTAAGATGATCCGTAACTTCAACACTTTCCACTCAAAACAATTGTTTTGTGAGAGCGTTGTTGGCCTCAGTTCTTCTTGCTAAAGACATCTCACTTTAGAACAAAACCTTTTTACATGCTTTTTCCCATCTGCCATCTGTCCAATAAATGAATGATCCTCCTGAAGCAGAAGATGATACAGAGGCAGTGATGAAGGGGACACACGGGAACTACGGTACTGAAGAGCCCAGATTAGAACCGGAAACGAAGAGAGAGGAGGGAAAAGGTGTGTGTGCATGCGCGTGTGCGTGTGCGCATGTGTGTGTGTGTGTGTGTGCGCGTGTGCGCGTGTGTGTGTGTGTGTGTGTGTGTGTGTGTGTGTGTGTGTGTGTGTGTGTGTGTGCGCGTGCGTGCGTGTATTTAAAAGCCAGCATGCATAATGTTTTTTTTTGTTTGTTATATCAATGCATGATCAGAATGACATGGGGATTGGAATGTGAGGCAGCAGAGTAACATAACATGGGGATGATGCAGGGGGGGGGGGGGGGGTGGGGGGGGGGGGCGGGTTGACAGTGCTGTGCACATACAAATCACTGTACTACTCCACTCTTAACCCATTCAATCCGGGGAACGCATCTATACTGTATAGTGTCTTCTAAATCCTAACTGAAATCCTTTTCAGAAAACGTGCATTAAAGTATGTTATGCTATATCAGTGGTGCTCAAACTTTTTCATGTCAAGGACCCCCAAAATTATACGTATTTGGTCCCGGACCCCCATCTCAAAATGTTTTGTGCCAGGGACCCCCCCCCCCCACCAGAAGCAAATATTTGAGTTAAAAAAATATATATATTCAAAGATTTGCACACATTTTCAAGATTTCTCAAAAATAGCAGATCTACAAGCTCATAGCGCGGCACTCGGTGCCGCGCTATGAGCTTGTAGATCTGCTATTTTTGAATAGCCCAAAAAGTATAAAATAATGGTTATTATGGCTCAAATCTAAAATGACAACAGACGCGTTCCCCCCGGACTGAAGGGGTTAATGAATACTGGAGGTGAAACGTAATTGCTGTTGGTTACGGTGGAACTCATGGGCCTGCATTAATGCGGGCAAAAATTCTGCTTTAATATGACATCAAGCAATACATTTACAATCCCCTCGGTGTTCATTAGTCGGAGGACCTGGTGTGCGTGTGTGCGTGTGTGCGTGTGTGCGTGTGTGTGTGTGTGTGTGTGTGTGTGACGGTGTCCCTTTTTTGTCGAGGTACCCCCGTTCACTCTGTTCTTACCTTTGTGACCTTCAGAGAGCACAGGCTGTGTTTATCTGCAGAGAGAGTGGGCGAGTGTTCAACTTTCAAACGGAAAGAAGAGAAAATAAATGAGCTGGAGATGAGAGAGAGAGAGAGAGAGAGAGACAGAGAGAGAGAGAGAGAAGAATATATTCCTGTCTCTCTCTCTCTCTCTCTCTCTCCCTCCCACTCCATGTTTTGTTTTTTTTATCAGTTTGGTTTTTTTAACCCATTAAGACCGGGAACGCATCTGTGTGTCAATTTTAGATTTCTTTGGCTATTCAAAAATAGCAGATATACAAGCTCATAGCGCGGCACCGAGTGCCGCGCTATGAGCTTGTATATCTGCTATTTTAGAAAAATCGTAAAAATTATATCTTTGAATATATATAATACTTTTTTTAAAGCAAACATTTGTAACTCTAAGCTTATTGCTTCTGGGGATTCTACAAATTCCTTCGAAATCCTAACTGTTTAAAAAAAAACGTATGTCAAGGACCCCCATAACAAAATGTTTTGTTCCAGGGACCCCCAGAAGCAAAGATTTGAGCTAAAAATGTTCGCTTTAAAAAAAATATATATATATATATATATTCAATGATTTGCACACATTTTCACGATTTTACAAAAAATAGCAGATCTACAAGCTCATAGCGCGGCACTCGGTGCCGCGCTACAGCTTGTATATCTGCTATTTTTGAATAGCCCAAAGAAATCTAAAAAATGACACACAGATGCGTTCCGGGTCTTAATGGGTTAAAGCTCAAATCCCATCATTATAAAGTGGGCTCAAATCACTGATTTGTTGATAGGTGTGGTATAATGACTGTCCAGACCCATAGAGAGAGAGAGAGAGAGAGTTGTGTTATATGCTTTGATCTCGCCGCAAAAGCAAGGAATCCTTTCAAAGGAAAAAGACGTGCTGGACGCCGGGGGGGACGCGCCATGACACTCATCATGGGTGGCAAACCTTGCAACGGAAGTTCTATAAATACATCGCAGTGAATATAGAGCCAGCTGGAATCAGCAAACGCTATTTCTGAACAATTGCGACCTTTTGTCATATAAACGGTTTCAGGAATATAAAAGAAGACATATACACAGGCAGGGCCCGGACTGGGACCAAAATTCAGCCCTGGCATTTTAGTCCGAACTGGCCCACCACCCCCCGGGCGGTGGGGGGGGGGGGGGGGTTCACTGAATTCAAGGCTTGGTGGGGTGTGTAATTGATAGAAAATAAGTTATTTTTTGGGTGAACTACCGGGGAGGACCGGCCGGCACCATAATAATGGCATAATACCATATCATTCCACAGCTAAGAAATACATGTTAGGCTACAAATGACAACATTTAAGGTGAACTTTGACTTTCCTTTGAGACTTGGAGTTGTGGAAAGAAAATAGTGGCCTCTGACAACAGGTACAATGTGCACAATTTGTACTCTGAGAACATTACAATGGGTGTTATATATGCCAGTTGTTCTCAAACTTTTTCATGTCAAGGACCCCAAAATGACACTTATTAGCCCGCGGACCCCCATTTCAAAAGATATGCCAGGGACCCCCATAAGAGAAGATTTTTTTACGGCTCTTGCAGTGATTCTCAACCATTTTAATTTCAAGGACCCCCAGTTTGACATGCATTTGGCTACAGACCCCCATTTAATGGCATTTCTATCACTTTGACCGCAATTTATATTGTAAAATCTATGTTAATTTAACTCTGAGAGTGTACAAATGGAACCAAATGGACCCGTTAGGGTCCATTTGGTTCCATTTGTACACTCTCAGAGTTACAGACCCATAAGGGTCCATTTGGTTCCTATAAACCAGTTAGCTGCGGACCCCCTGGTATCCCCTCAAGTACCCCTGGGGGTCCCCGGACCCCACTTTGAGAACCAATGCTATAAGCGGAGGGGCATGCACTGCCACCGGGCATCACCCTAGTAGCTTAAACATACCATGCTTTGTTTCTGATGAAGCAGAGCCTCAATTTTGCCATATTAATTTAGTGGAATTGGTTATATGCAATATAATATGTGAGTTTACAATATGAAAGAAAGGACACCATGCAAGCACATCATCACCAAATCATTCTGTGGTCTGCATGTGGAGTTGTTGTTTTTTTTGTTTTGTTTTTACCATTTTTGATAATCCCAATTCAAATTGTGTAGTATAATAAAAAGCCCAAAATAGGGATGCTAGTTGGAAAGTGATTAAACCATTAAGACCTGGAACGCATCTGTGTCACTTTTGATTTCTTTGGCTATTCAAAAATAGCAGATATACAAGCTCATAGCGTGGCACCGAGTGCCGCGCTATGAGCTTGTAGATCTGCTATTTTTGAAAAATCGTGAAAATTATGTTTTTATATTTTTTTCAGAAAAACTGTTAGGATTTCAATTTTTTTAGATTTTAATGGTCTTAATGGGTTAAACCAATAATAAACCATAACTATAGCGGCTGGAATTAAACCAATAATAAACCATAAACCATAACTATAACAGGCTGAAATGGTGCAGGAAGCATTTTCAAACGTATATACTTGCACCTGCTAGAGCTGCTGAGGCAAGAATAAACAAGATAAAGGCTTATTCTCTCCCTGTCCTCACATTCTGCCTCCGCTCTCACCTGACAGATGATGGAGACATGCATTACACGCAGTCAATGACACACGCACACACGTGCACACATACACACACACAGGTTTGTATTACTATACTTGGGAGGACATCAACGCTTTAGGCCATGTTATAAATGTAATTTAAAAATATATATAGTTTGCCATTTTTAGCCGTAAGCCTAAAGCCGAAAAACAGCAGATCTACAAGCTCACAACGTGTCGCGCTGCGACACGTTGTGAGCTTATAGATCGGCTGTTTTTCGGTGCATGACGCTGGCGCGCATCTAAGTATAAATCATGTTCAACTCTAATTCCAATCCCTAAAGCTAACCTCTAAATGTCTAATCCTGACCTGAATGTTGTTCTAATTGTTAACCTATCCCTAAAAATGTTTTTTTTTTAACTATAAAACAACCATTTTGTCTTGTGAGGACCAGAAAAACGGTCCTCACAATGTATATTTCTTCAAATTCTACTATACTTGGTCCTCGCAAGTATAGTGATAATACAAACACACACACACACACACACACACACACACACACACACACACACACACACACACACACACACACACACACACACACACACACACACACACACACACACACACACACACACACACGCACACACACACACACACACACACGCACACACACGCACACACACACACACACACACACGCACACAGATGGCTCAGTGTGACAGCGTGGCGACGACAGTATAGCAGCGGTATGCGCGTCACGCTCTCACTGAGTACAAGCGGTTTGTTTGACAGGCACATAAGAGCACGTATATGACAGCATGTTGTGTGTTCTGCCACGACAGACAGCATGGCCACATATGGCCGTAGTCTCGCTCCGCTACAATCATCTCCACAGCACTCACTACTACTGTATGTTCACAATCAGTGGTATATCAGTGGCGATGCGACCGCATTGTGAGCTTGTAGATCTGCTATGTTCAAAAGCTTTTCGTACATTTTATACATTTGAAAACGTTCTCTATAATAATATATAATATAGACATTCTCTATAATGAGTAGCCTACTTTCTACTTTCGGTACTTTTAGTACATTTTTATACAATACTTTTGTAGTTTTTACTCAACAACATTTTGAAATCCGGACTTTTACTTGTAACAGAGTATTTCTACATTGCAGTATTTATACTTTTACAAGTAAGTAAAAAAATCACACCCAGTGTGAAGTGGGCGGTGTGTGGTCATCACAACATGACTCACTTAAAAAAACATAAATCTGTTTTTTTAAGTCCATAATGCTATTCATAGGGCTGCACATGTGTCATGTGTTTCGCTAGCCAATCACAGTCCTGAATTTGCAAAGTCAGCCAATCACATTACAGCTAGTGGTGATGACACTAGCTGTAATGTGATTGGCTGACTTTGCAAAAGTATAGATTTGCATTGACTGTGGAAGGGTTAGCGTTGTAGACTATTGGCCAATCACGGTGCAGGATTGGTCAGTGTCCAAACCTCACTTATAGGGGGCGGTTACACCGCCCCAAAAATGTGAGTACATTTTCCACCACATATGTTCCCAACTCAAATGAGAAGCAGTTGAACTGTTACATTGGATGGGGCGAGTGCGAGGAACAACATCATCCGCAAGCTCACTGGCACAACCTGGGGTGCTGAGTAACCCACAGACTCTGAAGTCAACCGCACTAGCCCTCTGCTACTCAGCTGCCGAGTATGCCTGCCCAGTATGGGAGCGAGCTGCCCATGCCAAGAAGTTGGATCCCGCCCTCAATGCTAGCTGCCGCCTTATCACAGGCTGCCTGAAATCAACACCTACAGACCGTCTGTACATCCATGGCAGGCACAGCCCCACCAGAGATACGACGAAATGCAGCAAGCAAGAAAGAGCGCCAACAACAGTCTACTGATCAAAGACATCCTCTCTTCGGCCATGTGCCAGCCAAAAGCCGCCTTAAATCCAGGAAAAGTTTCCTGAGGAGCGTCCCACCCATAGACATATAAAGGTAGACACGTCCTCCTCTGGCTCTGAAGCGTCTGTATGGCGGGCGCGCTTCCGCTTCCGGGGGGGGGGGGGGTCAGCTGGAAATTTCCGCGCACGTCACAGAAGGGGCGTTCAGTAGGCCAATCAGAGGCAGGTGGGGGCAGGACAACAACTAGATTCTGACAAGTCCAGGAAAAGACGCGCTGTGATTGGCCAGTAGTCAACACGCTGTGATTGGCCAGTGCCCGTGCCCCCCGGAAATATGGCGGCCACCATACGAAACAGGTCGCTCCAACGAACTGCAGAGGCCAATGAGGTATCTAGGTTTCTATATCTATGGTCCCACCCCTCGGAAACACCGAGCACAAGCAGTGAAAGAGTCACTCGGTGGGAGGAAAGACTTGACAACCTCCCATCGGCAACAACAATGGAGCTAAAGGCGAGCGAGGCACTGCACCCTGAAGCAGACACCAACTACGCAGTGTGGAAATGCCTAAACAGAATAAGATCTGGTGTTGGGACGTGCAAAAGCCACTCTCGCCAAATGGGGATACCTAAATGACGGGGACATTGCGTGCGACTGCGGCATTGAACCACAAACCATGCAGCACCTCCTGATATGCCCCCTGCTGGAGCAACCCTGCACAGCATCGGACTTGGCAGAGTTTAACCCATTGAGGCCTGAGGTTCCGATTCTGCAGAATGTCTTCTAAATCCTAACTGTTTTCTGAAAAACCTATGTTTCTATATCAGTGGTTCTCAAACTTTTTCATGTCAAGGACCCCCAAAATGATATGTATTTGGCCGTGGACCCCCATCTCAAAATATGTTGTTCCAGGGACCCCCAGAAGCAAAGATTTGAGTTAAAAATGTTCGCTTTACAATATTAATTTGCACACATTTTCTAGATTTTTCAAAAATAGCAGATCTACAAGCTCGTAGCGCGGCACTCGGTGCCGCGCTATGAGCTTGTATATCTGCTATTTTTGAATAGCCAAAGTGTAAAATAATGCTTTTTAGCTCAAATCAAAACGTGACACAGATGTGTTCAGCTGTGGCTGAACCAATTCTAGCCAAGCCTTGTAACTGACTGTCTTGTGGACACGATAAGAAGAGCAGATTGGATGGGGAGATCTAAAGCAGACAGTCATTTGGCTCATTCAGGAGAATACAAAACCTGATTATGCTTCCCACGGAGGCTGACGTGGGGGTCAGTGGACACAATGTGATTGTGATTGTATTCAAATTTGGTGTCAGCAGGCGCGTTTGGTGTCAGCAGGTGTCAGCAGGCACTCAGCGCAACAAGGCATAATCTGCCGTCTCCCAGACAACTGAAGGACTCCTGTTATACTCTGAGGACCTCACATCCTACTATAATTCTAGTAACCTCTGTCTGTAGTGGTGAGTAGGTGAGTACGTGAGTACGTGAAGCTACCCGGTTCTCCTCAGTGGCTGGAGCAATTGCTCTGATTTTGCACACAGCCATTGACCATTACCATCTGAACTTAACTGTGAAGCCCGTTTTTCAATTTCACCAAATCTCAGCTTCTTATTAGCGTTTTTGTGTCAAACAATGTCGCCATGGTTACGGGGCTGCCCAGCTATGGGACGAACTGCCTCCCGGGTTGCCAGATCATGTGCGCATATCCCCCCACGGATGCGTCGACCGGGTATGGTCTAGTTCTAATAAACTCCATTCAGGAATTTGTTCTACTTGTACAGTGCAGTTAATCCATTTACACCGGAGAAGGAAGAATCATTTTAAAGATGTCTTTGGCTATCAAAAAATAGTAGCGTGGCACTGAGTGCCACGCTACGAGCTTGTAGATCTGCTATTTTTGAAACATTTAGAAAATATGTGCAAAACTTTAAATATATATACTGTATATACACATTTTTAACTCAAATCTTTGCTTCTGGGGGCGATCCCTGAAACAAAATATTTTCAGATGGGGGTCCGCGGCCAAATACATAGTCCTAGATATGAAAAGTTTGAGAACCTATAGCATAGATTAGCAAATATATAGCAGTTTTTTCAAAAAAGAAACAGTTTGGATTTAGAAGACATTTGTGGAATCCCCCACAATAAAGAAATATATATATTCAAAGATTTGCACAAATCGTCCCGATTTTTCAAAAAATAGCAGATCTACAAGCTCATAGTGCGGCACTCGGTGCCGCGCTATGAGCTTGTACAGTAGCTCTGCTATTTTTGTATAGCCCAATGAAATCTAAAAAATGACACAGATGCGTTCCCGGTCTTAACGAGTTAACACACCATGCCATTGAACATCACTTCAACTTCACGTCCTTCATTATCGGATGAATATAGAATATAATACATGTAGCTAGTAGTGACAAAGCTCCTCTCAACCTCTCCTCAAATGGAGTGTCTACGTTCCTTTTCTAGGACATGTGTGAATTCAGTGAACTTGCCTGTGCATAAAGTATGCCAAGTTATAAAATGCACGCACGCAAATGTGCTCGTATAGACATGAGTGGTGACAAAATCTACACAATGCGATGTGGTGACACGGACATGGCAAGTATAATTTGGCCTTTAGTCTGCATACAGTCTGCATTAAATGCAGACTATGCATAAAAGGTGCTTGTATACATTTTATATAAGCACCTTTAAAAGTGCTTTACAACGCATGTGTTGTTATATTAACACACATTTACACACACCCACCCACCCACCCACACACACACACACACACACACACACACACACACACACACACACACACACACACACACACACACACACACACACACACACACACACACACACACACACACACACACACACACACACACACACACACACACCAAGAATGGCAGAGGCAGCCATAAGGTTAGGTTTAGGCATAGTTTTACTGATGTTACGTGTAGGAATAAGGTTAGGTTTAGGCATAGTTTTACTGAGGTTAAGATTAGGAATAAGGTTAGGTTTAGGCATAGTTTTACTGAGGTTACGTTTAGGAATAAGGTTAGGTTTAGGCATAGTTTTACTGAGGTTACGTTTAGGAATAAGGTTAGGTTTAGGCATAGTTTTACTGAGGTTACGTTTATGAATAAGGTTAGGTTTAGGCATAGACTTACTGAGGTTACGTTCAGGAATAAGGTTAGGTTTAGGCATAGACTTACTGAGGTTACGTTTAGGAATAAGGTTAGGTTTAGGCATAGTTTTACTGAGGTTAAGATTAGGAATACCTGGTGGCGACCGTTCCGAGGTCGCCGGATTTGACCCGGGGCGAGTGTGTTTTGGGGCGAGCGTTCTTGTATTCATTCCAACATATTACTTGGCTTCTTTTAAACACAAGTATGTCCTGACATAACATGATAAATGTATATTATTATACTATTGTTTTGACACAGTGCACGGTGGAACTGAATAATTCACTCAGCCAGAAACTCAGAAAGAAGTAGGATCGACACGTTGGATAAACATCAGCCAGTTTGCACTAAAAAAGAATATAAATCCCAAACCCTTTGAGGTTTGCCTTCATTTAGAGCAACAAATAAATAAACAAACAAACAAACAAACAGTCTTACATGCCGAGCTGTTTATGTAAAGCTGGTATTTGGAACAACAGTATCATTTAGTTTTCTCTTCTTCAGAGAGTTCAGAAGGGCTGAGGTAACCGTGGCAGAAAAAATGTTGTTTAGCCCATTAAGACCGGGAACGCATCTGTGTCATTTTTAGATTTCTTTGGCTATTCAAAAATAGCAGATATACAAGCTCATAGCGCGGCACCGAGTGCCGCGCTATGAGCTTGTAGATCTGCTATTTTTGAAAAATCATGACATTTTTGGCAAATCTTTGAATATATATATATTTTTTCAAGCAAACATTTTTTACTCAGATATTTTACTTACATACAACATATTTCTAAATCCTAACAGTTTTTTGAAAAACGTGCTCAAACGTTTTCATATCAACGACCACCCAAAATGATATGTATTTGGCCACGGACCCCTCATCTCAAAATATGTTGTTCCAGGGACCCCCCAGAAGTAAATATTTGAGTAAAAAATGTTTGCTTGAAAAAATATATATATTCAAAGATTTGCACAAATTTCCAGATTTTTCAAAAATAGCAGATCTATAAGCTCGTAGCGCGGCACTCGGTGCCGCGCTATGAGCTTGTAGATCTGCTATTTTTGAATATCTATAAAAATTACATAGATGCTTTCCCTGTCTAAATGGGTTAGAGGAGATGGAGCTTTAGAATATGAAAAACCATATGTTATCAGTATCTTTTTGAAACTTTTTATTTGAACGCACAATGCTGCTGGATGGACTTAAAAGCCTCTCTACAGCCAATTCTCCTTCCTGCCCACTTCCCCCAAATGTTCTCACCAAACTACCATAAGGTTGTGGTTTGAAATCGTACATCACTCCACAACCAGGGAGAGCTGCTTGATTCTCACGAAGGCGACATGAAGTGAAAGTAAATAAATACATTAAATGTACGTGCTATATTTACAGTACAAAAAGTTTTTTCAAGTTGATATATATATATATTTTTTTTTAATTCATAATTTCTTTTAATCGGTTCTTAACACAACGAGTGCCAGCGTTTTATTGAAACAGATTACGTTGAGTGCCACCGTTTGTAACGCTGTGCTGTTTAGAGCTGCAGACTCCACGGCGAGCACCGCACCCCCACGCAAACAATGGATGCGTGTACGACGATCGATGGTCCTGGCTAACGCCTGGAACAATAACATCTCTCACGCGAGTCGCCATTGCGGAGTGATCGCCCATCGAAGATGACTCGTTCTCCCCACTGTAAAAAGTTATGGAGATACGGAGGTTTTCATCAAGGAGATAGAACGGGAGTGGACGGGGAGCCATGTTTTTTGGCACGGTGATCCAGCTGTCCCTTCCTTCTCAGATAGTCCAGGGGCACAACACTGATATTTTCACAAATTGGTACCACCTGAGGTGGCTGTAAAGTTTATGTATTTTTGTATTCCTAAATGTCTCTAGTTTATATTTTGGTATGATACATCTTCCAATTCAGTAGCTTAATGGCAGTTATCACTACCTACCGGCTAATGTATCCGGTAGGAGACACAAAGTAGAATCTTTGTGTCTCCTACCGGAAATACACCCGGGCATCAAATTATTGCGACAAAAAACAAAATATATCCATGTATTCAAGGCTTCATGGGGTGTGCAATTGATAACTTCTCAGATTTTTGGTGTATGCAAAAAGACTGCTTTCCATAAGCTTGTAAAAGTTGACCCTCCTTCGGTCTAGGGTGGTCATAGCTGAATGGGTAGAGAGTCCCCCTGGGAAACTTAAAGGAGGAGTTCACCCAAAAAAATGATTATTTTCTGTCAATTGCACACCCCATGAAGCCTTGAATACATGGATATATTTTGTTTTTTGTCGCAATAATTTGATGCCCGGGTGTATTTCCGGTAGGAGACACAAAGATTCTACTTTGTGTCTCCTACCGGATACATTAGCCGGTTTAGAGTGATTACTGTCATTAAGCTACTGAATTGGAAGATGTATCATACCAAAATATAAACTAAAGACATGTAGGAATACAAAAATACCAAAAATGTACGGCCACCTTAGGTGGTACCAAAATCTGGCTTGGCCCCTGGACTAAGAGTCACCATGGGTGATTCCAGAGCTGCGCTAGCCCCCCCCCTTGTGGAAAAAAACGAAAAAAACAAAAAGACTGATAACACGGTTTTTACCGTGTTCGGCACCTAAGCGTTACTCTTTGAAAACACGTTTTTTTACCGTTTTTGGCACCCGATGTGTTAATATCGGCTATCGGCCTCTTTGATCACTCCTAATCGGTATCGGACATGAAAAACCCGAATCGGTCGATCCCTAGTAAACGTGAGCACAGTGACATCTCAAAGTACACTGTGTCCTCCGCCTACGCCTATAGAATAAAATCAAAGCAAAAAACGGTAGAGCCTAGATTTGAGCTATATATCACCGCACAACCGTCCCTCGCTGAGGAGCTCAAAAAGGCAATTAGCGTCTCTGGAATCGATGTAGCTATACATCGATTCCAGAGACAGTAATTGCCTTTTGCTTGTCAGATGAAAAAGAAAGAAAGAAAGAAAAAAAACGGCTGGCGCCAAGAGTATTGGAGGAGACTCATGGTTGTCATCACGTCCATCCCAGGCCAACAGTGTGGCTTAGCCGCAGTAGGGATCATGTTAGTGTACATCACTGTTCAAGGGGAATTGGTATAATGACTAAATTATAGTGGGGGGAGGAGATACTGGAGGTGGGGCTTTAGGGCTTTAACCCATTAGGACCTGAGGCCGATTCTACAAGTGCCTTTTTCAAGCCAAGGACCCCAAAAATGATATGTATTTGTTCACGGATGACGCCCCCCGCCCCCATCTGAAAATGTTTCGTGCCAGGGACCCCGCCAGAAGAAAAGATTTGTGTATAAAAAAAAAAATCTAAAATGATTCAAGATTTTTCAAAAATGTTACAAAAAAAATTGCAGATGTACTTTGTGGCGTGCTGTGAGCTTGTATATCTGCAATTTTTGGAGAACCACCGTTCTAAACCACTGTTCTACATCCTAAGAGTGTTCTGAAAACCTTATGTTGCTATATATATATATATTTAAAAAATAGCAGATCTACAAGCTCATAGCGCGGCACTCGGTGCCGCGCTATGAGCTTGTAGCTCTGCTATTTTTGAATAGCCCAAAAGAAATCTTAAAATGACACAGAGGTTTATTTCCCGGTTTTAATGGGTTAACACTCTGCAAACAAGCGACATCTTTGACTATACTTTTGAAGTGCGAGATATAGCAGGCCAGTCAGTCACCGATGAATTTCCTTCCTCCTAATGAACACAGGAGGTTCCTTTATAGTGGGTTTTACCCATCACTCTCTCTGCCTGTCTGTCCCCGCACGTCAAAACAACACAGACAGGAAGCATTCAAATTAACGAGTGGTGTCATGCCCTAACAGGAAACACTATAAAGAAAGATTTCATCACTTCACACGCCGCATCCCGACTGGCTTTCACACTCCATCATCATCACCATCATGTTGCCACAGAGTGGCGTGATGGAGCAGTTGAAAGGGCCGCACGTGTACACACGCACAAGCGTGCGCACACACACACACACGCACACACGCACATGCACGTGCACAGACGCGTGCACGCACGCACGCACGCGGTGATGTAAAGTAACTAACTACATCTACTCAAGTACCGTAAAAAAGTACAATTTTGAGGTATTTTTTACTTTCTTCAGTATTTCAAATTTTCAATACTTTTATTTCACCACATCTCAGAGGAAAATATTGTGCTTTTACACCACTACAATTATATGAAAGCTTGAGTTACTAGTTACTTTGTAGATTTAGATTATTATTATTACGATGCTATGAAAATAGCCGATCTACAAGCGTTGTGAGTGACGCACAATGATGAAGCACAATGACTACTTTAGTCATTTTTAGTACTTTTAGTACTTTAAGTATATTTTGATGCCAATACTTTTATACTTTTACTCAAGTGAATTTTGAATACCGAACTTGTAACAGACAATTTCTACAATAGGGTATTGATACTTTTACTTAAGTAAAACATCTGAGTACTTCTTCCATCACACATAACTAAGCTCGTATGACACACCCACGCACACGTGTTAGTGTATGTGGCAGCATGCGCGCACACGCGTACACACACACACACACACACACACACACACACACACACACACACACACACACACACGCACACACACGCTCAAGCATACTGACTGAAGGTCTTGTGCCGTGTCAAGTATCAGAGAATATGGTATTAGGCGGTGTGTGAAGCTGCACTGCTGGATAGTAGAATGGAATGCAGGTTTCAAAGCTCCTAGCTCAAACAAAAGGCCATCTGGATGGTACAGAACATAAGCCTTTGTAAACTTCAAAGTCATAAGGCCAAGTATGTCACGGTGCGCGCGCGTGTGCGTGCGTGTGTGTGTGTATGTGTGTTTGTGAGGAGTGAGTGAGTGAGTGAGTGAGCGAGCGAGCGAGAGAGAGAGAGATAGATAGATATAGTGAGGAAGAGAGCTCTATGTCCCCTTAATGGGCTCTATGCCCAGCAGCCATATTGGAAAGAAATTGGGCCTCTTACTTCCTTCACAGGTGTTACCAATGATACTAATGAAGGCTCTGTTCCATTCTGGTCAAACAGAGTCAGGGTGCTGATATTGTGCATGTTGGCTCACTAGAAATACTAGTGGGTCTCAAAGTGTGGTCCAGGGACCCCTCATGGTTCCTTGAGAGGGTGTAACTCTGAGAGTGTACAAATGGAACCTCCCGGGTCCATTTGGTTCCATTTGTACACTCTCGTTATGGGGGTCCTTGAAATTAAACAGTTTGAGAACCACTAAATGGAACAGAGCCTTCATTAGTGTCATTGGTAACACCTGTGAAGGAAGCAAGGAAGGGGCCCAATTTCTGTCCAATATGGCTGCTGTGCATAGAGCCTAGTCAGTCACTGTTTTCATTATTATTAAACCCAATCAGTAATGAAGCTTGGACAACATTTGTGATTTCGTGTTTACCATTTCAAAGCATTTCTTAAGACCGTAATTGACAATTGTTTGTTTGTTGTTTGCACTCACACTTTCACACACACACACACACACACACACACACACACACACACACACACACACACACACACACACACACACACACACACACACACACACACACACACACACACACACACACACACACACACACACACACACACACACACACACGCACACATATCCCGGGTGTGCCGGCTGGCCCAGTTACTGGTCCATTAGTGATGTCACTCACTCGCTTTTCCTGCACTCCCATTGGTCTGAAATGCATACTTCCGCTACAAATATAGGAAGTGGGTCAAGCTTAGATACCATGATCTATTTTTATGATGCGTATGGGCTGTGTTGTCTACTGTTTGCACACCTAATTATAAATAAAGACTATCCAATCCCATCCAATGATGCTTCTCTGTCAGTCTCCTGCCAAACAAGTACGTACACCCCTTTAGGCAGTGGTGGAAAAAGTACTACATTTTTTAACTTAAGTAAACGTATCAATACTGCAATATAGAAATACTCTGCTACAAGTAAAAGTCCGGAATTCAAAATGTACTTGAGTAGTAGTACAAAAGTATTGGTATCAAAATGTACTTAAAGCACCAAAAGTAAAAGTACTCATTATGCACAATGTCCCATTTCACAAGTTTTAAAATGTGCAAAATGTCTAAATAATCTTTTGAAAATAGCAGATCTACAAGCTCGTAATCTACGAGCTTGTAGATCGTCTATTTTCAAATGGCCGAAATGTATATAGGGCTGAATTGGTTAATGTATGTTTTTGTAATAATAATCCAAATCTACAAAGTAACTAGTAACTAAAGTTTTCAATAATAATAATTGTAGTGGAGTAAAAGTACAATATTTGCCTAAACTGGAAATACTCCAGTAGTGTAAAAAAAATACCTCAAAATTGTACTTGAGTAAATGTACTTAGTTACTTTACACCGCTGATTAGCAGTGGTGGTCAGCCAGGGAAAATAGAAGCGCCACAGTATAGCCATTTGCTGTGAGCTGCCTATAGGTCGCATGGAGGGGCATGTGAAAGCGTCAATGTTTCTGAAATTCAGCTATTTGAATATGAGTTGGAGCAAAGAATGGAGCGTAACGGGCGCACACACACACGCACACGCACACACGCACACACACACACACACACACACACACACACACACACATTACTATACTTGTGAGGACATCAACACTTTAGGACAGCCATGTTATGAATGCCATTTAAAAATAATAATTGCCATTTTTAACCGTAAGCCTATAGCCAAAAAACAGCAGATCTACAAGCCCACAACGCGTCGCGCTGCGACGCGTTGTGAGCTTATAGATCGGCTGTTTTTCGGTGCATGACACTGGCGCGCAACTAAGTATATAAATCATGTTGAACTCTAATTCCAATCCCTAAACCTAACCTCTAAATGTCTAATCCTGACCTGAATGTTTTTCTAATTGTAAACGTATCTCTAAGTGTATATTTTTTTAACTATAAAACAACCATTTGTCTTGTGAGGACCAGGAAAACGGTCCACACAATGTATATTTCTTCAAATTCTACTATACTTGGTCCTCGCAAGTATAGTCACACACACACACACACACACACACACACACACACACACACACACACACACACACACACACACACACACACACACACACACACACACACACACACACAGTGCAGTAGCAGCAGAAGAAGAAGAAGAGGAAGCGGCGGTAACAAGCTTGTTAGTGAGTCAGGTGACAAACGAGCCGGAGCACATTGTCCTGGCATTAGAGATGAGCAGAGGTGTGAAAATGTCACCGCAAATAGACCCCGCGGTCACCAAATGTCACCTCCCTTCCTTCTGCTCCTCTTTTTCTCCTCTCTTTTCTCCTCTCCTCTCATCCCCCCCTCACCTCTCTTTCTGATTAATTTGGTTCTTCCTTATGTTCTCGCTAATTTGCTTCACCTCCTCTATACGCTCCTGTCCTCTCCTTTTTTTGTTTTTTCTCTCCTCCGTCCTCTTATCATCCTCTGCCTCGTTTATCTTTTCTATTTATCGAATTCGGGGGTCTTCAATGTTTTTATCAGCCCAAGGACCCCCCTAGCTGAGAGAGAGACGCCCCCCCCCCTACATTGCAAACAAACTTTTTAATAGATTTCATAGATAGCTTCATTGACTAGCATCAGTATTGTGTAAATTCAGGTTTTTTGTTCGTTTCTGACATTTAACCACTTAAACCTTCAGTATTTGGTACTTGATTTGTTCCTTTTCCCCCCTCTACACCAAACCCCTTTGCCTAAAATAGCAGATCTACAAGCTCACAAGAGCTTGTAGATCTGCTATGTTCAGTTAATGTTCCCCTCAGAATAGAGATGCTAAGTGGTTAAGGCACAAAAAAAACATCATCACACAAAGATTTGGCGGACCCCCTATAGTAGCTCTGAGGACCCCCTAAGGGGTCCCGGACCCCCTGTTGAAGACCCCTGATTTAATTTCCCGTCCTCTCCTCTCCTCTCCTCTCAACCTTCCCTCAGGGGTCCTTGAACACTTAATCCCGCTTTTCCAACCCCGGTGTATGCGTGAGGAGGAGGTGGACCCCCCCATGGGTCATATCCTATGGCGCGTATAGCTGATTACAGGGACCTCCATATACGCCCACGCCACCGCTGCATGATGCTCCCCCCCCCACAGTAAACGCAAAAGGGTGTCGGCGGTGTCTCTCTCCGCTTATCAGATCACAGGGATGCTCGTTAGAGCCGTGTTAAGATAGAGATGATTAATGGTCACGTCCAGACGAGTCAGGCCCCCCCCCCCTGTCTCTGGAGAGTATAGGACCCCCGCACCCCTCACTGCATGCGCTCATCATATACAAATGTATTCTGATTATGCTTACGCTGTGAATTTGTGCTGTTCTGTTTTCAAGACAAAACGGGTGTGATGTGATTAGAGCAGTGATTCTCAACCTGGGGAGTCCCCACGTGATTTTCTTTTTGGGGGGGGGGGGGGGGGGGGGGTCCCCAGATGACAGCAAAGTCACAATTTAAGGACTTTTAAGACCTTTTTAATGCCTCGAAAAAAAGGAAAAGGAAGAAAAGAAAGGGGCCATTATTGCATCAAAAGTAATCAACAAACTATACTGTAAAAGCTGGTCAAACGTTGGCTAATTGTCAAATTATATGAGAGGCAAACATTTTGAAAATAGCAGATCTACAAGCGCCTCGCAACACAATATTTATCCGTGGAACCAAACTGAATTGAATGTACAGAAGAGATCAACGCTGGAGCAACATGGACATTTTTAAGCCTTTTATTATTTAGGTGCAAGTAGCCTATACATTGACTGACGTTTCGGTCTTTCGACCTTCCTCAGAGTCAGAGAATCATGACTCTGAGGAAGGTAGAAAGACCGAAACGTCAGTCAATGAATACTTGCACCTAAATAATAAAAGGCTTTAAAATGTCGGTGTTGCTCAAGTGTTGATCTCTTCTGCATCTGTTGTCCCTACACCCCTGTGACGCACCGGACTGGCCGTTTAAATAAGACCTGAGGCGATTCTTAAAAATGTTTTCTAAATCCTAACAGTTTTTTGAAAAAAAAAAAAAAAAAGAAAAAAATCAAGATTTTTCAAAAATAGCAGATCTACAAGCTCATAGCGCGGCACTCGGTGCCGCGCTATGAGCTTGTATATCTGCTATTTTTGAATAGCCAAAGAAATCTAAAGCGACACAGATGCATTCCAGGTCTTAGTGGGTTAAGGCTGAGGCGCAACGGTAGAATTGAATGTACATTTCAGGCGCTTATTAGGGTTGGGAGGGGGTCCCCAGTTCCAATATGATTATTTTGGGGGGGTTCACGGCCTGGAAAGGTTGAGAACCACTGTGATAGAGGAGAGGAGAGGGAGAAGGAAACAAGGGGGAGTGGGGGTTAAAGAGAGGGAGAGTCGTGTTCTCCACCATGAGCAGAGGAGAGAGAGAGCAGCGTGAAGACACATACAATATGGATGGTAAAAAAAAGAAAGGAAAACAGTGGGGCATGTGGGTGCATTTTGATGTAAAATGGAGAATTGAGCGAGTAAACTGGAAAAGCTTTTTAGCCAAACAGAGCTGAAGAAGAACTTTTGCTAAACTATTCATGAAATTTGTCGGACTATATCAATTGCAACATACTGCTGTAAAAGTCCGGAATTCAAAATTTACTTGAGTAAATATTGGTATCAAAATGTACTTGAAAGTACCAAAAGTAAAAGTACTAAAATGTTTGAAAATAGCCGATCTACAAGCTCACAACGCGTCGCGATGCGACGCGTTGTGAGCTTGTAGATCGGCTATTTTCAAATAGCCTAGGTATAAAATAGGGCTAAAGTGGTTCATGTATGTTTTATAATGTAATAATTTATATCTGCAAAGTAACTAGTAACTAAAGTTTTCAAATATGATGTAAAATGGAGAATTGATCGAGTAAACTGGAAAAAGCTTTTTAGCCAAACAGAAAAGACATCGAGCTGGAGAAGAACTTTGCTAAACTATTCATGAAATTTGTCGGACTATAAATTGCAACATACTGCTGTGGGTGGCAACTCCCACCACAACTCTCTCTCTCTCTCTCTCCCTTCTCTCCCGTGGGCCGACCTTCGGCTCAACCTTGTTATCTTTATTGCGTCTAGAGCTTCTTCTGAGTTTAACTCCTTTAAAGGAGGCATCGTTGTGACTTCCTTGTGTTTTTCTCAAGATTTTTTTGTCATTTCTTCCTTTTGCTTTTTCTGCTAATGAGCTGCTTTCTGCCGTACCTATTTCTCTACATTTCTTAAGCTGCTCAGCTATAAGTGATGCATAGTTTGGCAAGCTATAGTTCAGGCAGATATAGTTGAGTGGTTCACACTAGGTATACGATCTTATTGTTTATCGTGATAAAGCATGCATGCTCACAACAGTGGCGTACCCACTGTAGAGGCAGGACAGGCGGTCCCCACTGTAGAGGCAGGACAGGCGGTCGCCTGCCCAACTAAGATCTCGCCTCCCCTAGAAAAAATCTTTGCCTGCGGGTGTCGCTGGTGAGGGATTTTGCCTGTCAATCATCGCCATCGAACTGATATTCCCACATATGGATATCTCTGTATCTGTCAGTCCTTGTCCCTTTTATGCCCATATATGGAGATCCCTGATGTCACCAGTATAGAGCACCGAAGTCTGACGTAATGTACGCATCGTTTTTTTTCCCGCCCCATTTTGAATTCCCATAGACGTGTTTAATATATCCGCATAGAAGAAGAATCAACTGACAGTGAGACTGACGCTACTGTTACCGCCGCCAAATTAATAAAATTGTAAATAAAATGTTTACGCCTGATGCCACTACGACACATTGAGGTTAGTCCTTATAATGTAAGTATATACCAGTATATTATGGTTATGGCTGAGTCATGGTCGTGACAGGTCCGCCCACTCGCCCGCCCACAGGCCCTTAAGTCAATTTTAATATAGGATTATGATTGGATAAGATGCTCCATCTGTTTACTGTGTCAAAGGATAGAAGAGACAGTAAAGAGAGACCTTAATAATAATAATAAACATGATTGTACGACTGGTTGATGTCAGACTGCCACTAAACTGAGAATAGCCAACCTACAAGCTCACAACGCATTGTGGACGTGACATATTGTGAGCTTGTAGATCTACTCGTGTCGTGTGGCATCGCCATACGACAAAGTATTACATTTTTTTTTTACAACTTTATTTATTTTTAACCGTTTTTACGTTATAAACATATTCATAGCGTACAAAAATATCACATAAAACACATATTCAAACCCCCCCTCCCCCCTCTAGGCTCCAAGAAACTAAAACAAAACAGAAAGAAAGCACTGGGACAAAAATTGCAAATCAAAACAACAAGTTTAGACGGAGACGCGTCGTTTCATCTCCATACAACAGGGACGTCTTTACATCCACATCTAGTTTTCCACATCGACAAACAGTATCTTAGCCGGACAAAAAAAAGGAGTTTAATGAAAGGAAAATCCTTCAACAAAATCTACAAAGGGACTCCAAGCCGAGAAAACAAGTTTTTGCGGGCTCTATAAGGACAAAGTATTTTTTTAAGGGATTTAACTCTTTAAGATCGGGAACGCATCGGTGTGTCATTTCTAGATTTCGTTGGGCTATTTTTGAAAAATCATGAAAAGATATTTGTTTGTTTTTTTGTTTTTTTTGGCTGACATTTGTAACTCAAATCTTTGCTTCTGGGGGTTCCTGGAACTAAATATTTTACAAATGTTCGCTTTAAAAAATATATAATCCAAGATTTTGCCACGAATTTTCATGATTTTTAAAAAATAGCAGATCTACAAGCTCATAGCGCGGCACTCGGTGCCGCGCTATGAGCTTGTATATCTGCTATTTTTGAAAAGCCAAAGAAATCTAAAAAAAAACACACACAGATGCGTTCCCGGTCCTAAAGGGTTAAGGAAGTAAAATGTGGAGGATTATGCAAGGTTACACAGGGGTTACAATTTAAAGAGATAGTTCACCCAAAACATTTTTTTTTTCTATCGATCAGTCACCCCATGGAGACTTGAATTCATGGATATTTCTCGGCAGCGGTATAGGGCAGCGGTTCCGGTAGGAGTCACAAAGGAGACTCACTGTGTCTCCTACCGGAACCGCTGCCGGTCATAAATTATTGGCTTAGGAAAATGCGACAAAAACAAAACAATATCCATGAATTCAGGGGTGACTAATCAATAGAAAATAAGTCATTTTGGGGGTGAACTATCCCTTTAAGTACAAGTGGCACGAGTAGCACTGACATCTATACAGACAATAGGACGAGACTGATTATTTTTGAGTGGTGCCAACCACTCCTATATCTGGCTTTGTCCGTGTGTCCGTATGTATGTATGTATGTATGTCTGTCCAATAAACAAATATTGATGACAACATCAATACGGGGCTCATCAAAGGCACCACTCACTTCACACAGGGTGTGATTTTTAGCGGCGCTAGCCGCTCTATACCTTTAGGTATAGAGCGGATCCTGCTCTATACCTGACTTTGTCCGTGTGCGTCAACGTTCTGATTGGTCAGGTGCGTACGTCAACAAAGTGATTGGTCAAGCTTCACGTGACACATGGCTATAAACACATTATAAACACATATCGATGACAAAATGTATCAAAGGCGCCGCTACCTTCACACAGGGTGTGATTTTTTTAAGCTACAAATGTTTTTTTTTACTTTTTTTCCCTGCACCATTCAGGGCCAGTATAGAAAATGAAGGACATCACTGCTTTCAGTGGTGGAAAAAATTCAATTGCTTTACTTAAGTAAAAGTACCAATACTGCAATGTAGAAATACTCCGTTACAAGTAAAAGTCCAGAATTCAAAATGTTACTTGAGTTAAAGTACAAAAGTATTGGCATCAAAATGTACTTAAAGTACCAAAAGTAAAAGTACAAGTACAGCAGATCTACAAGCTCACAATGCGTCGCGATGCGACGCATTGTACTTAGTTACTTTCCACCACTGACTGCTCTTGTCTTCAGGTTTTTTGTATACATGTAATTCATTTGTTCTTTTTGTGTCAAATGTGTTGCTGTGTCGCAAGACAAATTTCAGTGAAAACAGATGAAAAAGTAATATTGTAGAGAGAGAGAGAGAGAGAGAGAGAGAGAGAGAGAGAGAGAGAGAGAGAGAGAGAGAGAGAGAGAGAGAGAGAGAGAGAGAAAATGTGTGCATATCTTTGAATCAAATCAAATCTTTGCTTCTGGTGGGTCCCTGGCAACAAAACAAAAAATTCAGATGGGGGTCCACTGGACAAATGCATATCAATTTAGGGGTCCTTGGCATGTAAAAGGTTGAAAACCACTGCTCTATACTCTATTCAGCTGAGCTCAGCCTATACTGTCAAGGTAAAGGAAAACACAAATCACTTCGTCATCTGCTGTCCATTCCTTTTAGCCGTGCAGTTCAACACACACACACACACACACACACACACAGGCACGTATACATACTCTCTCTCTCTCACGCACGCTTTATCGCCAAGCAGAGACATTTGACTGCAGATTATCAATATAATCTCACAGAGAAACGTTGCAGACGACAGGGCTATAACCTCTACGGGCCGAAGCGGGAAGATAACATTTTTTATCAACATGCACGCATCAATTTCTTATCTACAATAACACCGTCACATTCATGTCTGCCCCGTGTGTGTGTGTGTGTGTGTGTGTGTGTGTGTGTGTGTGGACGTGTGTGTGTGTGTGTGTGTGTGTGTGTGTGTGTGTGTGTGTGTGTGTGTGTGTGTGTGTGTGTGTGTGTGTGTGTGTGTGTGTGTGTGTGTGTGTGTGTGTGTGCCAAAATGTTCCCACAAGAATAGTAGAATTTGAGAAATAAGACATTATGATGACAATGTCCTGGTCCTCACAAGAGAAATAGTATACAGTAGTTCCACAAGCTCGCATCGCGTTGCATTGCGACGTGGTGTGAGTTTGTAGATCGGAGAACGATTTTAGACCATGGGGATAGGGTTCAAATTAGTGTTGATTTTGACAGCAAATTTTGATTTAGTTTTAGTCATAGTCTTTTGAATAAAATTGCATTTAGTTTTTAGTCATACTGTATTTTAGTCATCTGAAATGTTTTAATTTGTGTCTAGTTTAGTCGACTAAATATCATAAGATTATAGTCGACTAAATCTACAGTTGATTTAGTCAAATAAAATGTATTGACGGCGTCGTAATGCCAGATTTACAAGCTCACAACTGAAAGCTCACAACAAGCTCACAACTGAAAACAGCAGATCTACAAGCTCACAACGCGTCGCAGTGCGACGCGTTGTGAGCTTGTAGATCTGCTATTTTCAGAGCGCAACACCCATGCGCTACCAAACATAAAATGACATGTCTTGTAGTTCTACTGGATCTCTTCTCCACTAGATCCCTCACTAACATTTTAGTCTAGTTTTTATTTGTTGACGAAATTGTCAATATATTTAGTCTTAGTTTTAGTCGTCGTAGCTTAGTTTTTATTTAGTTTTTATTTAGTTTTCGTCAGTGAAAAAAGGTAGTCGACCAACATTTTTTGTCATAGTTTTAGTCGACGAAATCAACACTGGTTAAAATGTCAAAAGAAATGTGTGCATCGTGCGCGCGTTGTGGCCACACAGATATACACTGCTATTTTCAGCAAAAAGCTTTCCCCACAATAACAGAAAAGACACTATAGCATTGAGCCACCTCGAGGGATTCCGGTGGTTTACCCATATGGGGTTTATAAATGGTTAATGAAATTAACACATTACCAAGTCTGGAAGCCGAGCTCTGACACGTTTTATCCGATTGAGCGATTGGCCCTTGATGGACAGTCAAGGGGCGACCTTACGCGCGACCGCGGTGTCAACTATTGACCAATCGGGTCGATTGTGCCGATCGGAGCCTGGGAGAGCTTGTTTATTGACAAACACCACCGATGAAGTACTCCAAAGGAACGGTGTTCTCATGGTGCTTACTTTTCTACTAGACGGTGACGATACACACACACACACACGTTTGTATTACTATACTTGTGAGGACATCAACATTTCAGGAAGCCGATTGATTTTTTGGTGTCAAACACCGATGTCAAACACCGGAAAATAGCCGATCTACAAGCTCACAAGGTGTCGCAGCGCCGCACAACTAAGTATCTCTGACCCCTAAACCTATAACCTCTAAAAGGTGTAATCCTAAACCTATAACCCCAACCTGAATCTTTTTCTAATTGTAAACGTATCGCTAAAAAACTTTTTTCAACCATAAAATAACAATTTCTCTTGTGAGGACCAAGAAAATGGTCCTCACAACATCTATTTCTCATATTCTACTATACTTGTAGGGACGTTTGGCCCTCACAAGTATAGTAAAACACACACACACACACACACACACACACACACACGCACGCAATCATGCACACGCACACGCACACACACACACACACACACACACACACACAGAGATGTGCAGTGCACACGCACATACATAAATGCTTACACACATACATAAGCACAGACAGATTATTATACACTGAAAATTAAACAATTCAATTTGCCACGTAAAAAAAAATACATGTGTTTTTGTGCACAGGTACAGAAAAAAAAAGGTTTAAAAATGATAACGGTTTACCCATTTAATCCATTAAGTGGAAGAAGAATACAGTAAATAGTTTCACGTTTCAACTTAACTGAGAAACGGGTCTGAAAATGGAGGCTATAGTGTCTGTGGGTGGCGCTAGGGGAGGGGAGGGGGAGATAAATGGGTCATTTCATTTAATTTTGCTCTAAGCCTCTGCAGAGGTTGGTAGCAACACATTATAAATTACTCCTGTGTGTATATGCTACTATTTTGAGGGACGCTCCAGCTTGTAGAACCTCCCAAATGCTATTAAGTAAGCGTTTAAAACCCTAGAACACTAGCGTTGAAAATTGTCACACCATCGCTAACGTGGGGTATATTTTACCTGATATAATAGATTCCATGACCTAGGGGTCAATACTATTATAATACCATTTTCCCCTCTACACCAAATCACTTTGCCGAAAATAAACTACTGTATCTACAAGCTCACAACGCATCTTGGCACATTGTGAGCTTGTAGAGCTACTATTTTTGCCGAATGCTTAAAGGAGGAGTTCGCCCCAAAAATGACTTATTTTCTATCAATTGCACACCCTGTGAAGCCTTGAATCCATGGATTCTTTTTTGTTTTTGTTGCATTCCTAAGCTAATAATTTGATTCCCATCTCCTACCAGCTAATGTATCTGGTAGGAGACACAAAGTAGATTATTTGTGTCTCCTACCGGAAATACACACGGTCATCAAATTATTGTCTAATAGGAATGCCACAAAAACTAAAATAAATCCATGAAATCAAGGCTTCATGGGGTGTGTAATTGATAGAAAATAAGACATTTTTTGGGTGAACTCCTCCTTTAAAGTTCACCTATTATGTGATATGCCAAGAATAGGTACGCCTGGGGTTCATGTGCTTAATGCCGCAACTGTTCTCGCTTTAGAATCCTGCGTTTTAATTGAACTGAGTGTACCTTAGGATTTACAGCACATGTACATGGTTAAATTTGTATTCTCTCTGAGTAAAACATTTATAAATTAACAATATGAGTATTTTACTGTGTATGAGCAAAAAGGCTACTTTTTCAAGCACAGGTGTTGGTAATGACTGACAAGTCCAGAATCTGCCTGTTTGCAAATAACACATCAAAGGAGGTAAACTAAGGCTATAGGCTAAGATAATTGGGGTGATTTAGGTCGGGGTCGGGAGGGACACTCCCCGTTCTATAGCCTGATCGGGAGCGAATATCTGGCAAGGTTATCTGTAATGTGAACGGTTCAAAGATCCAATCTTTAACCTCCAGACTCACTCACAGACTATCGGAGTCGTGGTGATAATGTTCAAATAATGTTTGATATTCCCCCTGGGGGTCCAGACCCACAGGTTGAGAACCACTGGTCTATATAACGTGTCTTGGATTCCCATACATAATAATTATCATAACCGTTCATCTATAGCCAACGCGAGTTTAACAGGCTCCGTTGTTCACATCTGCTTACGCACGTGATCACAGCACTTTAACCCATTAAGACGGGCAACGTATCTGTGTGTCATTTTAAAGATTTCTTTGGGCTATTCAGAAATAGCAGATATACAAGCTCATAGCGCGGCACCGAGTGCCGCGCTATGAGCTTGTAGACCTGCTATTTATTTTTTTTAATCAAGAAAATGAGTGCAAATCTTTGAATATATGTGTTTTAAAGCGAACATTTTTAACTCAAATCTTTGCATCTGGGGATTCTACAAATGTCTTCTAAATCCTAACAGGTTTTTTTTTGTGTTTTTTTTTTACGTATGTTGCTATAATATCAGTGGTTCTCAAACTTGTTTCATGTCAAGGACCCCCAAAATGATATGTATTTGAGACTCTTATCTCAAAATATTTTGTTCCAGGGACCCCCCCCCAGAAGCAAAGAATTGACTTAAAAATGTATATTCAAAGATTAGCACACATTTTCGAGATGTTTTCTTTTTCAAAAATAGCCAAAGAAATCTTAAAGTGACACAGATGCGTTCCCGGTCTAAATGGATTAAGGTGGTGCATTTCTGTTACTTTATAATGTCTCCCGCACATTACACACGTTCCACACTCTGGCCCCATATGGTACAGTAGAAGCTCAGATAGGCTAACAGAATAACAGAAGTGGAAGCTGTAGTCGCTCAATAAGTGTTGCTCTCCATGCAACATGGATTGTTTCTGACTGCAGCGCTGATGTAAATATAGAAATGATAACTGACGCGATTTGTCACGCTAATTGACACGAATGACATGAAACAGACTTCAGCAGAATATATTAGAGAAACGTTGTGCAGCTGTTCACTTGTAGCTCACACACACACACACACACACTAAGGCGTTTACAATGTTGAGCCATCCGTCCTATCTTTCAAACAGTCTTTGCCCAGGCACGGCTATACTTTGTTGAGGCAACAAGCTCACAGCGAGACAGTGTGTCGCAACGGCACTTGTTGTGCGCTTGTAGATCGGCTATTTTTGCCCGTGTAGACAGAAGAACGCTGTCAAAGTACAGTTGTCAAGTCAAGTCGGGCTCTCTAAGACTATAGAGGGTTTATTAAGTGGTTAATTATATGGCCTGTGTACCAGACAGTGGTGTAAAGTAACTAAGTACATTTACTCAAGTACTGTACTTTTCAGGAATTTTTACTTTAAATATTGTGCTTTTTACTCCACTACAATTATTAGAAAACTTTAGTTACTAATTACTTTGTACATTTTGATTATTATTACAAAACATACATTAGCCACTTGAAAATAGCAGATCTACAAGCTCACAACGCGTCGCTTTGCGACGCGTTGTGAGCTTGTAGATCTGCTATTTCTAAAGCGTTTTTATACATTTGGAAACTTGTAAAATGGGATATTCTGCGTAATGAGTTATTTTACTTTCAGTACTTAAGTATATCTTCATGCGAATTCTTTTGCACTTTTACTCAAGTACATTTTTAATACTAGACTTGTATTTGTAACAGAGTATTTCTGCATTGTGGCATTGGTACTTTTACTTAAGTAAAAAAGATCTGAGTACTTCTTCCACCACCGCTGTGGGTACGACCTGACTCGCGACCTCCACGGGAATGACACAGCATGTCCCATGGAAGCAATGGACCAGGTCTTAGTGCTGTTGACCAGGTCCTATAGTGTTGTATTTCATCATAACTTAATCCCCACCTCATGGCCTTTCCATTTCCAGAAGCCTCTTTTGACTGGGAGCTTTATCCTTGTAAAGCTGCATAATCAGTTGTTAAAGTATACAATTCACATCATTATGAGTCTTGAGTCTGTTGTTATCAGCTGAACAAGAGGGTGTTATGAGTTGTATCAGCTCTGCTGGGAGTGGAAAACAATATGTCTGTCTGTCTGTCTTTCTTTCTGCCAGCGTGTGTGTGTGTGTGTGTGTGTGTGTGTGTGTGTGTGTGTGTGTGTGTGTGTGTGTGTGTGTGTGTGTGTGTGTGTGTGTGTGTGTGTGTGTGTGTGTGTGTGTGTGTGTGTGTGTGTGTGTGTGTGTGTGTGTGTGTGTGAGACCATGCCATGTGATGTGCATGTGTATGTGGATGCAGACGCAAACTAAAACCCTAGACTTATCCTGCACCATGTGTACCAATGCGCGTCTGTCTGTCTGTCTGTCTGTCTGTCTGTCTGTCTGTCTGTCTAATAGACTCATGGTGTGTTCACACGGGCAGATTAAAAGATACAAAGATACAAAAATACACTGCATCTTTGTCGCTGTGTTACTTTGTATCTGTGTTGCTGAACGCGGTCGCTGACGTCATCAAACGTGCGGACATCGGAGTTACAGTTGTATCTGGAAGTTGAACCCTGCTCAACTTCAATGTGTATCTTTGTATCTTTGTCTTTAGAGCTACAGCTACAAACGTGGGATGTATCTTTGTATCTTCATGTCGCTGGTTTCCATTGAAAATGAATGCATGTACAGTATCTTTTAATCTGCCCGTGTGAACGCACCAAGACAGTGACAAAGAGCCAGCAGGAGTGTGTACTGTATATCTACCTCATACGTCCAAAACAGTTACTTTTCAGGATTCAAATAAAAAGATAGCAAAAGCAGCAGATCTACAGTACAAGCTCAAAACTGCTGCTTTTGATACTTCAGTGTGACGCTGTAGTATGATCAAGTATAGGACGTTAATTTACAACAACAAAAAACACAAAAAGTTAGAATATGGATATGAGAGGTTTCTGCCCGACAGCAACTATCGGCATTTGGACAGTGGTGGAAAGTAACTGAGTACATTTACTTAAGTACTGTACTTAACTCATTGCCATTAACGTGTTTCACGTGTTTTTACCGCTATGGCGCTGGGTGCCAATGACGTGTTTGACGTGTTTTTGAAAAGTTTTTGAAAAACATGTTCAGAACCCAAGATATCATCATCTGAAGATGTGCAGCTCCATCCACTCCTTGTTTAACTTAGAACTGAAAAAGGCTGTATCTCGCTTCCTAAGCACTTTTTCTTTTCTGTGAAAAAAACTCTGGCACTTTTCAGAATCAATTCTGAAATAATTCTGGCAATCCTGGCACTCAATGAGTTAAGTACAATGTTGAGGTCTTTGTACTTTACTTGAGTATTTGCAATTTCCAATACTTTTACTTCTACTCCACTACATCTCAGAGGAAAATATTGTACTTTTACTCCACTACTATTATTTGAAAACTTACCTTTCAGATATAAATTATGATATTATAAAACATACATTAACCACTTCAGCCCTATTTTATACATAGCCTCTTTGAAAATAGCCGATGTACAAGCTCACAACGCGTCGCATCGCGACGCGTTGTGAGCTTGTAGATCGTCTATTTTCAAACATTTTAGCACTTTTACTTTTGGTACTTTAAGTACATTTTGATACCAACACTTTTTGTACTTCTACCCAAGTACATTTTTAATTCCAGACTTTTACTTGTAACAGAGTACTTCTACAATGGCAGTATCGATACTTTTACTTAAGTAAAACACTTGAGTACTTTGTCCACCACTGTAATGCGTTTGGACACCATGGCAGCTAATCCGTTGGCTTAATTCCACCTTTACATAAAGTGAATAATTATGTCAACCGCTCAATAGACAGAGTGAAGGATAGCAGAGAGAAAAGCCCATTGGCTTATTGACTTGTCAAGTGTCACTATGAACGCTGAGACCTTTTAGTGCATGTGCAAGATGTTTGTGTGCGTGTGTGTGTGTGTGTGTGTGTGTGTGTGTGTGTGTGTGTGTGTGTGTGTGTGTGTGTGTGTGTGTGTGTGTGTGTGTGTGTGTGTGTGTGTGTGTGTGTGTGTGTGTGTGTGTCTCTCTCTCTCTTTTTGTGCATGCGTGTGTGTGTATAATTACCCTATATTGCGGAGCCGGCCTGACAGCTAATTAGTTGTGCTGTCTCAGAGGAGAGTAAAGTCAGTGAGGGGAAAATGAGGGAAGGGGTCAGTGGATCCACCTATTTTCATTCTCCGCTGTTACACAGAGGAGACACGTTGTGAGAGTGGGGAGAGTCTCTCTCTCTCTCTGGCCGCAGGCCAAGAAGCCGCCTAGAATAGGGTTTGTCTGGCCTTGCCTGTCTTTCTGTATGTATAGTACAGTATGTCTAAGTGTGTGTGTGTGTCTGTTCTCTCCAAAGTAGACCAATCACAGCCCAAGTCAACACGCTCATGACATCGTGAATGTGTTGTGAAGAGAAAGTGTTTTTTTTCTAGCACCTTAAAGGTAGGGTAAGTGATTTTCTCTGGTTAAAATAAGTGTTAAATAGCTCTATATTCTGATAGTACTCATTGCTATAGAGTGTTTGTTCAGTAAAAGGAGTCTCCTTGTCTCTCCAGCTCTTTATTAAACAGAAAATGCATTTTCGTTTCAGTTTCAGTTTCATTTCCAATTTTATCCAATCAGGATAGAGAACTCAATCAGGATATAGATTAAACAAGTGAAATTGGAAGTGATTACACTAAGAAATGAGCAGACAAAATTGGAACTGGAACACTATAAAAATGAAGCTTAAAAATGGGTACTTTCTCCTGATTGGCAGAGATTTTGACACCTACCGGAAAATGTATTTTCTGTTTATTAAAGAGCTGGAGAGACAGGGAGACTCCTGTTACTGAACAAACACTCTATAGCAATGATTACTATCAGAATATAGTGCTTTAACCTTTTAACAAAATACTTTTTGTTTTAACCCAAAAATATCACTTACCCTACCTTTAACTAACGCCCATAAGTATATCATGCACACTCTAACGAAAAAAAAAAACATCACATGGATGCACCTGGGACGTATCATCAGCGTTGTAGCCTGGGGTCATAGGGTGTTTGGGGTCTCGCAACATACAGTACACCCTCGCCCAGGTGACCCAGCCAAGGTTGATCAAGCCCCCCGACTTAGGTCCCAGGTACCTACCCACGGTCAGTCCTCTCAGGGCAAGACAGTGCCACTCAATCCGCTTGTCCTCCGGAACTACTCTGCCGGGACTGGGGGGAGAAGAGAGGCTCTGGCACGTTGGAGGGGCTCTAGGCTCTGTGGATGGCCTCCTGGCCGGGCTCCTCCTCCGTCTCACCAGGTCCAGGACCTGAGCCTTGGTTGCACATAGACTCCCCCGCTCCAAACATTTCATTCTGGCGTGATGGTTTCTTGGGCCGTAGTGGTACTGCAGGCTCCCCTTGCGGCTTTCTTGAATGGCCCTCCTAAACCCATTTAGAGCTGGAACGCATCTGTGTCACTTTAGATTTCTTTGGCTATTCAAAAATAGCAGATCTACAAGCTCATAGCGCGGCACCGAGTGCCGCGCTATGAGCTTGTAGATCTGCTATTTTTGAAAAATCTTGAAAAATCTTTTTTTTTTTTTTTTTTTTTCCAAAAAACTGTTAGAAAGCATTTTTAAGAATCGCCTCAGGTCTTAATGGGTTAAAGGCCTCACTGTGGATTTGTTGGGTTTCTTCCTCACGGAAGACACAGGCTGGGGGCGCTAACCCATACTGC
Organism: Gymnoscopelus microlampas; assembly: GCF_963454915.1. Lineage (NCBI taxonomy): Eukaryota > Metazoa > Chordata > Actinopteri > Myctophiformes > Myctophidae > Gymnoscopelus > Gymnoscopelus microlampas. The sequence goes on along the minus strand of NC_139947.1, from coordinate 37,327,966 downwards.
TCCCGGTGATGCCGTCTACATTCCGGCTGTCACCCGTCTCTCCGGTGGTCACCAAACTATTCCTGGTTGTCACGTAGTCTAATTCCTATTAGCCATTATAAATAGAATAATAACTATAACGGAAAAAAAATCACATGGATGCACCTGAGACGTATCATCAGTGTTGTAACCTGGGGTCATAGGGTATTTCGGGTCTCACATAGTATATATATATATATGCTGCTATAAACACACACCTTTATATAGTATATATTATCTCATGTAAATATGTAGATAATTTGTTTTTAGTTTTTACTTGTCTGATCTGCTTTCCCCCCTGCCCCCCCCCCCCCTCCCTCTCTTGGAAATAACGATACGATGGGAACAATGCACGACAACGAATTTCACCCACTTCTCTACTTCTGTAAACCTGTGATGTGACAATAAAAAAGTTTTATTTTTTTCCCAGAAAACTGCAGGTCTGCTGCTACTCTTATTTCTTTTAAAACACAAGTAAAGACCTTTTCTGTTTGCCGCTGCCTCTTTTCTTTTCTCTTCTCTTCTGCACTGTCACTGTGTAAAGCACATTTTTTTTGCTTGTTATTTTTGTCATTGAGCAAATCGATAAGTAACACATATTCTTGTGAAGCACTTTGTTGTGTTAAACCGGTGGTTTACTTGTGTTTGTCTATTTTATTTTATTTTATTTTAATTTTCTTGTTGTCTAACGTAATGGCTGTGTATTGTGGTGCCTGCTATTTTCTTTGTGTTTGTTATGATTACGGTAGCTAAGCTGCCAAAAACAATGGGTGGTTCTACACAAATTGTGTAGAACCACAACAAATGTGAACTGTCAGAACGTCAATAAAGAAACGTAAAAAATACAAATAAAATCTTGTTAATGTAAGTTTACGGTACATACATGCATTTTAGTTTCATTTTATTGGACTAGAAATGGAGTAGTAATAAATAAAAATGATGCTGACCAGTGTAGTAGTTTGCAAAACTATCCATGGACTCACACACACACAAACACACACACACACACACACATCAAATACACATGTATAGACTCACCATGCACTGATGGTATACACAAAATATGCCAAATGCAATATATGGAGATCAATGCACTGATGTCATACACAAACCAAACAAACTCTAGATGCGAGGGCCGCGTAGCAGGCCGAACTCTAGATGTGAGGGCCACGTAGCAGGCCGAACTCTAGATGCGAGGGCCACGTAGCAGGCCGAACTCTAGATGCGAGGGCCGCGTACAGGCCGAACTCTAGATGCGAGGGCCGCGTAGCAGGCCGAACTCTAGATGCGAGGGCCGCGTAGCAGGCCGAACTCTCGATGCGAGGGCCGCGTAGCAGGCCGAACTCTAGGTGCGAGGGCCGCGTAGCAGGCCGAACTCTAGGTGCGAGGGCCGCGTAGCAGGCCGAACTCTAGATGCAAGGGCCGCGTAGCAGGCCGAACTCTAGATGCGAGGGCCGCGTAGCAGGCCGAACTCTAGATGCAAGGGCCGCGTAGCAGGCCGAACTCTAGATGCGAGGGCCGCGTAGCAGGCCGAACTCTAGATGCGAGGGCCGCGTAGCAGGCCAAACTCTAGATGTGAGAGGGCCGCGTAGCAGGCCAAACTCTAGATGTGAGAGGGCCGCGTAGCAGGCCAAACTCTAGATGTGAGAGGGCCGCGTAGCAGGCCGAACTCTAGATGCGAGGGCCGCGTAGCAGGCCGAACTCTAGATGCGAGGGCCGCGTAGCAGGCCGAACTCTCGGTGTGAGGGCCGCGGACAGTCGCCCGAACCTCTAGCACGAGAAAAAAAGCCTTGGCAAGGCAGAGCGACAGACAGAAGATCAACACTGACTGATTGGACTGGAAGACAGACAGACAGACAGACAGACAGACAGCGGTACTGACTTCATCTCCAGGATCTCCTCCGGCTGTTTGCGTCGGTCCTGCCGCAGCATTATGCAGAGGTGTCCGTCCCGCTCGTGCGGGCTCTGCTGGGTGGAGGACAGGCGCCGCTTGGTGGCGTCCAGCTCCATGCGCATCTTCTCCAGCGCCGCCCCCATCAGCTCCTCCAGCTACACACACACACACACACACACACACACACACACACACACACACACACGGGGGCGAAAACATGATCTCCAGCCTCAAAGCAGATATCCTACTATAATTCTAGTAACCTCTGTCCGTTTGTAGTGGTGAGTGAGTGAGTGAGTAGGTGAAGCTACCCGGTTCTCCTCAGTGGCTGGACCAATTGCTCTGATTTTGCACACAGCCATCGACCTTTACCATCTGAACTTAACTGTGAAGCCCGTTTTTCCATTTCATCAAATCTCAGCTTCTTATTAGCGTTTATGTGTCAAACAATGTCGCCTCCCGGGTTGCCAGATCATGTGCGCATATCCCCCCACGGATGCGTCGACCGGGTATGGTCTAGTAGTAATTAATAGCAACTACACTTCTTCTGGCCTTCTCCCTCGTTCCTCGTACACACTACGGACGGTCACGCCAAGGAATGTGTCACATGCGGTCGGGAGAACGCGATGACACGAAGTAACACATATTCTTGTGAAGCACTTTGTTGTGTTAAACCGGTGGTTTACTTGTGTTTGTCCATTTTAGTTTAGTTTATTTAAATGTTCTTGTTGCCTAACGTAATGGCTGTGTATCGTGGTGCCTGCTATTTTCTTTGTGTTTGTTATGATTACGGTAGCCAAGCTGCCAAAAAAAATGGGTGGTTCTACACAAATTGTGTAGAACCACAACAAATGTGAGCTGTCAGAACCTCAATAAAGAAACGTAAAAAATGCAAATAAAATCTTGTTAATGTAAGTTTACGGTACATACATGCATTTTAGTTTCATTTTATTGGACTAGAAATGGACAGTACTAAATAAAAATGATGCTGACCAGTGTAGTGGTTTGCAAGACTATCCATGGACACACACACACACAAACACACACACACACACACACACACACACACACACACACACACACACACACATCAAATACACATGTATAGACTCACCATGCACTGATGGTATACACAAAATATGCCAAATGCAATATACAGTATGGAGATCAATGCACTGATGTCATACACAAACCAAACGAACTCTAGATGTGAGGGCCGCGTAGCAGGCCGAACTCTCGGTGTGAGGGCCGCGTAGCAGGCCGAACTCTCGGTGTGAGGGCCGCGTAGCAGGCCGAACTCTAGATGCGAGGGCCGCGTAGCAGGCCGAACTCAAAGCAGATATCCTACTATAATTCTAGTAACCTCTGTCCGTTTGTAGTGGTGAGTGAGTGAGTGAGTAGGTGAAGCTACCCGGTTCTCCTCAGTGGCTGGACCAATTGCTCTGATTTTGCACACAGCCATTGACCTTTACCATCTGAACTTAACTGTGAAGCCCGGTTTTCAATTTCATCAAATCTCAGCTTCTTATTAGCGTTTATGTGTCAAACAATGTCGCCTCCCGGGTTGCCAGATCATGTGCGCATATCCCCCCACGCCGGATGCGTCGACCGGGTATGGTCTAGTAGTAATTAATAGCAACTACACTTCTTCTGCCTTCTCCCTCGTTCCTCGTACACACTACGGACGGTCACGCCAAGGAACGTGTCACATGCGGTCGGGAGAACGCGAAGACACGAAGTGAACGGCGGTGTATGACAGAGAGAGAGAAAAGAAAACCCCAAGCCTCGTTTTAGAGTCATTTCACGGCACTAAACAAAAAACACAAGGCAACATGTCAAAGTGTGTCAAAAGATACAATACAATATTGTGGCAGCAACACCATAAAACAGCTGAAACGCATGGAAATCACACGTCCTTACTCGTGTTCTGCTGTAATGTCGTCTCTGTCGGGGTGGAAACCTCGTTATGTTGGAAAAACTGTCACTTTTCAGGATTCAAATTCAAAAGCATCAAAAGTAGCAGATCTACAAGCTCGAAACGCGGCGCTTCGCGCCGCGTTTCGAGCTTGTAGATCTGCTGCTATGAGATAAGAGGTTTCTGCCCGACAGCTAACGATATGACGAGTTAACCCATTAAGACCGGGAATGCGTCTGTGTGTCATTTTAAGATTTCTTTCGCTATTAAAAAAAATAGCAGATATACAAGCTCATAGCGCGGCACCGAGTGCCGTGCTATGAGCTTGTATATCTGCAATGTTTTGAACAATCTTGGAAAATCAAGCAATATTGAATATTTATATATGGGTTTTAAAGCGATCTTTTTAAACTCTGATCAGTGCTTCTGTCCCTGGAACAACACATTTTGAGATGGGGTCAAATACATATATAATATCTCAAAATGTTTTGTTCCAGGGAACCCCCCCCCCCCCCCCCCCCCAGAAGCAAAGATTTGAGTTACAAATGTTCGCTTTAAAAAATATATATTTTCAAAAATGTGCACACATTTTGACGATAACAAAAAAAAATTGCCAAAGACATCAAAAATGACACAGATGCGTTGCCACCGGATTGAATGGGTTAATGCATGATGAGTTTAATGTTACAGAGATTAGAGGAGGGGGGGGGGGGGGTGGAGGGCGCCCAAAGGGGGGGGGGGGGGGGGGGGGCAGAGTTCTCTGACAGAAGCCTTTCAGAGAGACAGGATTTATCCATGTATAGTCATAATAAGGTTATTTTAAATCCTTTGAACAATTGGAAGCCTGGAAATGAGTGACACGTTTTCAAACCATCTCTGAGTACATTATGTCCATTTAACCTGTTAAGACCTGGAACGCATCTGTGTCATTTTTAGATTTGAGCTAAAAAAGCATTATTTTACACTTTGGGCTATTCAAAAATAGCAGATATACAAGCTCGTAGCGTGGCACCGAGTGCCGCGCTACGAGCTTGTAGATCTGCTATTTTTGAAAAATCGAGAAAATGTGTGCAAATCTTTCAAAATATATTGTTTTAAAGCAAACATTTTTAACTCAAAGCTTTGCTCCTGGGGGGTCCCTGGAACAAAATATTTTGAGATGGGGGTCGGCGGCCAAATACATATACTTTTGGGGGTCCTTGACATGAAAATGTTTGAGCACCACTGATATAGAAACATACGTTTTTCAGAAAACTGTTGGGATTTAGGAGACATTTGTAGAATCGGCTTCAGGTGTTTGTGGGTTAACATTATATCCAATTTGTAGGAAGACGGTAACACTTGCCATGCATCCCATGTCTATGATGCCTTTTTATGAACATACTTAGAATGCATTACGATCTGCGTATAACACTGTAGTGTATAATCATAGTGACACAAACTCATAAATGAATACACAAATACTCTATAAGTGCTTTATAACGATGATCATAACATATTATAACGCATTCTATAATGACTTATTAGGTCAAGTATTATAATACTTTGTAACTGCTAGACACTCTGACTTTTTTTGTGTATTATACTGATCATAGTTGTAATACATTATATTAATCTTATAGTGTATACAATCATTATTATAATGCATTATAACGTAATTATAAGTCACTATAAGTGGTCATTGTTTGCTTTAAGTAATTACTGTACATTCCTGAAGGTGTGGGCAGAAACTTGGTTTGTTCTTGCATAAACGTAACGCTATTTATTTTACTTTAATAAAACCCAATGACCCATAGTGACTTATAATCTTACTATATAATTTAACTGGATCCCCAACGACAGGGATAGGGAGAATGGTGCTTACACAGTGCAGGTATGAGTAGAGAGATAAGAATAAAGGTAAATCAAATCATTAGCCTCACAGTCTCACTGGGTCTGACTGAGTTAATATGTTTGAATATAAAACAGCTGGCTAAGGGCCTGGTTTTAATCAGGTGTTATGCATGAGAATTAACTTATCTGCCGGTAGGCTTTGATCTTTCTACTCCTTACTGAATGTCACATTTGAATGTATAAATGGCTAAGCACTGACTTCCTCGGCTTAATTATAGGCCTTGCTAGTTTGCTATTGATTTGGGTATTGTTGTGGTGTGTAAGAGTCATTCCCACAGCAGCCCCACCAGAATGTCAACTATTTCAATGTTTTTCGTTTTGTTTTGATTTGATTTGGTCTTTGCAGACCTCAGTGGACAATTAACAAGATAACAATCTGAAAATAACAAGCGTTTTCATGCCCTTTGACTTGAAACAAGTATAACTGACTAAATGGCATATTTATACACCATTTGTACCCAGAGCACATTCCTCACTAGGGATGTAACGATCCAGTAACTCTTATCGATGCATCGATTTTAATTTCAACGATTCAACTGTATCGATTATGCAAACAGCAACATATCGAATCGTTTAGCTTTGTATCGAATGGTATCGTTCTGCAACGCAAAAGTGTTTGGGCGTTGTATTTAGCCATTTTAACCCTTTAGGACCTGAGGCCGATTCTATAAAATGTCTTCTAAATCCTAACAGTTTTTTGAAAGAAACGTATGCTACTATGTCAGTGGTTCTCAAATATTTTCATGTCAAGGCCGCCGACCCCTATTTCGAAAATTTTGTTCCAGGGTCTCCCCAGAAGCAACGATTTGAGTTAAAAATATTTGCAAAAATAGCAGATCTACAAGCTCATAGCGCGGCACCGAGTGCCGCGCTATGAGATTTTTGAATAGCCAAAGTGTAAAATAATGCGTTTTAGCTCAAATGAAAAAGTGACATAGATGCGAGGGGGTTAATTACTCTAAATTACTATCGCTACACATGGTCTATCGATAAATGTGTGTAATCTGTGTTCATGTCAAGGTGCCAGTTTGTCCATAATGTGTTTAAATATTACAATGTCCATGTATTTGCCAGAGAATCACTGTGTTTACTTATTTTTCGTGTCAAGGACCCCCAAAATGATATGTATTTGGCCTCAGACCCCCCCCCCCCCCTCCCCTCCCCCCGATCTGAAAATGTTTTGTGCCAGGGACCCTCAGGAGAGAAGATATGTGTTAAAAAATGCAAGATTATTTCAAAAATTTTAAACCCTTTCAAGATTTTCCAATTTATTTCATAAGTAGCAGATGTACAAGCTAACGAGCTTGAAGTTCTGCTGAGAACCGCTGCTCTAAATCCTAAGAGTTTTTTGATAAACCTTTTATCTTCTACTACAGTACAGTATATATATAGCTAAAATCTTAAATGACACAGATGCTTTCGGGTGGTAATGGGTTACTTCAAAACTCATGACTTTGCTTGCCAGATCAGTTGCCGTGCCTCATGGCAGTCGATAAGAGAATAACACAATTTGAGATTTTCAAATAAATCCAAACTCAAACGTGGAAGAAGCCACATGGCCCAGCAAGCACTTTCTTTGGTGCTGTATGAGGCTGTAGTGGAGGGGAAAAAAGCATGACTTTTAAGAAGTGTGGATCTGTAGACTATATGTACAGCTTGTTGTGGCCCTGCCGTATGTGTGTTTGTGTTTGTGTCAGCAGTGTGGAAAGTTTCCCCTCCTCCTCCTTCTCCTTCTCCTCGGAGCTGACTACACATTTTTGACTACACTTTAATCCAACAGGAAATGGTCAGGAATGGCACACCTGCAAGACACAATCTCTGAAATGTGTTTTTCCTGAGTTTTGAAGGCAATAAGATAGTTGAGACCGAGTATATGCTGCTCTGGGTCTGACTCACTGTGTGTGTGTGTGTGTGTGTGTGTGTGTGTGTGTGTGTGTGTGTGTGTGTGTGTGTGTGTGTGTGTGTGTGTGTGTGTGTGTGTGTGTGTGTGTGTGTGTGTGTGTGTGTGTGTGTGTGTGTGTGTGTGTACTGTGTGTGAACACCACCACCAGCAGCAGCAGCAGCAGCAGCAGCAGCAGCAGCAGCAGCAGCAGCACTCCACAGCAGTATTTTATGTTGTGATTGAGCGTGACCATAAGGTAGGCAGGGAGCAGTAAATGTATGGCTTTTCCATTATAGATAAGAGCCACAGAGAAAAGGAGAGTAGCAGCGTAGCACATGTCCTTGATTTAGCTGCATCGATCCCTATCTGGCTCTCTCCAGTCTCTTTCATTTGCTATGTGTAAAAGTGTGTGTGTGTGTGACTGTGTGTGTGTGACTGTGTGTGTGTGTGTGTGTGTGTGTGTGTGTGTGTGTGTGTGTGTGTGTGTGTGTGTGTGTGTGTGTGTGTGTGTGTGTGTGTGAGCGTGCACGCGTGTGTGTGTGTGTTGGGGGGGACCCTACGGCAATGCAGGACTCAGGCAGAGATAAGGTTATCGGCACACACACCTAACTGATATGATTGGCAAGGTGACAGGAGGCCACTGGCCTCCCTGAGGGCCGACTTACCACACACACACACACGCACGCACGCACACGCACACGCGCACACACGCACACACACACACACACACACACGCACGCACACGCACGCGCGCGCACACACACACACGCACACACACACACAGAGCATGGCTGACCTTAGACTATGTCTAATCTTTTGTTTATCCCCGTCACAAATGGAGGCGGTATCTGCCTAAAAACACTACAGTGGTATCAAACAGCTATCCAGAAACTTCTAAAAAAGCTGCCGCTCATTATTTTTAGCCATGGACACGACACGCTGCTATCACTTTTGATAACGCCGACTCTCTCCTCAGTGAGAGAAAGACAAGAGACAGAATTGGGGTGGGGGGGTTCACACTCTCTGGTGGACTGAGATAGCTTAACCCATTAAGACGTGAAGCCGATTCTACAAATGTCTTCTAAATCCAGTGCTCTGTATTCTGAAACAGTTTTCTGAAAAAACGCATGTTTCTATATCAGTGGTGCTCAAACTTTTTCATGTCAAGGACCCCCAAAATGATATGTATTTGGCCGCCGACCATCTCAAAATATTTTGTTCCAGGGACCCCCAGAAGCAAGGATTCGACTTTAAAACGTTCGCTTTAAAACAAAATATATATCCAAAGATTTGCACACATTTTCACGATTTTTTAAAAATAGCCAAAGTGTAAAATGATGCTTTTTTTTTTAGCTCAAATCGAAAAGTGACGCAGATGCGTTCCAGGTCTTAATGGGTTAACCCGGGTAGTTATATGCAGATGCAAAGAGACTGAAAGATAGACAGACCCGGGGACGAGTGGAAAGACACCGCCGGCAGTGAGATGAGAGGGATGTCAGATGTACGGAGAAAGGGGTCGGTACGCAGAGGGAGATAGAGGTTATAGTCTAAATGATAAGACTGAAATACAAATGTACACCCACAGTACAGTATGGCGCGCACGCACACACACACACACACACACACACACACACACACACACACACACACACACACACACACACACACACACACACACACACACACACACACACACACACACACACACACACACACACACACACACAATATATCAGGGGTCTTCAAGAGGGGGTCCGGGACCTTAGGGGGTCCTCAGAGTTATTACAGGGGGTCCGCCAAATCTTTGTGTGATATGATTTTTTTTTTACATTAACCACTTGAACCCTAGCATCCCTTTTCTGAGGAGAACTTTAGCCAAAATTAGCAGATCTACAAGCTCACAACGCCTTGGCAAAGAGTTATAGGTGTAGAGGGAAAAAAGAGCAGCAAAAGTTTACCTGAAACACAAATTTATACAATATAGAGGGGGTCCCTGCTTCATCTCTCTCTCAGCTAGGGGGTCCTTGGCCTGAAAACATTGAAGACCCCTGCAATACACAATAGAATATAATTCTTTGATGGTGGAGAGCAAAACAGTGTCTCTCTGACGCTCACACACACACACACACAAACACACACACACACACACACACACACACACACACACACACACACACACACACACACACACACACACACACACACACACACACACACACACACACACACACACACACACACACGCTCATATAAGACAGCACTGTGTGCGAGAGAGAGAGAGAGAGAGGAGGAGAGAGAGAGTGAAATTAAATAAGCGTGGCTTCCTGTGCTTCCTACTCTATCTCTAAACCATATTCCCTCTGCCCGTATTTCCTCTTCGTATCTAAATCATATTTCCTCTCTCTCTCTCTCTCTCTCTCCTTATCCCATGCATGCCGCGGCGGTGTCTGTCGCCCAGTAAAACACACCCTAGATAAATGGCCCCGCATATTCATCTCTTCACTTTATCAGCAGACACAGGGAAATGAGTTGCACAGGGCAGGCCCACAAGGAAGCCGGGCTCAGCCAGTCAGCACACAGCGCCAAGAAGAGAGAGAGAGGGAGGGAGGGAGGGAGGGAGGGGGCGGGGGGTGTATTTTCCAATTGTCAGTGCTTTTACTTCTACTCCACTACATCTCAGAGGCAAATATTGTACTATTACTCCACTGCAATTACTAGAAAACTTTATTTACTACAGTAGCTACTGTGTAGATTTTGATTACAAAACGTACATCAACCACTTCAGCTCTGTATATATTTCGGCCATTTGAAAATAGCAGATCTACAAACCCACAAGCTCACAATGCGTCGCAATGCGACGCATTGTGAGCTTGTGGGCTTGAAGATCTGCTATTTTCAAAAGATTTGTATACATTTGAAGGCTTGTAAAATGGGACATTCTGCATAATGAGTACTTTTACTTTTGGTACTTTAAGTATATTTTGATGCCAATACTTTTGTACTTTTACTAAAGTACATTTTGAATTCCGGACATTTACTTGTAACAGAGTATTTCTACATTGCAGTGTTGATACTTTTACATAAGTAAAAAAAAAAATAGTACTTTTTCCACCTCTGACTGTAAGTACAAATCTGGGTTAACCCATTAAGACTTGAGGCCGATTTTACAAATGCCTTCTAAATCAGTAGTTCTCAAACTCTTTCGGGCCAGGGACCCCCAAATTGATATATTATATATATATTTGGCCACGGACCCCTATCTGAAAATGTTTCTAGCCAGGAACCCCAGAAGAGAAGATTTGTGTCGAAATTCTTCAAATACAGGGGCACGGTGGCGACAGTCGGTAGCGCTGTCGCCTCACAGCTAGAAGGTCCTTGGTTCGATTCCCGCCGGGGACGCTGTGGGCGCTGGGGGCGTGTTCTCTCCTCCGCGACATCAGTGCCCATACCCTGTGGGGTTGACGAAAGGGCCTTTCTGTGTGGAGTTTGCATGTTCTCCCCGTGTCTCCTAGGGTAGGTACCCTCACAAAAACATGCAGTAATCCTGGTCTCTATACTGCCTCCCCCTGGTCAGCCAGGGTGCTTGATGGAGGGGAAAGGAACTGGTTGGAATAACGTGTTCCTTCCACGCGCAACGTCCAACCGGGGAAACTCCCCCCTATCGGATGATAAGAAGCGGCCTGCCCTGCTCACTCCTCATGCATTGAAGGAGGCATATGAGCTTCAGCTTGGGCTCTCTCTAGGCTGGCAGAGGGAGAGTAGTGCCCGGGATTACATAGGCAATTGGCATTGGGTGAAAAAAAAATATGGGTTACAAAATCGTGGGATAAAAATTTGAGGATAAAAAAAAAACTTCGAAACTTACACACAAATATCAGATGCTATTTTTGAATAGCCAATTGCTGAGATCTAAAATGACTCAGATACTTTCCGGGAGGGGTTTTAATGGGTTAACCCATTGATACCTGGAACGCATCTGTGTCACTTTAGATGTCTTTGGCTATTCAAAAATAGCAAGGTCATAGCGCGGCACCGAGTGCCGCGCTATGACCTTGTATATCTGCTATTTTTGAAAAAATCTTGAAAAAAAAATGTTTTTAGATTTTTTTCAATTTTTTTCAAAATTTCAAAACTTTCAAAAAAACTCAGGTCTTAATGGGTTAAGGATCCAGGGAGAATACAGAAGGCGAGGAGGGGGAGAGGAGGCAAGAGGAACAAATTGGTGAATGAATTGAGCGGTGATGCATAGAGAGTCGTGGCATAAATAAAGGGAGGAGACAAAAAGAAAGATTGAGGTGAGATGGATATGTGTGGAGCCCAGAGGAGAGGGATGGAGGGAGAGAGAAAGATAGACCGTGGGAGGGATTGAGGCGGGTGAGAGAGAGAGAGAGAGAGAGAGAGAGAGAGAGAGAGAGAGAGAGGGAGAAGGAGAGAGAGAGGGAGAGAGAGAGAGGGAGAAAGAGGGAGCAGGAGGAGAGATGAATAGGCCTTACATGAGCGGACCTGCGAGGAAAATGGATGAATGCGTGATGCATGATGGGGGAGCCGGGCCAAACCTACAACGACCAATCACAGGGCTTTGGTCTGAATGAGATAACCAATCACGGTGGGGCTTTCACAGCCACCCCCCCCCCCCGTCCCCCCCGTCCCCATCATCGCTCCCCATTGCAGGGAGCCCAGTACATCATGTCCATGTATTATACCCCACAGCAAGCTGTAGGCTGGGCTGTGTGCGCGTGTGTGTGTGTGTGTGTGTGTGTGTGTGTGTGTGTGTGTGTGTGTGTGTGTGTGTGTGTGTGTGTGTGTGTGTGTGTGTGTGTGTGTGTGTGTGTGTGTGTGTGTGTGTGTGTGTGTGTGTGTGTGTGTGTGTGTGTGTGTGTGTTCCTCGCCTGTGGCATTTTTCCATGTCTCATATACCAACAAATCCATCTCAGACATCCATATTAACCCATTCAAACCGGGAACGCATCTGTGTCATTTTCGATTTATTTTTCAGCTATAACCATTCTTTTATACTTTGGCTCTTCAAAAATAGCAGATATACAAGCTCATAGAGTGTCATGCTATGAGCTTGTAGATCTGCAAAAAAAATAAAAATAATCGAGAACATTTGTGCAAATCTTTGAATATATATATTTCTTTAAAGCGAACATTTGTAACTCAAATCTTTGCTTCTGGGGGCCCCTGGAACAGAATATTTAGAGATGGGGGGGTCCGTGGCCAAATACATATCATTTTGGGGGGTCCTTGACATGAGAACGTTTGAGCACCCCTGATATTATAGCAACATAATAGGTTTTTCAGAAACCAGTTAAAGGATTTAGAAGACATTTTGTTCCAGGGACCCCCAGAAGCAGAGATTTGAGTTACAAATGTTCGCTTTAAAAAAAAATTATACAAAGATTTGCAAAAGACAATCATTATTTTTCAAAAATAGCAGATCTACAAGCTCATAGCGCGGCACTCGGTGCCGCGCTATGAGCTTGTAGATCTGCTATTTTTGAATAGCCCAAAGGAATCTAAAATGACACAGATGCGTTCCCGGACTGAATGGGTTAAGTGTGAGAGAGAGTCATGGTGCGACTGTGGGATAGACTCCTATTGTTCTGCTATTTCCAACACACAAGAAGAGCTGAACAGGCAAAAAAAAGCCATGGCAGCAGATTGTTCAAGCTACGTGTAAAAGTTTGCATTGTGCTAGATAATGCAACCGCAGGCTAAGTCAGAGTTTGGGTATAGTGCCTCTGGGCACATATGAACTTATGAGACAGTGATCGTTGATATATATAAACATGTAGAGTACAGTATAGAGAGACTATATGGGTTGGAATCCGGGAACCGGAGGGAGCTAGATCCAACGGAATCGGTTCCCTCACATTTGGAATGTGTTGGTATGAGGACTTCACGTCTGCTATGATAATAATAATAATAAGTACATTTACTCAAGTACTGTACTTAAGTACAATTTTGCGGTATTTTTACTTTAATGGAGTATATCCAGTTTTCAGTACTTTTACTTCTACTCCACTACATCTCAGAGACAAATATTGTACTTTTACTCCACTACAATTATTTGAAAACTTTAGCTACTAGTTACTTTGTAGATTTTGATCATTATTACAAAACATACATTAACCACTTCAGCCCTATATACATTTCGGCCATTTGAAAATAGCCGATCTACAAGCTCACAATGCGTCGCGATGCAACGCATTGTGAGCTTGTAGATCTGCTATTTTCAAAAGGTTTTTACACATTTTATACACTTGAATACTTGTTAAATGAGACATACTGCATAATGAGCACTTTTACTTTTGTACCTTAAGTATATTTTGATACCAATACTTTTAAAAAACTAATAAAACAATAAGAACAGTTGAAAGAAGAAAAAGAGGGGGGGGTGGAGTTAGCTGGGGAAAGCGATTTTTGAAGAGGTGGGTTTTGAAGGATAGGAGGGTGGGGGCATCGCTGAGACTTTTGGGGAGTGCATTCCACAGGGTTGGGGGGCAGCAAAAGCTAAAGTTCTGTCGCCCCCAGGTAAAAGAGGTTTGCGTCACCATGACCTGAGGGAGCGGGAGGGGACATGAGGCTTGAGGAGATCGAAGAGGTATAGGGTGGAGCCAGATTTGTTCAGTGCCTTGTACGTGTTTAGTAGTATTTTTTAAGTGGATTCTATGTTTGACCGTGAGCCAGTGAAGGTCGTGGAGGACTGGTGTAATATGGTCTCTGGAACCGGGTACTGGTGAGCAGGTGGGGAGCTGAGTTCTGGACGTATTGAAGTTTATTGAGGACTTTGGAGGTGGTGCCATGGAGGAAATAAATGTATTGCTATACAATTACAATACCGGATGTTGTATATAATAAAAATATATTTCAAGGACCACCATGACTCTCAGAGTTACTAATCTCTCAAGAACAGATTCAGAGCTACGCTACTGAATCTATCGAGAGCCCCGTTCAGAACGCGTGCGCGTTAGCTTACAAGTGGGCGTGCCTTCAGATCAGGAAGCAGGCCGCGCTTTACCCAATCAAATGTAGTGGGCGGGATTTACTGTCTGTGCAGCGCTCCCTTCCCACTGAAAACAAACCGAAACTCATTTAACAATAGCGTCCTCGGAGCAGACAAAACCACGGAAAGATATTCACATTTTAACTTGCTCTTTCATCATAGAAACAAGTGGGCTTATAACCAAAACCATCCATGTTCTCTGGGAGAAGTGGTGTTAGTGTTCTGTGTAGAAATATTGTTAGTGGGAATGAAAACAAAGTCGCACCACCGGAAGTGGAGCGCTGAGGGCAGACCAAAAAACCCCGGTTTCCTTGCGCACGGGTGCTCCGTTCAGCTCCCCCCAGAGCAAAGTGAAAGAGTAAAAAACAGCAGAGGGCGCTGTTTTTCCTTTTTATTTGGCGATGGGTTCCCAGATTGCAGAGTTACAGACCTGTAAGGCTCCATTTGGAATCCCCCTCGCGTAACCCAGAGGGTCCCTGGACCTCACTTTGAGAACCACCACGATATGTATGCCATACTTTATGTACGATTGAATTTGTGTTTATCAAAAAAGAATGAATGAAGGCCAAACTTATATAGATTTTCTTTTAACTCATCGAGTACCAGAGGTTTTTTTAAAACAGGGTACATCCATGGTGCCAGCGTTTCTTACCGATTACGCCGATCGTTTTAGAGCTGCAGAAGCCTCCACGAGGACCCGGATGTAAACAAAGGGTGTCTGGGCGATGGCCGAGGGTCCCGTCTAACGACTGGAACAATAATATTTCTAAGGGGAAAAAAGAGCAGAGTTCAAGTGGTTAAATGTCTGAAAATACACATTAAAGTTTTTTGGAAAAAAAAAAAAAATCAAGATTTTTCCAAAAATAGCAGATATACAAGCTCATAGCGCGGCACTCGGTGCCGCGCTATGAGCTTGTATATCTGCTATTTTTGAATAGCCAAAGACATCTAAAGTGACACAGATGCGTTCCAGGTCTTAATGGGTTAATCCAACATACACTGATGATAGTGCTGTCAAAGTCTATGAAGCTGTCTAAGAAATCTATGAAAATGTTGAATCTGCAAAACAATTTTATACAATATGTAGTGGAGGGGTCCCTGCTTCATCTCTCTCTCTCAGCTAAGGGGTCCTTGGCCTGAAAACGTTGAAGACCCCTGCACTATAACCCATGCACACTTAGAATTAGCATTCAACTTTAAGTCAAGTGTCTATGTTGAGAACTGATGAGAACTTATTTTGAAAAGTTTAAATTGTGTGTGCATGGATGTTATAGAGAGAATCCTTCTGTACATCTGTGTTTGTCTGTGTGGGCGTGCATGTTTGTGTTTCTTTACTTAAGTAAAAGTATCAATACTGCAATATAAAAATACTCTGTTACAAGTAAAAGTCCAGAATAAAACATTTGCTTGAGTAAAAGTACAAAAGTATTGGCATCAAAATGTACTTAAAGTACCAAAAGTAAAAATACTAAATATTTGAAAATAGCCTGTGTATAAAATAGGGCTAAAGTGGTTAATGTGCGTTTCATTATATCATAATTTATTTCTGAAAAGTAACTACTAAAGTTTTCAAATAAATGTAGTGGAGTAAAAGTACAATATTTGCCTCTGAGATGTAGCAGAGTAGAAGTAAAAGTATTGGAAATTGGAAAAACTCAAGTCAAGTACAAATACCTCAAAATTGTACTTAAGTACAGTACTTAAGTAAATGTACTTAGTTACTTTC
>NC_139947.1:37241629-37306629 GCF_963454915.1 Gymnoscopelus microlampas | reverse complement strand
CTACATCATTACATATTTTGATGGGTTTATTATTATTTAATTAACTGAATGCCAGATATATGTAGTTAGGTAGTAGAATGTTGTAAATAGTACCGCTGTATTCCTCATCCTTGAAAATGTAGGATTAGTCACCAGAATCAAGATCCTAGGTGGCCTAGCACCTGAGTTATTGGTAAAATAACAGCAGATGGAGGCCATTTTGGAAAATGGCTGCCATGGTTACCACAGGAAAAATCTGCGATGGCCCTATAGCCAAAAATGTTCCTTATGGCATGCTCTAACTGTGTGCCAAATTTCATGCTTGTATCGTAAAGTGCACGATTCTGGCCCGAAACGCCTGGACTAGAAGGCCAGTGAAATGAATCTAAACAACTCAGCTGTACTGAGAGGCCACACGCTAAAGTCCTGAGGATTCATTTAACCCTTTAAGACCGGGAACGCATCTGTGTGTCATTTTACGATTTCTATTTCTATTTCCCATAGCGCGGCACCGAGTGCCGTGCTACGAGCTTGTAGATCTGCTATTTTTGAGAAGATTATTATTTCTTTTTTTTAAATGTGTGCAAATCTTGCACACATTTAAAATCTTTTAAAAAATAGCAGATCTACAAGCTCGTAGCACGGCACTCGGTGCCGCGTTATGAGCTTGTATATCTCCTATTTTTTATTAGCCAAAGAAATCTAAAATGACAGAGATGCTTCCCCGGATTGAATAGGTTAACTTTGATAGAGTGTACAAATGGGGGGGAATGGTTCTATTTGTACACACCCAGGATTTTACTGTCTGTTTCTGTCTGTTTGTGCACGTGTGTGTGTGTGTGTGTGTGTGTGCGTGCGTGCGTGCGTGCGAAATGTTGCATTTATATGGCGCCTGTATCCAAATGTTCTTGAACTACATCAAGCCGTGTCATGCTATGGAAACAGGAGATAAGCTCCTGCCCTATGAGACTCGGTTCTCAAGGCTACTCACAATCTTGGTCAAGATTTTAAAATATATAATAAAACAAAGAAAACCAATGACAAATCGGATTAAGATACAACAGCTAAAAAAGATTGTTGTGTAAATAACGCCTCTTTCCAAAAGTATTAATAATGTTTAGTTTTTCCCTTTCTCAATTTTTGCCAATGGGCTCTACAATGATGGACTCATACCTCACCCCCAAAAATCCATTCTCTGGTTATAAGCTGCACAGAAGGTGCATGGGGAACTTTTTATAATTCCCACACATCAGCACTAATGTAAATGAGATAGGTGGTATTCCCAACAGACTACTAAGCACTTTACGTGATTATAAAAAATCTATATATATATTTTTCGAGTCAATTCATTGTAACAGTATATATATACTGTATATTTCCAAATAGTAGCCCTACCGCAATTAGCCGGCCACTATCTAATACCCGCCGTGGGTCTGACACCATTTAACGCATTAAACACCCGTCCAAATAAACGCCCCGGTCTGTGAAAATAACGGCTATTATTTGCAGTTCTTCAGCCTAATTTGGGTCCGCGTTAGCGCCGGGGCTATTATTTGTGGTTTCTTCAACCTAATTAGAACTGTAACCAAATAATGGCCTGGTGCAGGCCGGTGCAAAAATAAATAAAAGCCTTTTTTTTTATTATTATTATTAATTTGATGAATCAAAAAAGTAATCAATATAATAATTGTCTGAAAATAATTGATAGATGCAGACAGCCCTATAGCTGCTTGGTCTCATGAATAGCCTATGTGAGAGATGATTTCTGCGTGCACACACAGATCAGACCAGGCATACTAGTCATCCATGTTGAAAGGAGACATTTTGGTGGTGCTGTTGTGGAAGACTCACCCTGAATCCTGAAAATCATTTCAAGTTTCCGTCTGAAGTTTCACATTTTTATGGGTTTTTTTTTTACGATTTTGGCTCTGTGTTCAGACCAAAACAGTACAAACTTCAGAGGTTGGTGCTCTGGGGTGATCTAAGCTCAACCGAACCTAATCTTTCTGAAGTGTGAAATATGGTGGAGGATGTGTGATGATGATGCAGAGTTGATTTGCTGGAGGGGGTCCATGCTATGATGATGGACTGGTTGAGTGTTCCAGCTGGATCATGAATGAAAGCGTTCCTCCAAAGAGATGATATACTCATCACAGAATCGACAGAAGCTGACCATCCCTGTCCACCACGTTCTAATTAAGAGAAGGATTTTATAATTTGGTCAGACGTTATAAAAAAAATAGGGCTGCAAGTAACCGTCCGTTATTTACTTTTCATAACTTTTTCAATTAAAAAAATATGATACTGTATGAGACAAGCCCAAAAATGGGGATCGATAATAAATCAATTATGTTATTAGATTATCTTGTCTTTTAATCCATTAGACTGATTAACTGTTGCATCCGGGCTTATACTATATAAAAGTTTGACACAAAAGAAAAGGCAGTTTCGTGTAGCACTTTGTTCATAATTAATTGAGCGTGTCAACGATCTCGGAAGTCAATCGTGTCTATGTTTGATGTTTACCTATTTGAGCCACAGGCAGTAGATACATATTTAAAGACTTTCTCACCGGAGGGGAGTATTGATGCCGGATGAGATATGATCTCAGACTGCTGAGAAAACTCTCACACAGCAGGATATCGGATCAGCACCCGCTGTGTGTGTGCATGCGTGCGTGTGTGTGCATACACACACACACACATGTGTGCGTGACTGTGCATCTATCTGCGTGTTCTTTTGTACTTGTGTGTGTGTGTGTGTGTGTGTGTGTGTGTTTGTGTGTCTTACCAGGGGAAATTATGCTGATTGCCTCAATGAAGGAAGCATAAATCATATCCCCCTCTGTAATCATCTGCAGCAGTTTATGTTTGCAATAAATCTTCTTATCACACGGACCGCACCGCAAATCTTGCAAATCAGACCATGACACCTGTTTTTCGCGACGAGGGGGGTCTGCGTATAATACACACCAAAGCTCACCCAACGATATTTCATACTTAACCCATTCAATCCGGGAACGCGATTTCTTTGGCAACATTCAAAAATATCCTTTTTTTTTTTCTTGGCTGGAAAATAGCAGATATACAAGCTCATAGAGCGGCACCGAGTGCCGCGCTATGAGCTTGTAGATCTGCTATTTTTTTTAAAATCTTGAACATTTTGTGCAAATCTTTGAATATATATTTTTTTAAAGTGTTTTAACTCAAATAAAAAATAAAAAAAACAGTTTAAAAAAAAATGATGTTACTATAATATCAGTGGTCCTCAAACTTGTCAAGGACCCCCAAAATGATATGTATTTGGCCACGGACCCCCATCTTAAAATATGTTGTTCCAGGGACCCCCCAGAAGCACAGATTTGGGGGAATAAAATGTGCTTTAAAAAAAATATATATATATTCAAAGATTTGCACACATTTTCAAGATTTTAAAAAATAGCCAAAGAAATACAAAAAATGACACAGATGCGTTCCCGGTCTTAATGGGTTAAATAGGCATCTTTTTTTTGTGCTTGACGTTACGTGTAGAGACTACCGTGTCTGTGACCAAGGGATAGGGGTGGGGGCGGGCAGCCCTAGGGGGGGATCAATGGTAAAGTGAGAGTATTAATGACTGTTTAAGCATCTGCTTCAGACTCTCATTGATCGGTGGGCCTTATCAGTGGTGCCTGACCTAACCGAGTAGAACAGTGGGGGCTGGAACTCCCCCCGGTATTAACACGTTGAATATATCTGAATGTGTTAGTGAGCGTGCGCTAGTGTGCTCCTCCTGCGCTGCAGGCCGCGGTATAGAACCCGCTACGCAATTTAAAAAATAGAGATAATTCTGGGACGAATCGTCAAAAATGGCAGATCTTCAAGCTTACGACACGCTGAGGTGACAAACCAGTGGTGGAAGAAGTACTAACATGTTTTACTTAAAAGGTAGGGTAAGTGATTTGCTTTTGTTAAAATACGTGTTATATAGCTCTATATTCTGATGGTACTCATTGCTATAAAGTAGGGGTCTTCAACGTTTTCAGGCCAAGGACCCCTTAGCTGAGAGCGAGATAAAGCAGGGACCCCCATTATATATTGTGTAAAATATTTATTTTTTCATAGATTTCATCGGCAGCTGCATAGACTTGTTTCACAGCACTATCATGTTTGATTCATGTTAATGTGTATTTCCAGACATTTAACCATGCACTTAAACAATACTTAGTAAACCTGACCTTTCACTCTGTACTTAGTCTGCTCTTTTTTACGCTACACCAAACCACTGCTTGTGCTTGTAGATCGGTTATTTTTGGCTAAAGTTCTCCTCAGAATAGGGATGCTTGGGTGAAGTGGTTAACTCAATTCCTGCCAATCACGCATAAATGCGATCTATTAATTACCGCACTTGGCCGCCAATCACGCATAAACGCGTTCTATTGAAAAAACTGGAAAAATATTGAATTTTTTTTTTTTTTTTTTTTTTTTTTTTTTTTTTCTCAATTTGACCCAAAGACCAAGGAGATATGATTTTTCGAAGGAAAAGACTCCCATCCACTTCCTTGTTAACGTAAAACTTAAAAAAGATGTATCTCGGCTCCTGAGTACTTTTTAAATTTCAATGAAAAATCTCTGGCAGACAACAGCTAAAAATTTGAAATAACTCTGGTTAATGTAAAAATCACAAAAATATTTGGAGGACCCCCTGTAGTAACTTTGAGGACCCCCTAGGGGCCCGGACCCCCTGTTGAAGACCTCTGCTATAGAGTGTTTGTTCAGTAAAAGGAGTCTCCCATGTCTCTACAGCTCTTTATTAAACAGACAATGCATTTTCAGTACTCTCTCCTGATTGGCTTAAACTTTGTCACCTATACCGGAAAATGTACTATATTCTGTTTACTAAAGGGCTGGAGAGACCGCTGGGACCGAATAAACACTCTGTAGCAATGATTACTATCAGAATCTGATATCAATCAATATCTTAATATCAATACCACAAGTAATACCTAAGTGAAAGTCCGATATTCAAAATTAACTTACAAAAGTACAAAAAGCATTGGCATCAAAATATAATTAAAGTATCATTGTGTAGCATGGCATATCTGCTATCTTTTTAATATAGCCAAAGACATCTTAAAATGACACAGATGCTTTCCCGGTCTTGGATTAAGTTTAAGTTTAATAAGTGTTTGCTTTGTTGTGTTCAATGTTCTACTACTGACTGTCTACTGTGACTGTATATGTTATGTATTATTGACGGTTCTGTTCTGCTGTTTATATTGTTCTGTACAACACTTTATTACAAGGAGAGTTGTTTTTAAATGTGCTATATAAATACATTTGATTTGATTTGATTCATGAGCAGAGCCCAAATGAGCTTCGGAGATCCTTATGAGAAACGCAGCCGTAGCGTATGAAAACACATTAAAAAAAAACTTTAAGACGGGTGGAAAAAGAGCAGTGGAAAAAGAGTGGAAAAGAGCCATAAATGTATGGGTTTAATTAATGTGGAAAGCCAATAGTGCCTTTTTCAAAGCTTTCTCACAGAAGGCAAGACGTTTGGTGACATGGTTTTGGGATCAGCATGGATTCTGAGGCTCAACATCCTGTATACTAGCACTAAAGTTATGAATTCAATTTGATGTGTATTACTTTCTGGAGTCTATGTCTATTATTCAATTACAGTCTACTACAAGCATACACCAAAGTCACCTGTATATAATTAAAATGTATCACATGAAAATATCAATTCAGAATATTGTTTTTGTAAAACACAGTGAAAGGATATTGTTGTTGTTTTTATTATTAAAATCCCATAAAAAATAGCCACAGCTTGATTTCCTAATTGTTGGATTAGATATCAAATGACGTATATACAGATAAAGTATCCTAACCCATTTAGACCTGAGGCCGATTCTAAAAACGCCTTCTAAAACCTTTTTAGGTAAAAAAAAGAATTAAACGTTTTCTGAAAACGTTTAAATTCTTACCAAAAAAAATATATATATATATGTTGCTATATGTATAGCAACAACTAATGACACAGAGGTGGCTCCCGGATTCAAAGCTATAACAACGTATAGGTTACAGCAGGTCTAAATGGGCTAAATATAAGGCTCCACTTTAGCAACTCTTACATTTTCAGAGTAAACTCTGTCAACTCTGACATGATACAATAATGGAAAATATAATATATAGTATCGTATAGTGCTGTGTGATGAAGCTTGTGACTTAATCCCTCATCACAACAATGTCGTAAAGGACAGACACATCATAATATTATGCACTGTGAAACTACCAGGATGGAGAGAAGAGAAGAGAAGAGAAGAGAAGAGAAGAGAAGAGAAGAGAAGAGAAGAGAAGAGAAGAGAAGAGAAGAGAAGAGAAGAGAAGAGAAAATCAGGGGCTGAGAGCGATGGTGCTCGAAAGCCTTCCTGGAAGGTGTCTGTCTGTCCGTCCATCTGTCCATCCACCTCTTCCCCTCTTCCCCTCCCTCCCGCCTGTATCTCACTCCATCTCTCTTCTCCCTCGCTCCGCTCTTCACGTTCTTTCATCAGGCCTGCCGCCCCTCCACCACCACTATTACTTATTACTCAAACAAACAAACACAGGCACATAAATCAAACAGACCCTCATCCTCCTCAGCCCCCCGTACTCTGATCCTATATCCCATTAAGACCAGGAACGCATCTGTGTCATTTGATTTGAGGCATTATTTTACACTTAGGCTATTCAAAAATAGCAGATATACAAGCTCATAGCGCGGCACCGAGTGCCGCGCTATGAGCTTGTATATCTGCTATTTTTGAAAAAGCATTAAAAATTGTGAAAATCATTGAATATATATTATTTTAAAACAAACATTTTTAACTCAAATCTTTGCTTCTGGGGGGTCCCTGAAACAAAATATTTTGAGATGGGGGTCCGCGGCCCAAATATAATTTTGGGGGTCCTTGACATGAAAAAGATTGAGCAGCACTGATATAGAAACATACGTTTTTCATAAAACTGTTAGGATTTAGAACAGGGGTCAACGTTTTCAGGCCAAGGACCCCTTAGCTGAGAGAGAGATGAAGCAGGGACCCCCTCTATACTTTATAAAATTGTGTTTGAGATTAAACTTTTTTGTTTACTTGGTCTGCTCTTTCTACCCTCTACACCTATACCTCTTTGCCAAAAATAGCCGATCTACAAGCTCACAACGCCTCGCGCTGCGAGGCGTTGTGAGCTTGTAGATCTGCTATTTTTGGCTACAGTTCTCCTCAGAAAAGGGATGCTAGGGTTCAATGGTTAATGTAAAAAAATAAAATCATATCACACAAATATTTGGCGGACCCCCTGTAGTAACTCTGAGGACCACCTAGGGGTCCCGGACCCCCTGTTGAAGACCCCTGATTTAGAAGACATTTGTAGAATGGGCTTCAGGTCTTTAATGGGATATACACCCTCGCTGGTGCTTCATGGTTCCTGCAGTCAGTGCCAGTGTGGTGGTGGTGGTGGCAACGTGTAGGTGTGTGTGTGAGAGAGAGACGGGGAATGTTTGCACTTTGTGGTGCGTAGGTTCCATAGAAAGAGAGCTGGGTTTCCTTGGGGCGCAGAGAGAGTAAGCAATTATGGGATCTGACATTTAGACGCCCACCTATGTTTACACACACACACACACACACACACACACACACACACACACACACACACACACACACACACACACACACACACACACACACACACACGCACACACGGTACACGTTCACTCTTCAGAACCGAGGATTGACATGTTCGCCCGCAAAAGCATGAAAACGAAGACGAGCCGCATGCCTCTTCCCACACACAGTCTCTGTATAGATGCCATTTACACTTAGAACAATGGAGCATGAGGGCTGAGGGAGCAGATTAGCATGCCCGCGCGTGAATATACTGTATATGCAAGTGTGTGAGTGCGTGCGTGCATGTGCGTGTGTGCGTGTGTGCGCGTGTGTGTGTGTGTGTGTGTGCGTGCGCGTGTGCGTGTGCGTGTGTGTGTGTCTTGCAGTGGTGGAAAGTAACCAAGTACATTTACTTAAGTACTGTACTTAAGTAAAATTTGGAGGTATTTGTACTTTACTTGAGTATTTCCAATTTTCAATACTTTTACTTCTACTCCACCTCATCTCAGAGGCAAATATTGTACTTTTACTCCACTACATTTACTTGAAAACTTTAGTTACTAGTTACTTTTCAGATATACATTCCCAGCTGGCACGCGACGTCCATTGACGTTGATTTTTGGTTGGATTTAGGTTGTGACGTCAGCTAACCAAAATCCAACGTTGGACCAACGTCAACTTCCAACGTTGTATCAACGTATTAATTTGACGTCAATTGACGTTGATATTTGGTTGGTTTTAGGTTGTGTTGGTAACTGACCAATAACCAACGTCTATTCAACGTAATATCCCAACGTCATGTTGACGTTGAATACTGACATGCTGTTGTCGGATTCTTGACCAAACCTCAATGTCTGCCCAACGTTATTATGACAACGTCCACACAACGTTGCAGTCTAACATCATCAGACGTTGATATTTGGTTGGTTTTAGGTTGTGTTGGTAACTGACCAATAACCAACGTCTATTCAACGTAATATCCCAACGTCATGTTGACGTCGAATACTGACATGCTGTTGTCGGATTCTTGACCAAACCTCAGTGTCTGCCCAACGTTATTATGACAACGTCCACACAACGTTGCAGTCTAACATCATTAGACGTTGATATTTGGTTGGTTTTAGGTTGTGTTGGTAACTGACCAATAACCAACGTCTTTTCAACGTAATATCACAACGTCATGTTGACGTCGAATACTGACATGCTGTTGTCGGATTCTTGACCAAACCTCAATGTCTGCCCAACGTTATTATGACAAACGTCCACACAACGTTGCAGTCTAACATCATCAGACGTTGATATTTGGTTGGTTTTAGGTTGTGTTGGTAACTGACCAATAACCAACGTCTATTCAACGTAATATCCCAACGTCATGTTGACGTCGAATACTGACATGCTGTTGTCGGATTCTTGACCAAACCTCAATGTCTGCCCAACGTTATTATGACAAACGTCCACACAACGTTGCAGTCTAACATCATCAGACGTTGATATTTGGTTGGTTTTAGGTTGTGTTGGTAACTGACCAATAACCAACGTCTATTCAACGTAATATCCCAACGTCATGTTGACGTCGAATACTGACATGCTGTTGTTGGATTCTTGACCAAACCTCAATGTCTGCCCAACGTTATTATGACAACGTCCACACAACGTTGCAGTCTAACATCATCAGACGTTGATATTTGGTTGGTTTTAGGTTGTGTTGGTAACTGACCAATAACCAACGTCTATTCAACGTAATATCCCAACGTCATGTTGACGTCGAATACTGACATGCTGTTGTCGGATTCTTGACCAAACCTCAGTGTCTGCCCAACGTTATTATGACAACGTCCACACAACGTTGCAGTCTAACATCATTAGACGTTGATATTTGGTTGGTTTTAGGTTGTGTTGGTAACTGACCAATAACCAACGTCTATTCAACGTAATATCCCAACGTCATGTTGACGTCGAATACTGACATGCTGTTGTCGGATTCTTGACCAAAACTCAATGTCTGCCCAACGTTTTTATGACAACGTCCACACAACGTTGCAGTCTAACATCATTAGACGTTGATATTTGGTTGGTTTTAGGTTGTGTTGGTAACTGACCAATAACCAACGTCTTTTCAACGTAATATCACAACGTCATGTTGACGTCGAATACTGACATGCTGTTGTCGGATTCTTGACCAAACCTCAATGTCTGCCCAACGTTATTATGACAAACGTCCACACAACGTTGCAGTCTAACATCATCAGACGTTGATATTTGGTTGGTTTTAGGTTGTGTTGGTAACTGACCAATAACCAACGTCTATTCAACGTAATATCCCAACGTCATGTTGACGTCGAATACTGACATGCTGTTGTCGGATTCTTGACCAAACCTCAATGTCTGCCCAACGTTATTATGACAACGTCCACACAATGTTGCAGTCTAACATCATCAGACGTTGATATTTGGTTGCTTTTAGGTTGTGTTGGTAACTAACCAATAACCAACGTCTATTCAACGTATTATCCCAACGTCATGTTGACGTCGAATACTGACATGCTGTTGTCGGATTCTTGACCAAACCTAAATGTCTGCCCAACGTTATTATGAGAACGTCCACACAACGTTGCAGTCTAACATCATCAGACGTTGATATTTGGTTGGTTTTAGGTTGCGTTGGTAACTAAACAATAACCAACGTCTGTCCAACGTATTATCTCAACGTCAGTTTGACGTTGAATACTGACATGCTGTTGTCGGATATTTGACCAAACCTCAATGTCTGCCCAATGTTATTATGATAACATCCACACAACGTTGCAGTCTAACATCATCAGACGTAGATATTTGGTTGGTTTTAGGTTGTGTTGGTAACTAACCATTAACTAACGTTTGTTCAACGTATTATCCCAACGTCAGGTTGACGTCGAATACTGACATGCTTTTTGTCAGATTTTTGACCAAACCTCAGTGTCTGCCCAACGTTATTATGACAACGTCCACACAACGTTGCAGTCTAACATCATTAGACGTTGATATTTGGTTGGTTTTAGGTTGTGTTGGTAACTGACCAATAATCAACGTCTATTCAACGTATTATGCCAACGTCGTGTTGATGTAGAATACTGACATGCTATTGTCGGGTATTGTGACCAAAACTCAATGTCTGCTAAACTTCATAATGAAAAGATCTCCTCAACATTCAAACCTCATTAGATGTAGATATTTTGCTGGGTTAATGTGGCTGTTACTTAAACAAAATCCAACATAGTCTGGCTGTAGAATATGGACAATAAGTACTGAAGGTTCTGACATAGAGTAATGATCTAGCATCTGTTT
Source organism: Gymnoscopelus microlampas (assembly GCF_963454915.1). NCBI lineage: Eukaryota > Metazoa > Chordata > Actinopteri > Myctophiformes > Myctophidae > Gymnoscopelus > Gymnoscopelus microlampas. Next base: position 37,295,702 of record NC_139947.1, on the reverse strand, counting down.
AACCTGCAATAGTCCAACCAGAGCAATTGGTAGCTGTTTCATCTGTGGTTCAACTATATTCTTCCAGATGAGCTACAGGGCCACCCCATGGCCCAGAAAGGTGTTTGTGCAGTTCTATAACCCTCAGCCTTTTCCAGATAACTGAATTTGACTTTCAGACAAATACCATCAAGTTGCTCCTGGGGCACATGCCAGCATCCCACCTATAGTGAACCTGTGGCTGTATATGAGACTGATTAGCTACAGGTTTCTTTGCCAGTGTGGATTTAGAGCCAAGGCAACATGGTTAAGGCCAGTTATACCTTTTCCCTTCCGCTTTAGCAGATGTTAGTTGTCGGTGATCAGCCAGCTGCATCTTAAAGGAATGCGACCGACAGTGAGGTAGGTAGACAGCCATGTCAACTCTTTATCGTCAATAATTTGCCCTTAGTTTGCTTCAGGAGACCTTCCTTAGTTCCAGAGGGCAAATTCAGTTTCAGCTTATGGCTGCTCAAATGTTTTATGTTGAGCGCTTGGGGTGGGTGGACTGTAGGGTCCACCCCTACAGTGTCTTGCTCAGGACACTTCGCCCCGTCCAGGGCCTTTGAGGCAAACCGGGGACCTTCTGATTATCTAACCAGTAACCTATGCTGCCCTAAATAATAAACCCATATGAAAAGAAATGCATCAATACATTACAATGCATAGACACCGGCCTACCTCAAAACCAGGGTCTTCCTTAGTTGTGACATATGGAGCAAGAGTGTGTGACTGTGACACCGTTTATCATCCACACCACTATGTATGTACTACTGGGTGGACGGAAGGGCGGACAGACAGACAGACAGACAGACAGACACTTTTTTTGTTACCCTTTCAGCCTAAATGCATGACTGTACCTCATGCTGTTTACATTTCTGACTAATAAAATAATCAATCAATCACAAAAAGTAAAATAATTGTTTGCCCTGATATGTAGTGGAGTAAAATAATAAAGTATCAAAAGATAGAAACACACAAGTGAATTTAAAAAATACAATGCTAAGTACAGTACTTGAGTAAATGTACTGATTTTCACCATTGTTCATGTTTCATAGTTGTTGCAGTTCTTTATTTTTGCATTATATTAATTGCTAATCAAATAAATGATTGAGGGAAATATTTCACTTTTTGCATTAGGCCTACAGCATAATGCCATATGACACATACAATGTAAACTGACATTTAACATAATAACATTGGGCAGACATTGAGGTTTGGTCAAATATCCGACAACAGCATGTCAGTATTTGACGTCAACCTGACGTTGGGATAATACGTTGAACAGACGTTGGTTATTGATTAGTTACCAACACAACCTAAAACCAACCAAATATCTACGTCTAATGATGTTAGACTGCAACGTTGTATGGATGTTGTCATAATAATACATTTCAAACTGGATTGTCAAATGTCTCCTCAAATCACTGAGCAGTATAGCAACGTTCTGCTCTTTCATTGGACGAATCATTGGACTTGTGGGTGGGACCACAGTTGTATAACACCAGACTGGGCGGGGCAACAGTAACTGCTGCAGGAGCCTGCAGTTTGAATTTGGAGGGAGAGAAGACAGGAAGAGATACTTGTTTGTGCATGGAGATGTTTTTTTGACCATCCCAGGACTTCTAGAATCACAATCTTTTGCACAGGTGAGTTCATAATTAATTTCCTTCTAACTTGAAATGAAATATTTGACTGTTTGTTTTTAAAATAAAGTTCTACATTCTGTTTATGACCGAGTGAGGTGATTTCTTCATATTGCAAATCAGTCATGCTTTGTTGTTTTCTTTTTCTTTTCCTTTTCTTTGCATGTTTTTGAAACTGGCAGCATTGTTTGAGTAAATCCTTTGCCCAAAATGGTTACAGTACCTGCCTTTTGTGGCAAAACAGTGGGAACTAGAAAGAGGCTATACTGCATTAACTAGATGGACTGATCCCCATTGCTTTGTGTTGGTGGCTTGGTGCTGCTGAGTTAAACATTTGAATTGCAGCTTTTAAAGCTAATGTCTTATTTTAGGTGAAGTTCTGTTGTTCATGCATGATTCATGTTTTCAGTTGGGAATGTGTGTTATTGAAGGGTAAAAGCTCACATGCCTCACAGCCTGATTTTTGTGTGAGACAGTGCTGTGTAACTAAAAATCAGGCATAAGGGTTGGTTGCATTTGAATAGCCTTGTGTAGCCTTTATCATAGTTTTGATTATATTAGCTTGTAAGACATTATTTTCAGTCTAATATTGGCCAAGCCTAACAGTAAAGCCCACCTAAAAAAAATAAACATAATAGAGGAATGTAAACACTATGTTGAAGATTGATTGGTAAGTAACCAATCCCCAACGTCTGTTCAATGTATCATGCTGACGTCATATTGACATAGAATACTGACATGCTGTTGTCAGGTATTGTAACCAAAAACCAACGTCTGCTTAACGTCATTATGCTGACGTTCACACAATGTCAAATTCTAACATCATTAAGCGTTGTTTTTTTGTTGGATTTAAGTTGTGTTGGTAAGTAACCAATACCCAACGTCTGTTCAACATATCATGCTAACGTCATATTAACATAGAATACTGACATGCTGTTGTCGGGTATTGTAACCAAAACCCAACATCTGCTTAACGTCGTTATGCTAACGTCCACACAATGTTAAGTTCTAACATCATTAAATGTTGATTTTTGTTGGTTTTAAGTTGTGTTGGTAAGTAACCAATGCCCAACATCTGTTCAACGTATCATGCTAACGTCAAATTGACAAAGAATACCGACATTCTGTTGTCGGGTATTGAGACCAAAGCCCAATGTCTTCTTAACGTTATGACGTTAACGTCTACACAACGTTAAATTCTAACGCCATTAGACGTTGATATTTTGTTGGTTTTAATTTGTTCTGTTAAGCAACTATAATACAACGTTTTCTCAAAGTTTTTTTCATTTCTGAGGAATGTAAACACTATATTGAAGATCTATTGGTAAGCCATCTTAAGTTGAAATATTATTGAAGTAAGTCCTGTACAGTTGAATGGCCCAAACAGAGTGAAGAACAGTTAGTATTTTGCCATAACCGATACTTGATATACAGTAGCTGATAATGAAGTAGGTGTACTGTAGGTTTGATAGCTGTCGTTTTCGACGCTGTTCCAGCCCATATTGAATTTAAATGTCCACAGATGTTTCGGAAGGCAGAGGTAGCCTATCTAATCTGTTTTTTTTTGTGTGTGTGTGTGTGTGTGTGTGTGTGTGTGTGTGTGTGTGTGTGTGTGTGTGTGTGTGTGTGTGTGCGTGTGCGTGTGCGTGTGCTACTTCAGCTTCCAAACACCTGTGATCAAGACTTGGTGAGCCTCCACCAAGTCCGAAGTAAGTATAATATCAGGGCGTTAATTTGAGGGGTAATATGCTTTAAATTGGTTGTAATTTAAAAATATATATTGAATTAGATGATTCAGGTTTCCCACGGTAGTGACTTTCCTGGAACATTTTGAATTGAGTTATAAATTCCCACAGGCATTTGGGCACCCTGATGATAGTTTTTTGACACAGTTAAACATAACAGGCACAGATAAACTAGTAAACATTAGTCTACAGTCAGCAGTGTAATGTAAAAGCAGTCTTATAGCGTTAATATTGAAAGGGTAGGGATGTGAAGTTTCACTCAACCAACGATTCGATATAATTCACCATACTGGGTTCACAATACAATTTCTTCTTGGGTTTTCTCTGAAGTAGTTGTGCCACGGCATGAGGCCATTGTGAGAAGTCTCTATCTTGCGTCAAGTATATTTTTCATTCATAATGTGTTGTGTATTTCTTATTTTCATGCTAGATGTGGTACATCAAGAGGTGGAAGGTCCTCTCAAGTAGAATACATCGGGTAAGTACCTCCAAACACTGAACTTCACTATTATTTGACAATAAAGCAACATAATTTTGATTTAAAACAAGTTTGATTTTTCACCGCTATTAAAGGCATCAGGTTAACGGCTATAAAAATGAGGCATCATATACAGTATATGAATAGTTTTGATGCGATAGCATCAATATATTCTAAAGAAGTATTTGTATAATTTATTCATCATGTCCCTGGTGTTTAAAGACCTTAAGAGGTGTAACGATAGAATAATATCTTAGCTGTCCACTTAATATGGCATTTTCCTTCCTGTGACTTTTACCATACTCTCAGGTTGTCATGGTTGGAGACACAGGAGGTAATTCATTGGATGATGCACCCAGAAGAATGATGCCGTTCCTCATGTCACATGAATTGACACTCCAGTACAACCTTTGTTGACATCATGGCAAGAATAAGTCCCCGGGGCCTGTGTCTTTTTGACGTTGCATATGGTAAGTTAAACATTTTAATTGCCCGATGTAACTTGACCTTTCCGTTATCTTTCAAATTCAAAAAGGAGTGCTACAAAATGTTGATTATTTTTATATACGTTGGCAGTTATGCCTAAGTTCAAGAGTTTGGAATCACTGTGAAAATTAAGTAAGTACAGCCAAGACACTGATGATAATGATAAATGTAATAATAATAATAATAATAATAATAATAATAATAATAAGGGTAATAATAATAATAATAAAAAATAATAATAATAATAATGGTAATAGTAATAATAATAAGGGTAATAATAATAATAATAATAATAATAACTTATATTCTTCAACATTTCTGTTCATTAAATAATCCACCAAGTGCAGCAATATCTTTAAAGACCTTAGGCATTCTAGATGTCATATTCTCTAGATATCCAGGTCAAATTTCACCCCATATTTTCAGTAGAATTTGCCGTACTTTGAGACTGGTTTGTATAAAACTTCTCATGAACCTTACGGTATAGCTGTTCCCAACATAGGATTTAGATCAAGCAATTGTGATGGCCCTTCCATCAGAGACAGTACTCATATCTGCAAACTCAGTTAATTTCAAAATCATAATTTCTCACTGATTCCAAACTTTTGAACAGATATCTGTCAGTCAATAAAGATGTTTCATAATGTAAAAATCAAGTTAGAGTTATTAAAATAGCTTATTCCTGTCATTTATCTTTAGGGGAACTAAAGAAGAATGCAACCCTCAACAAATTAAACAGAATGATGCAGAGAAGACTCTCCAAGTGATTTACGGGAGCTCAGTGTTATTTCTCTCTCTTTTTAACGTTTTTTCCTTTGGTGCATATGTTATAGACATGCCTCAAAGAATGCACTTCATTGTTTTTATTGATTTGTACTGTTTAGTTATTTTAAAGTTTCACAAATGGAATCATTTTCCTACAAAGGCACTTTGGGCTCTGAACCTATTCACCAAACCTGTAACTGTTTGGACAACAATATGACTTGTAATTTCTGTTTGTTTATACTACCTATTCAAATGTGCCAATTACAAGTTTAAAAAATATATAATAATGTTGTTTTATTAAACTTTGTCAAATAATATTGTCTGATATTGTATTTTCACCTTGGTAAAACTTGACACTGAAACAAGATGTAATTTGTTGTTGTTTGTCTGACGTCGTGATGATGAGATATCGACGTCAAAATGACGTCTGGAAGATGTCCTGTTCCCACCGCCCACTCAGTGGGCACAGGAGACGTTATTTTAACGTTGATATCTTGTTGTGACAAGATATCTACGTGACAAGGTAACTCTGGAGGTTGACGTCCTGCTAATGTTGGATTGACATTTTATTCTCAACTAAAATACAACGTGATTACAACGTTAGAAATATGTCATATTTTGATTGTACTCTAACGTTGAGCCAATGTTGTACTATGACGTCAACCCGATATAAATTTTCAGCTAAAATACAACTTGTCAGTTTATGACGTCAGACAAACGTTAGGTTATGACGTCAGACAAACTTTCATTTACAACTAAAATACAACTTGTATCCAACGTTGGGAGTCTAACCTTTAATCAACGTCTACATAACATCAGAGATTGACGTTAAATCAACGTTAGTTTAAGATGTCAAACCAACGTCAGTTTATGACGTCAGACAAACGTTAGGTTATGACGTCAGACAAACTTTCATTTGCAACTAAAATACAACTTGTATCCAACGTTGGGAGTCTAACCTTTAATCAACGTCTACATAACATCAGAGATTGACGTTAAATCAACGTTAGTTTAAGATGTCAAACCAACGTCAGTTTATGACGTCAGACAAACGTTAGGTTATGACGTCAGACAAACTTTCATTTACAACTAAAATACAACTTGTATCCAACGTTGGGAGTCTAACCTTTAATCAACGTCTACATAACATCAGAGATTGACGTTAAACCAACGTCAGGTTATGACGTCAGACAAACTTTCATTTACAACAAAAATACAACTGGTATCCAACGTTGGGAGTCCAACCTTTAATCAACGTCTACATAACATCAGAGATTGACGTTACATCAATGTTAGTTTAGGATGTCAAACCAACGTCAGGTTATGACGTCTAAACAACGTTGGGTTATGACGTCTAACCAACGTTGGGTTATGACGTCAGACAAACTTTCATTTACAACCAAAATCCAACGGTCATCCAACGTTGGAGTACAACGTTGGGACAACGTTGTACTGACGTCGCGTGTCAGCTGGGTTATGATATAATGAAACATACATTAACCACTTTAACCCTATTTTAAACCTAGGCTTTAGGTTTAAAATCTAAAGTCTAGTGCGTGCGTGCGTGCGTGCGTGCGTGCGTGCGTGCGTGCGTGCGTGCGTGCGTGCGTGTGTGTGTGTGTGTGTGCGTGCGTGCGTGTGTAGTTGTATGGAGTTTGTCCACGTGAGTTTCACTCCCAGTGTGTGAGCCAAACTGGGATACCGAGGCGAGCCGAGGTTGGCTGGGGTTAGCAGCCAATTCAGTCGCTTCAGGCAGACAGTACTTTGCATCAAATTAAAGAGGAATATTACAAATGTAACTTTTGCTCCAAACTCTCTTTCAAAGTCTGCAAAATTACAGAATGCAAAACGGGAGACAAAAAGGAAATTGGATACTGTGTATAATGCATTGTTTTGTCTCTCGCAAATGATGCTCTTATTTGAATGAATGCTTCCATAGGCTCTCTGCTAGAACAGTGTTTTCCAAACGCTGGGTCGCTGGGACTCATTTTTGGGTTGCGCCCCATTTTTATGGGTTGCAAGTAAATATCCCTTTTTTTTCGTTTCCTAATTTATTTATTTTTCCAAAAGATTTAAATAAATCAAAAGAATGTCATTCATTTAACACATTGGGTGCCAGAATTTTATAATAACAGATTACGTTCGGTGCCAGAAATCTCACCGTTAAGCTGCGCGGCGCTGTTTAAGCTGTAGACTCCAAGACGAGAAATCCATGTGAAACAAAGCATGCGTTCGTTTTGCACGATGGTCCTGGCTAACGCCTGGAACGATAACATCTCTCACGCGAGTAACAATGGCGGAGCGTTCGTGCATACAAAATGAGTCGTTTTCCCCAGCGTCAAAACTTTCAGAGTTATAGGGGTTTTAGAAGGAGATAGAACGGAAGCGGATGGGAGCCATGTTTTTTTGGCACGGTGATCCATCTGTCCTTTCCTTCTCAGAATCACCATGGGTGATTCCAGAGCTGCTCCAGCCCCTCCCGTGTGAAAAAAAAAAAAAAAAAAAAAAAAGACTGAAAACACGGTTCAGACCGTGTTCGGCACCGAAGCGCTACTCTGTGAAAACACGGTTCAGACCATATTTGGCACCCGATGTGTTAAAAAGAAATCAAAGAAATGCCTTAATTTTTTTTTTTAAAGAGTTTAACATTGTGAGCTGGTAGATCTGGTATTTTCACTAGCTTGGGTCCCGGGGGAGACGTACAATTTCTCTTCTGTGTCTCAGGCTAAACAGTTTGGGAACCATTATGCTCGAACACTCAGGGGTCTTCAACGTTTTCAGGCCAAGGACCCCCTAGCTGAGAAAGAGATGAAGCAGGGACCCCCTACTCTATATTGTATAAAATTGTGTTTTAGATTACAGATTTGACTTAGTCTGCTCTTTTTTCCCTCTACAGCCTCTTTGCCAAAAATAGCCGATCTACAAGCTCTCAACGCCTCGCAGCGCGAGGCGTTGAGAGCTTGTAGATCTGCTATTTTCAGCTAATGTTCCCCTCAGAAAAGGAATTCTAGGGTTCAAGTGGTTAATGTAAAAAACCTAAATCCTATCACACAAAGATTTGGCGGACCCCCTATAGTAGCTCTGAGGACCCCCTAGGGGTCCCGGACCCCCTGTTGAAGACCCCTGTGCTAGAACCCTCATTGCTTCATGGAAGTCTCCTGCTTACAGCTGCCACTGGCATAGGCTCCACCAACCCAAAGTGGATTTACTTGGAATATCTTCCTGACAACTTTTACAAACACTACCAAAGTAATTTGTCAATTTTACTATTGTTGGGTGGGATACCACCATCTGGATACAATCCATAAATGTGAGAAGGTATTTTCTAGAGAAAGAGAGCCGGGTTTCCCCTGGGGACGGAGAGAGAAAGTTAACAATTGGCAATTTGCATATGGATGTAATATGGCGGCAGTCTCTTCTTTTAAGGCCATCAGAGACAGCTAGGTCACTCTCTAAACCAGGGGTCTTCAACAGGGGGTCCGGGACCCCTAGGGGGTCCTCAGAGTTACTACAGGGGGTCCGCCAAATCTTTGTGTGATATGATTTTTTTTTTTTACCTTAACCACTTGAACCTTAGCATCCCTTTTTCTGAGAAGAACTTTAGCCAAAAATAGCCGATCTACAAGCCCACAACGCCTCGCGCTGCGAGGCGTTGTGGGCTTGTAGATCGGCTATTTTTGGCAAAGAGGTATATAGGTGTAGAGGGAAAAAAGAGCAGACCAAGTAAACAAAAAAGTTTAGAAAAATCTGAAACACAATTTTATACAATATAGAGGGGGTCCCTGCTTCATCTCTCTCTCAGGTAGGGGGTCCTTGGCCTGAAAACGTTGAAGACCCCTGCACTAAACCCAAGCAGTACACTCAGAGGTGAAATAAGTACTTGGATGATTTACTTAAGTAAAAGTAGAAATACTCTGCACCAAGTTAAAGTCATCTTTCGCACTAGTGCACCTCACAATTAGCAGTGTAGCATGTGTACTGTATGTGCTATACTGTATGTGTGGCTGTGGAATAAAATGTAAAATAAGATGCAGTGGGGTATAAGTATAATGCATCAAAGATTGTAAATGCTAAAGTAAAGTAAAAGTACCTCGTCATTTTGAGTAATGAATAAATGTACAGTTACTTGTACTGTCTGTGTGAATTTGAAAGAGGGTCATTGTTTTCATGGAACAAAAAACGAACCCAAAAAATTCGGGTTAGCCTGACCAAAAATACATTCTTATCAACAGAAGCAGCTCATCAAAATGGCATCCAATTAGTGAGATCACGGAGTCACGCCTTTGCAAGCAGCTGCGCCTTCATCACAGCACAATGAACAATGGAACAACGGAACTTACACCCACTTAAAGTACCGAAAGTAAAAGTACTAAAATGTTTGAAAATAGCCGATCTACAAGCTCACAACGCGTCGCAGCCTAGGTATAAAATAGGGCTAAAGTGGTTAATGTGTGTTTTATAATAATGATTTATATCTGCAAACTAAGTAACTATAACTAAAGTTTTCAAATAATTGTAGTGGAGTAAAAGTACAATATTTGCTTCTGAGATATAGTGGAGCAGAAGTAAAAGTATTGAAAATTGGAAACAGTGAAGTAAAAATACCTATAGATTTTACTTAAGTACAGTACTTGAGTATATGTATCAAATGCATCAGCACAGTCAAATCTGTGCAAAAAATAAGTGAATACATCCTCTGATGACTTAAATCAACCTAGAGGACTTTGGCAACTCCCTCTCCATCAATGTCGCGGTGTCACAATGAATGAGGAGTAGGGTGAAGGTGAATCAGTGTTGATTTCGTCGACTAAAACTATGACGAAAAATGTTCGTTGACTACCTTTTTTCACTGACGAAAACTAAATAAAAACTAAGCTATGATGACTAAAACTAAGACTAAATATATTGACCATTTCGTCAACAAATGAAAACTAGACTAAAATGTTAGACAGGGACTAGTGGAAGAAGAGATCCAGTGGAACTACAAGACAAGTCATTTTATGTTTGGTTGCGCGTGGGTGTTGTGCTCTGAAAATAGCAGATCTACAAGCTCACAACGCGTCGCGCTGCGACACGTTGTGAGCTTGTAGATCGGCTATTTTCAGCATGAAACCAAGTGTAAAATCAGCCATTACGACGCCATCAAGGCACCGCCGAAGTACATTTTAGTCGACTAAATCAACTGTAGATTTAGTCGACTAAAATCTTATGATATTTAGTCGACTAAAACTAGACAAAAACTAAAACATTTCAGATGACTAAAATATGACTAAAACTAAATGAAATGTTATTCAAAAGACTATAACTAAAACTAAATTTCCTGTCAAAAACAACACTGGGGTGAACGTGTCCCACTGAATGGCTGCGGTCTCCTATCACTATCAGAAGCATTTGACCCTTTCAGACTAATCTAACAATCCGTCAGAGACGCCAAAACAACTCATTACGTGTGCTTGAACTCCACAGCCAGGTGGCAGAGGCGGCGAGGTGACTCATGGAATGGAATATTCATAGTGCTGTAATCTGTGTTAATGTACCATGGCTAATAATTATGTGTTTAAGGATATAGCCTACTTATAAATATTATGTTACAAAAGTGGAGAGAACCGGGGAGGCTGCCAGCATGGCCTCTCTCGTGTTATGTTAGGTTTTTGTACAACAGATGTCCAGCGTGTGTGTGTGTGTGTGTGTGTGTGTGTGTGTGTGTGTGTGTGTGTGTGTGTGTGTGTGTGTGTGTGTGTGTGTGTGTGTGTGTGTGTGTGTGTGTGTGTGTGTGTGTGTGTGTGTGTGTGTGTGTGTGTGTGTGTGTGTGTGTGTGTGTGTGTGTGTGTGTGTGTGTGTGTGTGTATGGACATGCGTGTGCACTCAAGCATCCGTGCTTTTTCCCCTCAGGCTTCAACAGGCTGTCTGTCTTACCGTGACCAACAAGCTAACCGTTGTACAGGCGCACACACACACACACACACACACACACACACACACACACACACACACACACACAGTGTCACTCCATAGGACCGATGCCTTATGACACGTTGTGGGGGTATAAATGGCCCTCATGTCAATCGCTAGGTCACTGTCCCCAGGGAGGTGTCATAGTCCCATCAAAAAAACCTTCTCACTGTCACGTATTACCTGTCAACACACACAGCCCCACACACAGCTAACGCTCTACCAATTATGCAGCATTAACCCTTTAAGACCGGGAAAGCATCACTTTGTGTCATTTTGAGATTTCTTTGGCTATTCAAAAATACAAGCTCGTAGCGCGGCACTCGGTGCCGCGCTACGAGCTTGTATATCTGCTATTTTTGAAAAAGCGTGAACATTAATGTGCAAATCTTTGAATATATATATTTTTAAAGCGAGCATTTGTTACTCAAATCTTTGCTTCTGGGGGGATTCTACAAATGTCTTCTAAACCCTAACGGTTTTTAGGGTTAACTTATTTTGCTATCAGTGGTTCTCAAACCTTTTTTTATGTCAAGGACCCCCAAAATGATATGTATTTGAATCATATATATTCGATGATTTGCAAAAATGTTCAAGATTTTTCAAAAAGAGCAGATCTGCAAGCTCGTAGCGCGGCACTCGGTGCCGCGCTACGAGCTTGTAGATATGCTCTTTTTTGAATAGCCCAAAGAAATCTTAAAAAGGACACACAGATGCGTTCCCGGTCGTTAAAGGGTTAAATCGTCTGGGTGTAAACGCACACTGACACGGTATAGACAACGTCTGAGCCGCTGAGCGTTCACACGTTCCAAAGCATTAGCACAACAGATATAGGTGGTGCAACAGTTCATCAAAGTGATCGATTTATATAAAGAAAACATCAAGTCTAACGCACGCTGCAGGAATAGCAGACTTACAACTTGCCCATTACGTGGGTTTAAATCTTTCTTTTTGGGCCATACTGGTTGGATGCCATCCATCTCATTTTGCCTCTCTCTCTCCCAAAACAAACTCGTGCTTGAGGCACGTCGATTCTAACTGCGAAACAATTTCGGCGGAAGAACTGATGTATTATTGAACTCTGGCCATTCTTCACAACTGACGGGAATTTGACTAGAAGTGTGAAGTTAGGTTTGCTGTTTTTTTGTAGTTCTGGCTCTGACGCGAAACCATTCTGAAATGCTGATATATTGCGCGCACGCGGACACACGCGCACACACACATACACACACACACTCCGTACTGAAGGCATTCATGGCGTTCGCCATGAATGCCCAATTAAATTAGCATCTCTCTGCTCAGCTTCCTCACACGTCGGGGTCTCTGCTCCCTGAGGTGACATGGACACCACTGGACAGCTCTGACCCGTTCCTCTCCCCTCTGTGTGGAGGACAGTCTGCTGGCCGGGGTAAATATACCCACGTAGGAGTGAGTATACCCAAGTCCTGACGTCACTCCTTCATCCCCCATGGGTCAAGGAAGTAATTACTCATAAGAATAAGATTGGAAAGACAAAGAGCTTGATGGAGCTCATCCATATAGACAGCACACTTTTCTGGGTTCCTCCAGCAGAGGAAAAAGTGGAGCTCGAGTGGACCTCCTGTCACATGACAATCGCGGGGAAACGAGCCAAGTAAGCAATGGTCTCTTCTATAGCAGCCTTTACTTTCTCTCTCTCTGTTTCTCTCTACCCGTCGCTCCCTGTCTCACTCTCTCTCGCTTTGTCTTTTCTGTCTGTCTGTCTGTCTGTCTGTGCGTGCGTGCACCTCTCTCTCTCACACGCACACACAGGAGAGGTTAGAGGTTAGGTTTAGGGATTGGAATCAGAGTTAAACATGATTTATACTTAGTTGTGCGCCAGTGTCATGCACCGAAAAACAGCAGATCTACAAGCCCACAACGCGTCGCAGCGCGACGCGTTGTGGGCTTGTAGATCTGCTGTTTTTCGGCTTTAGGCTTACGGTTCAAAATATATATATATATTTTTTAAATGACATAAAATGGCTGTCCTAAAGCGTTGATGTCCTCGCAAGTATAGTAATACAAACCTGTGTGTGTGTGTGTGTGTGTGTGTGTGTGTGTGTGTGTGTGTGTGTGTGTGTGTGTGTGTGTGTGTGTGTGTGTGTGTGTGTGTGTGTGTGTGTGTGTGTGTGTGTGTGTGTGTGTGTGTGTATCTCTCGATTCACACACAACAATACACCAGAGAGCATCCACTATAGACACTTGTTCCCAGAGTAACTGCATTACTTTTCAAGGCACGGTTTGACCAGCAGAGAAGAAAGCACACCATGCGCTCTACACCAATACGCTATGTCACTGTGTGTGTGTGTGTGTGTGTGTGTGTGTGTGTGTGTGTGTGTGTGTGTGTGTGTGTGTGTGTGTGTGTGTGTGTGTGTGTGTGTCAGATAGGGGGGATCCATCAGAGGCCATTTGGGGACTGACTCCACAGCTCCATTAGGAACGCAATGGTCCCTCGGAGTGGCATTGATTAGAACGGGGAGGGGTAGAGGAGGAAATATATGGGGGAGGGGTGAGGGGTAAAGGTTATTTAATGACTTCCCTCCCTCTCTCCCTCCCTCCTTGCCTTCCTCCATCAACCCTCTTCTTCACTCCAACACCATCCATTTCCCTGTTTCCCCTTCCTCTCATTCCCTCCCGCCATTTATCTGCCCCTCTGTTCCTCCATACCCCACTCTCTGGTTAACTCTATAAGGAGTGTACATAATGGTTAATAAAATAGTAAATTAGTTACTGTTACATACAGCGTCTTTCTCCAAAGCCCTTTACATTTCCTCCATTCACACACACATTCACACACACACTCACACACACACACACACACACACACACACACACACACACACACACACACACACACATTCACACACAGATGGCGGTGGAAACCATGCAAGGCACCGACCAACGTGTCATTAAATGCAGTTAGGAGTTCAGTGTCTTGCTCAAGGACACCTCAACACTAACCCAGGGGGAGGCCGGGGATCAAACCAGGAACTTTTCCGATTCACAAGCGAACGCTATACCACCAGAGCCACTGCCACCTAAAACGGAACCAAATGTACCCGTAAGGGTCCATTTTAAAGGATTTTACTGTGTCCCCATAGTCTCTCTCCGTCTCTCTCCATCACTCTGGACTTTAATCAGGGAACGCATCTCTGAGTGCTGCGTTATGCACTTGTAGATCTGCTATATTTTTATTGTGAAAATGTGTGCAAATCTTTAAATATATATATATTTTTAAAGCTAACATGTTTAACTCCAATATTTGCTTCTGGGGATCGCTGGAACAAAATATTTTGAGATGGGGATCCGCGGGCAAATACATTTTGGGGGTCCTTGACAAGAAAAGGTTTGAGCACCACTGATATAGCAAAAATAGTTTTTCTGGAAAAATTAAGACATTTGTTGAGACATTTGACAGTTACAAATGTTCGCTTTAAAAAATATATATTATATATATTCAAAGATTTTTCAAAAATAGCAGATCTACAAGCTCATACGGGTGCCGCGGTATGAGCTTGTAGATCTGCTATTTATGAATAGCCAAAGAAATCTTAAAGACACTTAAGATGCGTAACTCCCGGGTCGGATGAGTTAAAAAAAAACAGGGGATCGCTCGATAGCTTTTGAGCTTTATTCTAGCACACACCACCATGCATGCATGCACGTGTGTGCACGTGCATGCATGAATCAAAATAGCTTTACATGTACGTAAAGAGAGTGGAGGTACAGTGTTTGGTGTGCACGCACACTGAACGTTCTTCTCCTCAAGTAACCATAAAGAAAAATGCATGCTGTTACAAACACTTACAGGGCTTACATATACTCTTCTTCAGGCCGTCTTCCTGACGTTTTACAAGGTTATAACAGTACTTTACTTCATAGATATCCCATTAAGACCTGGAACGCATCTGTGTCACTTTTTGATTTGAGCTAAAAAGCATTATTTTACACTGTGGTTATTCAAAAATAGCAGATCTACAAGCTCGTAGCGCGGCACCGAGTGCCGCGCTACGAGCTTGTAGATCTGCTATTTTTGGGAAAAAAATGAAAATGTGTGCAAATCTTCGAATATATTTATTTTTAAAGCGAACATTTGTAACTCAAATCTTTGCTTCTGGGGGGTCCCTGGAACAACATATTTTCAGACGGGGTTCGGCGGCCAAATACATATAATTTTGGGGGTCCTTGACATGAAAAAGTTTGAGCACCACTGATATAGAAACATACGTTTTTTTCAGAATACTGTTAGGATTTAGACGACATTTGTAAGAATCGGCCTCAGGTCTTAATGGATTATGGTGGAGGCAAATAGCCCCCACCCTCCCCATATCACAAACACATTTCTCCTTCACTGCACTGAGAGGGGGGGGGGGGGGGCAGGTATGAGGAGAGTGAGGAGAGACGGATGAGAAGGAGGCGCGATAACGAGTCGCTATAGAGTGGATGGAGGAGACATGACTGGAAGGGTGGGATGAGGGAATAGAGAAATAATGGAGTGAGGTATTGAGAGGAGGGATGAAAAACAGCCTGATGGATGAGAAGAGATGAGATGAGATGAGAAGGAGGAGAAGGAGGAGGAGGAGGAGGGGGGAGGTCAAAGGCAGGAGAGTGGCGTGTCCAGGGAATATTTAGACGAGGGAAGGGGGAGCAAAAAGCACTGATCAATATGACAATAAGGACAGGACAGCCTGGGCTCCGCCTCGGTCAATACGGACTCTGAGAACACAGAGCCAAAAACACGCTGCTGAGAGGAAGAGGCACCGACGACAACAGGGATTCTTAACCCATTGAGACCGGGAAGGCATCTGTGTCACTTTTTGATATGAGCTAAAAAGCACTATTTTACACTTTGAATATCTGCTATTCAAAAATAGCAGATCTACAAGCTCATACCGCGGCACCGAGTGCCGCGGTATGAGCTTGTATATCTGCTATTTTTGAGAAATCGTGAAAATGTGTCCAAATCGTGGAATATATATTGCTTTAAAGCGAACATTTTAACTCAAATCTTTGCTTCTGGGGGGTCCCTTGAACAAAATATTTTGAGATGGGGGTCGGCGGCCAAATACTTATAATTTTGGGGGTCCTTGACATGAAAAAGTTTGAGCAGCACTGATCTATAAACATATGTTTTTCAGAAAACTGTTAGGATTTAGAAGACATTTTGTAGAAGCGGCTTCAGGTCTTAATGGGTTAAAGCAGCGCTTCTCAAAGTGGGGTTTGGGGACCCCGCAGAGGTCCAAAAGGAGGGGTCAGCAAAATAAGGAACAGTTTATATATACAAAAATATATATAGGGACACCAGGTTGAAAGCGGTTAATTTCACTATAATTTCACCAGCTAGAAGGTAGTTCAATGCTAGAATGTACAGTACCTACAGTACAGTACTAACAGTTGTAGAATTATGTACTTAATCTTATCCAGCGGTTCTCAAACTATGGGTCGCGACCCAAAGTGGGGTCGCGGGGAGGTGCCGTTGGGGTCACGCATTGGCAACCAAGAAAAGTTTTTATTAATCAATCATTTTTTTCTTTTTTTTTAAAGTGAGGTCGTCGCGACCAGAGCAACGTGAAGAGGACGGCCACTACACACACACACACACAGATGACAGCTCCGCCTCCAACACCGACCGAGAAACAGCAGAGGCTGAGGCACATGAACCGATTTTAGCTGTTCATAAACGATTGACTTACTGTAGGACGTATGTTCAATATGAGCGGGTGGTACAAATTGATGGGGTTGCCAAAAAATGTCCCTCATAATAGGGCATAGCAGTGGCGGCCATTTTCTGGTTCCACTCCAAAATAGTCAATGCATTTTTTCCATTGACATTTACAAAAATATTGATATCAATTAATTTAAGTCTAGAATGAAGCCATCCAGGGTCCTGGTGAATCATGACCATAAAACATATTTTTTCTGTGATTTATTTTTATTTTTATATTTCATTATACTGTATGATATACTATATTTAATAAATACACTTTGTTTTGCCGTTTTCAAAAAAGTTTTTTCACAGAATCAAATGATGGCTTGATTCTAGGCTTAAATTAATTGATATAAACACTTTTGGAAATGTCAACTAAGATCTTCTCTTGTGGGGGACCCTGGCAACAAACCTTTTCAAATGGGGGTCTGTGGCCCAATACATATCAATTTGGGACTCTTCGAGTCTCCTACCTACCGGAAACAACTGCCGGTCATCAAATTATTGGCTTAGGATTGAGACAAAAACAAAAGAAATATCCATGAATTCAAGTCTCCATGGGGTGACTAATCTATAGAAAGAAAGTCATTTTGGGGGTGAACTATCCCTTTAAGGGGAGGCCCATGCATAACTTATAACTGCAGTCTGTATACGAGTAATACAATCGGCGTAGAGTTCTGCTGAGAAAACGTCTCATTTGAGTTAGCCTGGTCTCTGTGCCACTCGGGTATCAACATATCAAATATACAACCATCGGGGAAAAAACAACGACCAGTATACATGCAAACAAAATGTGAGACTAAAAAAAATCTTGTTAATGTAGTTTATGTTTGATTTACTGAGGAACAGTTGTTTTATTACTTAGTAGAGACGATATGTTTTATTGTAAGTGTTTGAAAATGAGGGCTCGGCCTCGTTGTATGGTTGATGGTGATTTTCTGGCCATGCATTATGGCAGGGGTCTTCAACAGGGGTCCGGGACCCCTAGGGGGTCCTCAGAGTTACTACAGGGGGTCCGCCAAATCTTTGTGTGGTATGATTTTTTTTTTTACATTAACCACTTGAACCTTAGCATCCCTTTTCTGAGGAGAACCTTTAGCCAAAAATAGCAGATCTACAAGCTCTCAACGCCTCGCAGCGCGAGGCGTTGAGAGCTTGTAGATCTGCTATTTTTGGCAAAGAGGCTATAGGTGTAGAGGGAAAAAAGAGCAGACTAAGTAAAAAAAAAAACTTTAATCTGAAACACAATTTTATACAATATAGAGTAGGGGGTCCCTGCTTCATCTCTCTCTCAGCTAGGGGGTCCTTGGCCTGAAAACGTTGAAGACCCCTGCATTATGATGTGTGTTGGCTTGTGCACAACGTACCGTTTTGTCGTTTGTTTGCGTTGTTGTTGCTGCTGCTGCTGTTGCTGTTGTTGTTGTTGTTGTTGTTGTTGTTGTTGTTATTGTTGTTGTTGTTGTTGATGATGATGACCTACAGTGCACAAGGAAAGCATGGATAATTTAGACAGAGGTTAAACGTGGCAATATGTGACTTTTGCATCAGGTGCTCATTTTGCATCGTGTACATGGTAGCACCACAGGCAGTTGTATTAGATTAACCCTTAATGTGATCATGATCAGTTCAACAGGTGGCCTGTATTAGAGGCACTGGGGAGACGAGTGATTTTCATTATTATGTCGTTGCTCTCGCTTGTTGGGGAGAAACCTCTCATCTCCATATTTTACATTTTTGTGTTTTTTCGTAAATTAATGCCCTACTTCAGTGGTTTTCAACCTTTTTCATGCCAAGGACCCCTAAATTGATGTGCATTTGGCCGTGGACCCCCATTTGAAAATGTTTCGTGCCAGGGACCCCCAGAAGCAAATATATCAGTTCATTTTCGCTTTAAAAAATATAAATATTCAAAGATATGCACACTTTTACCAAGGTTTTTCAAAAATAGCAGATCTGCAAGCTCATAGCGCGGCACTCGGTGCCGCGCTATGAGCTTGTAGATCTGCTATTTTTGAATAGCCAAAGCTAAGTGGTTAAAAATGATTGTGACGCTATGTTAACTCATTTCGCTGGGGACCCCCTGGTACTCCCTCAAGGACCACTGGTGGTCCCCGGACCACTGGTTGAAAACCACTGCCCTACTTGATCATACTTACTTATTGACACAAAAGTCAGACACAAAAGTGGACACAACAGTCAGATTCCACTTCTACTTTAGGTCACTACCCAACAACTTGAAATGTAGGTTGCTTTTCTGGTCAATAGCGGTCAAGAGGTGCACGCACATCCGTAAATGGCCTATTTCCACGGGTGCTAGATCAGAGTAATGATGTAGAAAGAGAGAAGGTCTGCACATAACCCTTTCAGACCGAGAACGCATCTGTGGCATTTTAAGATTTCTTTGGCTATTCAAAAATAGCAGATCTACAAGCTCATAGCGCGGCACTAGATCTGCTATTTTTTTCAAAAATCGTGAGAATGTGTGTAAATCTTTGAATATCTTCTTTTCCATAGCGAGCTTTTTTAACTCTGTTAAAACTTTTCCTTGACATGAAAAAGTTTGAGAACCACTGATTATAGCAACATTTAAACTGTTAGGATTTAGACGACATTTGTAGAATCCCCCCAGAAGCAAAGATTTGAGTTACAAATGTTTGCTTTGAAAATTATATATAATTCAAAGATTTGCACACATTTTCACGATTTTTCAAAAACCGAATGCCGCGCTATGAGCTTGCAGATCTGCCATTTTTTAATAGCCAAAGAAATCTAAAAAAGACACAGATTCTTTCCCGGTCTGAATGGGTTAATGCTCCCAGAAACATATATTTATTTATGCCACGGTAAAAAAAAATAACACAACCTTTCGGCCTTGTTTTAACCGCTGAATAAATAAATATGTTTTTCTGGGAGCATTAAGACGGTGTGCAGACCTTCTCTCTCTGCTCTCCTAGTCAAACACAAAAGGTGAAATGTGTTGCTATTAATAGAGCATAATATCACCATTAAATAAATACAGGGAATGCTTTTCCCCTTGCAAAGAAAAAAAAAGCATGTTCAGATGATACCGTGCCCTGTAACATCAATTCCCTGAGATGTCGATAAGATAAGACCTGGTATTGATCCTGCTGGGGAAAATTAGACGCCAAAGACTGAATGTCCAGGTGGTTCAGTAATAAATTCCAAAGACCTATAGTATACACATGATGTCATGGGCTTGACTCTTGCTCGTGTCCTGTGTTGCAGGTGTGTGTGTTGCGTGTGTGCGTGTGTGCGTGTGTGTGTGCGTGTGTGTGTGCGTGTGTGTGTGCGTGTGTGTGTGTGTGTGTGTGTGTGTGTGTGTGTGTGTGTGTGTGTGTGTGTGTGTGTGTGTGTGTGTGTGCGCGTGTGTGTGTGTGTGTGTGTGTGTGTGTGTGTGTGTGTGTGTGCGTGCGTGCGTGCGTGCGTGCGTGCGTGCGTGCGTGCGTGCGTGCGTGCGTGCGTGCGTGCGTGCGTGTGTGTGTGTGTGTGTGTGTGCGCCTGCCTGTGTTTTCACGAGATGTTCCTCTATATCAAGTGGTTCTCAACCTGTGTGTCAGGACCCCCAGGGGGGTCCCCACATGATTTTTTTTTGGGGGGGGGTCCCCAGATCACAGTGAAGTGACAATTTAAGGACTTAGAAGACCTTTTTAATACCAAAAAAAGTTCATTACTGCATCAAAAGTATAATCAACAAACTGTACTATGAAAACGCGGGTAAAACATTGGCCAAATTGTCAAATAAAATAAGAAAGAGGCAAAACATTTGAAAATAGCCGATCTACAAGCTCACAACACGTGCGTTGAGAGCTTGTAGATCTGCTATTTTAGCAATATTTTATCTGTGGAACCGAGTCAAACTAAATTGAATGCGTCAACTCCTATACATTCCAAGTGCTTATCGGGGTGGGGGGTCGCCAGTTCAAATGGGGTTATATTTGGGGCTCACGGCCTGAAAAGGTTGAGAACCACTGCTGTTACTCAATTTAACTGACTTAAAGGTAGGGTAAGTGATTTTCTTTGGTTAAAATAAGTGTTAAATAGCTCTATATTCTGATAGTACTCATTGCTATAGAGTGTTTGTTCAGTAAAATGAGTCTCCTTGTCTCTCCACCTCTTTATTAAACAGAAAATGCATTTTCGTTTCAGTTTCAGTTTAATTTCCAATTTTATCCAATCAGGACAGAGAACTCAGTCAGGATATAGATTAAACAAGTGAAATTGGAAGTGATGACACTAAGAAATGAGCAGACAAAATTGGAACTGGAACACTATAAAAATGAAGCTTAAAAATGGGTACTTTCTCATGATTGGCTGAGATTTTGACACCTACCGGAAAATGTATTTTCTGTTTATTAAAGAGCTGGAGAGATGGGGAGACCTCTGTTACTGAACAAACACTCTATAGCAATGATTACTATCACAATATAGTGCTTTAACCTTTTAACAAAATACTTTTTGTTTTAACCAAAAATATCACTTACCCTACCTTTAAGTCATTCTCTGTCAAAGTAGATAATCTTACAAAGCAAGTTGCTATGCTACGATTTTAGCATTATGGGCCAATAATGTATTTTGGCATTATACAGTCTCACGCCGGGGA
The DNA here is from genome assembly GCF_963454915.1 of Gymnoscopelus microlampas. NCBI lineage: Eukaryota > Metazoa > Chordata > Actinopteri > Myctophiformes > Myctophidae > Gymnoscopelus > Gymnoscopelus microlampas. Next base: position 37,274,263 of record NC_139947.1, on the reverse strand, counting down.
GACAATTCCCATGGATCCTTGTCGAACAGATGCTAAATCCGACCATGAATGCAACATGAGCAAAGCAAACACAGGCTTTGGTTGTAACACCGTTTGTTCAATCCGTCTCTCGCATAATGGTATCTTGCTGCCAAACCTTTGTCGCACCCAACAAAAGCAGATTGGCAGAGATATAGCTTTCTATTGCTCTGCTGTGCTGTGGAAAACATGGACCAAAATGAGCTAACAGTTCTAACTCTTCCAAGATCAGTTGATTGAAGTGGATGGTTTGATGGCTTCTGGCACATCATCTCTGAGCGAGAGAAGATCTCAAAAAGAAACAAAAAAAATCACACCCAGTGTGAAGTGGGCGGTGTGGTCACAGTGGTCATCACAGTGAAGTTCACTTAAAGAAAAGTAATATTTCTGAAGTGTGTGGTGCTATTTATAGTTATTAATTTCATCATGGGGTTAGGGGTGTACAATGGTTGGTCCACAATGGGTGATTCACTTAAAAAAAACATAAATGTGTTTTTTTTAAGTGCATAGTCCTATTTATAGGGCTATGCACATGTGTCATGTGTTTCACTAGCCAATCACAGTCCTGAATAGAGTCAGCCAATAAAGTCAGCCAATCATATTACAGCTAGTGGTCATCACAGTGATGGAAGCTCACTTACAGAAAAGTATAGATTTGCATTGAATGTGTAGGGGTTAGGGGTGTACAATGGTGGCCAATCACGGTGCAGGGTTGGGGGGGTACAATGGTGGCCAATCACAGTGCAGTGAATGTCGATGTCCAAACCTCACATATAGGGGCGTTTACACCGCCCAAAAAAAAGCTATCAAAATATCTAGCGAAAGGCCGATTGGCGCGTGTTTTTAGCTGTGGCGGACCCGGGATGGAGTTATGAAATTATTCTACAGTACCTTTCATCCTAGGATATCAAAACATCATAGAAAAGGTAAGAAAACCATGGGCCAAAGGCCTAGACTGGAGTTAAATAGCCATTCATACTGTATATAAATGCTCTGCTCTGTGGTTGATTATCCGAGTTTCAAGGTCACGGTGAATACAAATAGATTTCCTATATTGCCCTCCAGTCTAGACAGGGAAACCTTCCAAGTTGTTAGAAGGACACAATTAGAAAATGAAAAATATTGAACCCTCTTTGACCCGAGTCTAGCAGTGACTCCACCCAAAGTTCTCTCTCCAATCACACAATAGATTTCTCTGCCTTTTAGCCCATTAAGACCGGGAACGCGTATCCGTGTCATTTTAAGATTACTTTGGCTATTCAAAAATAGCAGATCTACAAGCTCATAGCGCGGCACCGAGTGCCGCGCTATGAGCTTGTAGATCTGCTATTTTTTTTAAAGATTTTGAAAATGTGTGAAAATCTTTGAATATATATATTATTTTAAAGTGAACATTTGTAACTCAAATCTTTGTTTCTGCATGGGGGGTCCATGGAAGCAAATATTTTGAGATGGGGGTCCGCGGCCAAATACATATAATTCTGGGGGTCGTTGACATGAAAAAAGTTTGAGAACCCACTGACATTATCAACCACAATATATGATTGTTTCAAAAAACTGTTAGGATTTAGAAGACATTTGTAGAATCCCCCAGAAGCAAAGATTTGAGTTACAAATGTTCGCTGTAAGAAAAATAAATATTCAAAGATTTGCAAAAATGTTCACGATTTTTCCCAAAAAATTGCAGATCTACAAGTTTGTATATCTGCTATTTTTTAAATAGCCGAAGAAATCTAAAAAATGACACACAGATCCCGGTCTTAAAGGGTTAAGAGAGAGAGAGGGAGATCTTCTGGGCCACAAATTATCCAGGATGCAAACAGCATTTGGATTGAGTGATAGATTTGCCTGGTGCGCTCGCCTGTATAAAAGAGCCCATCCTTTATCCCCGGCCGTGCCTCGGACCATTCCGGGGTGTGTGCAGGAAGGGGGCAATCGAATTACCCCCCCCCCCCCCCTCTCCCGGTCCCACAGGGAGTCGTGTGGGACTGGATTCCATTACACAAACCCTATCTAGCCCAGACCACGGCCCATCTAAAACCTCATATCCCTGACAACAGTCCATACATCAGCCACAGGCTAATACACTCTAATCGGTGCGGCCTCACCCACAGATATATATATACCACATGACCCATCTCTCTCTCTCTCTCTTTCCTTTTCTCTCACCCTACCATTTTGTTTCTCGCTCTCTGCCTCTTTTTCTACTTCTCCTTTAACCCATTGAGAACTGAAGCCGATTCTACATGTCTCCTAAATCTCAACAGTATTCTGAAAAAGGTATGTTTCTATATCAGTGGTGCTCAACATTTTGCATGTCAAGGACCCCCAAAATTATATGTATTTGGCCGCGGACCCCCATCAAAATATGTTGTTCCAGGGACCCCTAAGAAGCAAAGATTTGAGTTAAAAATGTTCGCTTTAAAAATATATATATTGAAAGATTTGCACACATTTTCACGATTTTTCAAAAATAGCAGATCTACAAGCTCGTAGCGCGGCACTCGGTGCCACGCTACGAGCTTGTATATCTGCTATTTTTGAATAGCCTAAAGTGTGAAATAATGCTTTTTAGCTCAAATCTAAAAATGAGACAGTTCCTCAATGGGTTAAGCCCACGCTCGCTCTCTCGCTCTCACCTTCTCGCTCTCACCTTCTCTCTCTCTCTCTGTCGTGTCCTTAAGTCATCTTATACATTATGGTGTGTGTGTGTGTGTGTGTGTGTGTGTGTGTGTGTGTGTGTGTGTGTGTGTGTGTGTGTGTGTGTGTGTGTGTGTTTGTGGTAATTATAACATCTCTCACACTCTTTCTGCAGGGATGGGTGTTCACCCTCCTTTCCTTTGCACACGGCCAGCAGACAGAAGCTGGGAGGGTTATCAGCATTGTTTCAGGACCAAGTTTTTTTGGGTGCTTTTGCTTCAGCAGGTTCTGGTGTATGAACACGACGACTCTGGACATAGTGACTTATATTCATGAACACAGACCGACAGATCACAGGTTTTCCAAGGCCACCAGGGGGCACCAGGCGGTGTTGATTTTGACAGCAAATTTTGATTCAGTTTTAGTCTTTTGTATCAAATTCAATTTAGTTTCAGACATATTTAAGTCATCTGAAATGTTTTACTGTTAGTCTAGTTTTAGTTGACTAAATATCATAAGATTTTAGTCGACTAAATCTACAGTTGATTTAGTCGACTAAAACCTATTTTGGTGGTGCCTTGTTGGCGTCGTAATGGCTGATTTTACACTTGGTTGCATGCTGAAAATAGACGCATGCAACCAAGTACGCGTCGCAGCTGTGAGCTTGTAGATCTGCTATTTTCAGAGCGCAACACCCGAGCGCAACCAAACATAGAATGACTTGTCTTTTAGTTCTACTGGATCTCTTCTCCACTAGATCCCTCACTAACATTTTAGTCTAGTTTTTATTTGTTGACGAAATTGTCAATATATTTAGTCTTAGTTTTAGTCATCATAGTCTAGTTTTAATTTGTGAAAAAAGGTAGTCGACGAACATTTTTGGTCATAGTTTTAGTCGACGAAACCAACACTGCATGCTTGGCATGGCTATTTTTTCGTGCACAACAGCGCTCTCAGCTAAGTATAGGCTAATGAGCTAATTTACCGGAGATGGAGCATACGGCATGGATTTCTACACAGAGAGCGATTCGTTCAATATGAAATGCTGCATTCAAGTTCAGGACAGTTTGGAAGAAGCAATTCTCTCGAACGCTGCCTTCGGGTAGACTACGGCATGGAGAAGGGGGCATTTGCATGTCTTTCACAGTAAATGCTGAATTCATGGTCTGGAGAAGAGGGCACTTTTTTACAGACGGGTTACCCAAGTACTGTACTTAAGTACACATTTGAGGTATTTTTTTTACTTTACTGGAGTATTTCCAATTTTCTATCATTTTACATGCTCTACATGCCGATCTACATGCTCACAGAGTGAGCTTGTAGATCTGCTATTTTCAAAGTACCTTTCTGTGTGGAGTTTGCATGTTCTCCCCGTGTCTCCTAGGGTAAGTACCCCTCACAAAAACATGCAGTAATCCTGGTCTCTATACTGCCTCCCCCTGGTCAGCCGGGGCACCTGATGGAGGGGAAAGGAACTGGTTGGAATGACGTGTTCCTTCCACGTGCTCCAACCAGGGAAACTCCCCCCTGTCAGGTGATAAGAAGCGGCGTGCTAGCTCTCATGCATTGAAGGAGGCATGAGCTCGGCTCTAGGCTGGCAGAGGGAGTGTAGCGCCCAGGATTACTTAGAAAATTGGCACCGGGTGAAAAAAAACTGGGTTACAAAATCGTGGGATAAAAATCTAGGAAAAACAAACAAACAGAGCATTTCATAGGGTATAATAGGGGGTAGTAATAGTAAGGTATTGATACTTTTACTTAACCCATTAATACCTGGAACTGTGTCATTTTTAGATTTGAGCTAAAAAGCATTATTTTACACTTTGGGCTATTCAAAAATAGCAGATCTACAAGCTCATAGTGCGGCACCGAGTGCCGCACTACGAGCTTGTAGATCTGCTATTTTTTTTTAATCGTGAAAATGTGTGCAAATCTTTGAATATATATATTTTTTAAAGCGAACATTTTTAACTCAAATCGTTGCTTCTGGGGTCCCTGGAACAACATATTTTGATGGGGGTCCACGGCCAAATACATATCATTTTGGGGGTCCTTGACATGAAAAAGATTGAACACCACTGATATAGAAATATAGGTGTTTCAGAAAACTGTTGAGATTTAGGAGACATGTAGAATCGGCTTCAGGTCTCATGGGTTAAGTAAAATATGTGAGTACTTCTTCCATCACTGGTATACACGCATTCATACTGGCACTTTGCATGGCTCACCTAATAATAATAATAATCTTTGCGTATCGACTCTTTCATACATGGATCTATACAGACTTTGTCAAACTTCTGAGACTTGTTTTGCGAAACAAACAATAGCATCGCTGAGGAAGAGTGATGGGAGGAGGAAGAGGGAGAGACTTATATTCAACTATAGAGTCTATTTCCTGGGAATCTGTCAGGAGACCCGGGGGTGCCCGAGGGGTCGGGCCGGGCCGGGGCAAGCGTGTCTGTTATACTAGTCTCCCAGGATGCTCACACTATAGTCTGCGCTCCACTCAACAACACAGCACTGTGGGGTCACACCACACAAACACACAGGATGATGGGGGGGGGGGGGGGAGAATATACGTGAGAGATATGACACTAGGGGATTCCAACGTGCCTCGGGATGAGGAGGAGGCAGAGCAAATCTTCCACATCCTTTCATTTTAACCCATTGAGACTTGAAGCCGATTCTACACGTCTCCTAAATCTCAACAGTTTTCTGAAAAACTTATGCTTCTATATCAGTGGTTCTCAAACTTTTTCATGTCAAGGACCCTCAAAATTATGTATTTGGCCGCGGACCCCCATCAAAATATGTTGTTCCAGGGACCCCCCAGAAGCAAAGATTTGAGTTAAAAATGTTCGCTTTAAAAATATATATATTCAAAGATTTGCACACATTTTCACGATTTTTCAAAAATAGCAGATCTACAAGCTCGTAGCGCGGCACTCGGTGCCGCGCTATGAGCTTGTATATCTGCTATTTTTGAATAGCCCAAAGTGTAAAATAATGCTTTTTTAGCTCAAATCTAAAAATGACACAGTTCCAGGTCTTAATGGGTTAACCCATTTAGACTGTGGGGGAAAGCATTTTAAGATTTCTTTTTGGGGCGATCCAAAAACAGCAGATCTACATAGATTCGCTGTTTTAGAAAAATCGTGAAAGTTTTACGCAAATCTTTGAATATATATATATATATATATTTAAAGCGAACGTTTGTAACTCAAATCTTTGCTTCTAGGGTGTGCCGATACACTAATTTCACGATACGATACACGATATTGGGCTCACGATATAGATATACTACGATATATGGCACTTTTTTATTATGAAAATATATGGGGGGAAAAAAAGCTTTGAAAATATATGGGGGGGGGGGGGGGAGCAAATGCAAACATTTTTTTTTTTTTAAATACTGTTTTTGCATTATTATAAGAAAATATGTTTTTTTCAAAACAATATTTTTTTTTCCAGAACGATACATATCGTCACAAAAACGTATCGCAATATATCGTGGGACGATAGTATCGGCACACCCCTACTTCTGGATATAAAAATATTTTGAGATGGGGGGGGGGGGGGGGGTGCGCGGCCAAATACATACATTTTGGGTGGTCCTTGAAAAAGTTTGAGCACCACTTATATAGCAACAATAGTTTTTTCAATAAACTGATTTAGAAGACATCTTTTTGTATAGAACCCCCAGAAGCAAAGACTTGAGTAACAAATGTTCAATTTAAAAACATATTATATATATTCGAAACATTTGCACACATTTAAAAAAAAATAGCAGGCTCGTAGCGGGGCACTCTGTGCCGTGCTATGAGCCTGTAGATCTGCTATTTTTGAATAGCCAAAGAAATCTAAAAATGACACAGATGCGTTCCCCGGGTTTTAATGGGTTAAATCATTGAGAGGGTCCCCACGCCCCACACACCTTCCGCCCGGCCCCTGCGAGAAAATACAGGAAAGAGGATGTTTCATGGACTTTCACGCACGAGCAATCACGCAGGCGACGTTTCAGGGCAAGCACGTACACACACACTAATTAAACTGTGTTTGAAATCTGTAGCCTATACGGGAGATTTCTTTTCTCTCACATTTCCTCTCTCTCTCTCTCTCTGTCTCGCATATACTCTCTTCTTTCTCTATCCCCTCTTTCTTTTTGTCTCCTTTATTTATTTATTTGTGTCTGTCTCTCTGTCTGTCTCCCCATATAGAGAACATCAAAGGGCTGTGTCTGCACAGAGGTTCAGTTGAATAGTGGAGTGGTTGACCTTGGTACGCTCACTAACGACCCAGGAGAGAGAGGAAGAGCTTTATGCACAAGAATACTAACCCTTGAAGCCCTGAAGAAGCATCTGTGTCACTTTTTGATTTGAGCTACAAAGCATTATTTTACACTGTGGCTATTCAAAAATAGCAGATCTACAAGCTCATAGCGCGGCACCGAGTGCCACGCTATGAGCTTGTATATCTGCTATTTTTGAAAAATCGTGAAAATGTGTGCAAATCTTTTAATATATATATATTGTTTTTAAAGCGAAACATTTTAACTTGAATCTTTGCTTCCGGGGGTCCCTGGAACATATATTTTTAGATGGGGGTCCGTGGCCAAATACATGTCATTTTGGGGGTCCTTGACATGGAAAAAAGAACCACTGATATTATGGCGATATACGTTTTTTTCAGAAAACTGTTGAATCCCCCAGAAGCAAAGATTTGAGTTACAAATGTTCGCTTTTGAAACTCAAATCTCAAGATTTGCAAAAAAATAACGATATTTCTAAAATAGCAGATCTACAAGCTCATAGCGCGGCACCGAGTGCCGTGCTATGAGCTTGTAGATCTGCTATTTTTTGAATAGCCAAAGTGTAAAAAAAATGCTTTTTAGCTGAAATCAAAAAGTGACACAGATGCTTCTTCAGGGCTTAAAGGGCTAAGCAAACTTCAGAGAGAAAACGCAGCGTTTGTGAGGCTAACGCACACACGCACACACACACACGCACGCACACACACACACAGAGAGAGAGTTCAGGAAGTTCAGGAAGACACATGTATGCAGACGCACACAAATCAAGCACGCTGAAAGGTACAAACACAAACACCTGGAAGCTGTACGTTTGTAGACGGGTTCATGTCATGAATGTTTCACACAGTAGGTTGTCGGTATACATCACGTCAGACCATTTTCACACTCTCAGAGAGAAATTATCCCGTTTAGACCTGTGGCCAGTTTTTGGGGCGGTGTAGCCGCCCCCTATAAGTGAGTTTTGGACACCGACCAAAAAATTTGTGTACCCCCTAACCCTTCCATTGTTAATGCAAATCGATACTTTTTTCATATCAGCCAATCACATTACAGCTAGTGTCATCACCACTAACTGTAATGTGATTGGCTGACTTTGCAAATTCAGGACTGTGATTGGCTAGCGAAACACATGACACATGTGCAGCCCTATGAATAGCAGTATGGACTTTAAAAAAAGTCATCTATCCTTTTTTTAAAGTGAGTCATGTTGTGATGACCACACACCGCCCACTTCACACTGGGTGCTATTTTTGAATAGCCAAAGAAATCGAAAGTGACACAGATGCGTTCCGGGTCTTAAAGGGTTAACCCTCAGGATTCTGACGTGTGGGTTTGTAACAAAAAAAAAGAAGAAGCCATGTACCATTTTACAGTGAAGAGTAATATAGTTTGAATCATGGGTTTTATTGGCTGTAGAACGGAGTGCATAAAATAGAAATGAGTATCAGTCTTCGCTTGACTCGTGTTTGTGCGAGTGTAACGAATGGTCTCTCTCAACAACGCCGCTCTGCTGATTCTCCTACATGTTCTCGGCAATGGAGGTGGCAGAACTATACCGTAGTGACGGTGTACTGTACTGTACGTGCATGCCTGTGCGTGTGCACGTACAGAATGCGTTCCCGCCTCGGTGTCTGTATTTAAGCTACGGCCTCGATCGACGCATCAACGGAGACGAGGAGACCGCCTGCTTGCATCGGAGTTGCATCACCACCAGATCTACACACACACACGCACACGCACACGCACACGCACACGCACACGCACACGCACGCGCACACTCACTCTCAATCTCTCTCTCTCTCTCTCACACACACGCACACGCACACGCACACGCACACGCACACGCACACTCACTCTCAATCTCTCTCTCTCTCTCTCACACACACGCACACGCACACGCACACGCACACGCACGCGCACACTCACTCTCAATCTCTCTCTCTCTCTCTCACACACACGCACACGCACACGCACACGCACACGCACGCGCACACTCACTCTCAATCTCTCTCTCTCTCTCTCACACACACGCACACGCACACGCACACGCACACGCACACGCACACGCACACGCATTTACTGTACTTAACCGAATAAGACCTGAAGCCGATTCTCCTAAATACCAACAGTATTCTGAAAAACGTATGTTTCTATATCAGTGGTGCTCAATCTTTTTCATGTCAAGGACCCCCAAAATGTATATGTATTTGACCGCGGACCCCCATCTCAAAATATTTTGTCCCAGGGACCCCCCAGAAGCAAAGATTTCAGTTAAAAATGTTCGCTTGAAATATATATATATTCAAAGATTTGCACACATTTTCACGAATTTTCAAAAATAGCAGATCTACAAGCTCATAGCGCGGCACTCGGTGCCGCGCTATGAGCTTGTAGATCTGCTATTTTTGAATAGCCAAAGTGTCAAATAATGCTTTTTTAGCTCAAGTCAAAAAGTGACACAGATGCGTCCCAGGTCTTAAAGGTTTAAGTGTGAGACAAATCACAAGTTGAAAGGAAGCAGTGAGCAGTCGGTACGTGGTTCACCAAATTACAGCCCTAAACGAGGCAATTCCTGTGTTTTATGCGGCTACGTTATATAAAAGCCAGATTTCTAAAGCAAGCGCGCCTACACAAATAACCGTGTTGTGTTCCCGAATTGGACTCCATAGTCTAATTTACTCCTTTGTTTGCACTCCATCTGAGCCGTAACGATAGGCAGGCAGAGAGAGAGGGGCGACGTTCAAATCACAACAGGCTCCTCCTCGGTGAGACGCTGAAGGCGCACGGCGGGATGGCGTTCAAACTTCATCGCTGGCTGTAAGGAGACACATGTGTCTGTATAAGGCGACCATGAAGTGCTGCATGTTTTTAACGACTCAAATACCCACATCACCCACATCCACCCTCCTGGCTTTGGAGACGCCGTCTCCTCTCCTACACAATGCTCTCCTCTCTTCATTCTTTCCCTCTTCTCTTCTCCTCTCCCCTAATGTCAGTGACTCCACATCAGGGACCCCATTAAAACTCAATCAATTACACACACACACACACACACACACACACACACACACACACACACACACACACACACACACACACACACACACACACACACACACACACACACACACACACACACCTCCCAACAACTGTCTCCATGTCTTCCCTGGGCTCGATGCCAGCATCTGTGTGTCTGAATGTCCGTGTGTGTGTGTGTGTGTGTGTGCGTGTGCGTGTGCGTGTGCGTGTGCGTGTGCGTGTGCGTGTGTGTGTGTGTGTGCGTGCTGTTGTCTCCATCTCTCTCACTGTGGTGTTCCTGTGGCCTTGTTGGCCCTGGTGTTTAATTTAGCTGTCATCCAGATGTGTCCCTCCCCACACACACACACACACACACACACACACACACACACACACACACACACACACACACACACACACACACACACACACACACACACACACACACACACACACACACACACACACACACACACAGATGGATTTCCTGTCAGGGCAGTTTGAGACCAATCAGACTGTGGTATTGGACCATGCCCAGATGAGGGCAAACAGCCATCAGGGACCAATACAATGAACTACTCACTTTAATTCACACACACACACACACACACACACACACACACACACACACACACACACACACACACACACACACACACACACACACACACACACACACACACACACACACACACACACACACACACACACACACACACACACACACACACACACGCCTGCATACTTGCAGCATGCCAACATGCATGTAATGAGATGGATGGAAGCAAACACAAACAGATGAACAGCATAGTAGTGTGTGTGTGTGTGTGTGTGTGTGTGTGTGTGTGTGTGTGTGTGTGTGTGTGTGTGTGTGTGTGTGTGTGTGTGTGTGTGTGTGTGTGTGTGTGTGTGTGTGTGTGTGTGTTAAGTTGCCCTCAGGCGCCATCATGGTGTCACACAATATGGCTTAGCCCACATCCCAGAGGAGAGGAACAGAGTGTCTGCTCAGCTTCCAAGAGATCAACAAAGCAAGCCAGGGTGGAGGGGTGGAGGGGTGGAGGGGGGGTGAGAGAGAAAGGGAATACAGAGAGGGGGCCAGAGAGGAGTGGAAAGAGATACAGAGAGGCTGCATCCCAGGTCGAGAGAGTAAATCCTCGTTTCCCTCACTTTGCGTCCAGTGGTGGGAAAAGTACTCGAATGTTTTACTTCAGTAAAAGTACCAATACTGTACAATGCAGAAGTGCTCCGTTACAAGTCCGGAATTCAAAATTCACTTGAGTAAAAGTACAAAAGTATTGGTATCAAAATGTACTTAAAGTACCAAAAGTAAAAGTACTAAAATGTCTGAAAATAGCAGATCTACAAGCTCACAACGCGTCGCCTTGTGACGCGTTGTAATACATATAATTTAATATATATAATAATACATATAATTTTGGGGGTCCTTGACATGAAATAATTTGAAACTTAGAAACAGGTTTTTCAGAAAACTGATGGGATTTAGAAAAAGCTTTTTTGAATTGGCCTCAGATCTTAATGGGTTAATTTGCCTCACTACATTTTCACATCGGCATATGATCTACCCGATGGGCGCACACACACACACACACACACACACACACACACACACACACACACACACACACACACACACACACACACACACACACACACACACACACACACACACACACACACACACACACACACACACACACACACACAGTAACACTGCCAACTGCAGGGGCGGAGTCATTAACCTCATGCTGTTCAGTTTGGAAGGTCTTCCTGGAAGGATGCACTCAGGTTTCCTAGTTTATAACTCCTCACATATGCCTTCTAATCCACCGCCGGTTCTCAACCTGTGGGTCGGGACCTCCAGGGGGGTCCCCAGGCCCAGATGACAGTTAAGTGACAATTTAATACCAAAAAGGAAAAAAAACGAAGAAAAGAAAAAGACCATTACTGCATCAAAAGTAATCAACAAACTACACTACAAAAACTGGTCAAACATTGGCCAAATTGTCAAATAATACAAGAAAGGAGCAATAGCCGATCTACAGTATTACAGCGATCAATCAGGCCGCCACACGAATCACGCCACCACACGACTCAAACATGGACGAACCTTGGCCGCCAAACAATTGCAGATGCTGCAGATGGTTTAGAATAGGCTCTATGCACAGCAGCCATATTGGAAAAAATTCTCTTCTTACTTCCTTCACAGGTGTTACCAATGATACTAATGAGGGCTCTGTTCCATTCTGGTCAGGGTGCTGATATCGTGCATGTTGGCTCACTAGAAACACTCCATTTTGGTTCCCAAATGGCCCCTTATGGTGGGTGTGTAACTCTGAGAGTGTACAAATGCATTTGTACACTCTCAGAGTTATAGGGGTCCTTGAAAATAAGACAACCACTATGCCACACGAAATGGATCAGAGCCTTAATTAGTATCATTGGTAACACATGTGAAGGAAGTAAGGAAGGGGCCCAATTCATTCCCAATATGGCTGCTGTGCATAGAGCCTTTTCACGGCTGAGAAGACACTGAGAAGAGTTTATCTGGATGCAAAAGAAGGGAAAATAGTGACCTTGGACAGTTCACAGAATATGGCTGCGTGCCATCTGAGCCCCCAGAGGGATTATGCTTTATATGCCATGCCAGTTCCTTGTTGACAGCAATGTTCATCTATAGTCACTTAAGGGTTCAAATGCTATGTTCTTGTTTTCTCCTCATGTTCTTGTGAATAGGCAAGACACACGTTCTGTATAGCTGTATATGTAAGTGCTTTACACAAAACATTAAGCATAAACACATTACAGAGCATTAAGACAATGCAAACATGTGTGAATACAATTAAAAATAATAAGCTACAGTAAAAACAGAAAGATAAAAGAAAGGCAGAACAAAAAGAAAGGTCGCAGTTACAGCAGTTGAGTCTACTGACGATGACTGCATGCATGGACATCATTTTTCAAATCCCGCTGAGACATACAGTACAGTAAGTTGTTTAATTCTTGATTTATTCTTAACCCTTTAAGACCGAGAACGCATCTGTGTCATTTTAAGATTTCTTTGGCTATTCAAAAATAGCAGATATACAAGCTCATAGCGCGGCACCGAGTGCCGCGCTACGAGCTTGTAGATCTGCTATTTCTTTTTGAAAAATCGTGAAAATGTGTGCAAATCTTTGAATATTTTTTTTTTCCGTAGCGCATATTTTTAACTCTGTTACAACATCTGGCAGGTCCCTGGAACAAAATATTTTGAGATGGGGGGGTCTGCGGCCAAAATTCATATAATTTTGGGGGTCCTTGACATGAAAAGGTTTGAAAACCACTGATTATAGCAACATATTTTTTTTTTTTTCAAAAAACTGTTATATATATTCAAATATATATATATTCAAAGATCTGCTCAAATTTTCACGATTTTTCGAAAATAGCAGATCTACAAGCCCATAAAATGACAGAGATACATCCCCGGATTGAATGGGTTAAGATGATGTTAGCCTGACTTTGTTATTGTGGCTGTTGAAATTCAGTCCATGACCACACCAAGGTTTCTGGTTTGGGTTGTTGTGGTTTTTAACTTTTGCTACTGAAGCTGAGCGCTGACTTTTAATCATTCTTCCTTGGCTTCAAAAAACAATTACTTCAGTTTGTCTTTGTATAATTGAACAACGTTCTGTCACAAGCAAATTGTTGATTTGTTCACTGTATTTACTCAGTGTTTGTATTGGACCTTAGTCCCTTGGTGATATGCTTATGTAAATTCTATGTGTCATCTGCATAATTATTACGGTAACATATTGTGTTGTTTTCCATGAACTGAGCCAATAGGAGCATGCCGATGTTGAATTGAAGAGTTCCTTGGGGAACTGCATGTAATCTTTGAGACTATACCACAGTAGTCCATGTCCTTTGACCCATTCAATCCGGGAACGCATATGTCATTTTTAGATATCGTTGGGCTATTCAAAAAATTGCAGATCTACAAGCTCATAGCGCGGCACCGGGTGCAATTTTTTTTTTTTTTTTAATCGTTAAAGTTTGTGCAAATCTTTTAATTGGCTATATTTTTTTTAAGTGAACATTTGTAAAATATTTTGTTCCAGGGACCACCAGAAGCAAATACTTGAGTAAAAAAAAATCAAAAATATGTTATATTCAAAGATTTGCACAAATGTTCACGATTTTTCGAAAATAGCAGATCTACAAGCTCATAGCGCGGCACTCGGTGCCGCGCTATGAGCTTGAATATCTGCTTATTTTGAATAGCCCAAAGAAATCTAAAATGACAAGAGATGCGTCCCCGGATTGAATTGGTTAAGTATGATTCAAAACCTATTTAGAACTGTTCTAAGAAGTCCAGTTGAGTTTTCCAGTTGACGGGTGCATTTCGCCTTTCCGACATGTCGCCTTTCCGACGTTAACAAACCATATACCTAACCCTAACCCTAACCGCACGCGGAAGCCACTAGTCGGAGTGGCGAGATGTCGGAATGGAAGGAGCACCCCCCAGTTGACGCTATACGGTCGTCTGTGTTGAATGCAGCACTGAGATCTAGTAGTGCTTTAGTAGTAGTAGGCTAGTAGTAGTAGTCTAGTGAGGGCCTCACCAATGCCAAACTCGAGATCATACACCATCTCGCCGACTCCCACAAGGTTGCAGCCGTCCTTCTACAGGAAACCCACTGTATGGCTGAAGACATCCTCAAGCTGCCCGGGTTCCACCTCGCTGGTTCCATCCTCAGCAGAAGGCACGGGATTGCGACCTTTGTGAGGTCTGATCTTGGGTGGACAGCCTCTGGCCAATCTCCACCAGGTGCCAGTGTCGAGTGGCTGTCCACTAGGATACAGGCAACATCGGTTGTAAATGTATACAAGCCCCCTCCATCTACACTGACTGTGTCGACCCTCCCGCTTGTCCAGGCACCCGCCATCTACGCAGGGGACTTCAACTGCCAGCACACTGACTGGGGATACTCCCACACAACATCTGATGGAGAAACGCTGTGTGAGTGGGCCTCCAATGCCAACGCCCAGCTCCTGTTCGACCCCAAAGAGCCACCAAGTTTCCACTCTTCGAGATGGAACACCTTCACCAACCCAGATCTCGCATTTGCTGTATGCCGCAATGGAGACCCAGTTCCGGAGAGACAGGTCATCGATAGATTCCCCCGTTCACACCACCGACCATCTGTCATCAAAGTCCCCTCACTGGTTCAGCCGGTGGAGGGTAAACCTGTCCGTAGGTGGAACTTCCGGAAGGCCAACTGGCAGGCATTCACCGCGGAGACAGAGAGAACATCAGCCAGTCTCCCGGACCCAGGCTTCACTGACGTGGACGCAGCATATGCAGCCTACTGTAAAGTGCTCCTAAGTGCAGCAAAAAAGACCATCCCCCGTGGCTACAACGCGAGCTACATCCCGGGTTGGGACGAAGAATGCAACCAACTCCTGCATGAACATCAGCAGGCTGGCTCGAGGCAGGACGTGGACGCAACAGCAACAGCACTACTCCACAAGCTGGACGCCACCCGAAGGGACAGATGGACTGAAACAGTTGAAGCAATTGATTTCACCCACTCCAGCCGTAAGGCATGGCAGATCCTGAACCAGCTCACTGGCAGGAAAACAACACCCTCCAAGTGCCCTGTGACAGCAAATGCTATTGCAGCCCAGCTACTGAAGAGCAGCCAGTTCCAAGGCGCAGACAAGAACTTTGCCCGCCTAATATTGAGCGAGGTGTCCTCCCTCTCTAGGGCACCCAGTGTTGATGCCGACATGTCCAGAGACTTCACCACTGCCGAACTTAGGGCGGCTATCGGCAACCTTAGGCAAGGCAAGTCCCCAGGGCATGACAACATCCACCCAGAGTTCCTGATTCACCAGAGTGAAACAACATCAGCCTGGCTATGCTCCTTTTTCAACTCCTGCTTTCAGAGGTCCAAACTGCCTAAGACCTGGCGCCGTGCCACTGTGATCGCCCTGCTGAAACCAGGCAAACCTGCGGATGACCCTAAGGCCTACAGACCCATCTCGCTGCTCTGCGTCCCATTTAAGACCCTGGAGAGGATGATCCTCAGTCGCATAGAGCCAGTAGTGGACCCACAGCTTCCAAAGGAACAGGCCGGTTTCAGACGGGGCAGGTCAACAGTAGACCAAGTAACTCTGCTCACCCAGGACATCGAGGACAGCTTTCAGGCCAACGAGAAGGCTGGAGTTGTGTTGCTTGACCTAACGGCCGCTTATGACACCGTCTGGCACCGTGGACTTCACCTGAAGCTCCTGAGGACCATCCCGGACCGGCACATGGTGAGGTTCATAATGGAGATGCTGTCAAACCGCAGCTTCACCCTTCGGACCAGCGATGACCAACGAAGCAGACTGAGAAGGTTGAGAAACGGGGTGCCACAGGGGTCTGTCCTCTCACCACTGCTCTTTAACATCTATATCCACGACCTCCCGGAGACATTATCCAGGCAATACGGTTATGCAGATGATCTGGCCATCATGCTGCGTCAACCAACGTGGCCAGCGGTGGAAGAGGGTCTCAATCAGGACATGGGCATCTTGGCTGACTATCTGCGCAAGTGGCGTCTGCAGCTGAGTATGGGGAAGACTTTGGCGGCCGCATACCACCTCTGCAACAAAGAGGCAAAGAGGGAACTGTCGGTGTCCGTCGATAACCATCATCTGGAACACCAACAAGCCCCCAAGTACCTCGGGGTTCGGCTGGACAGGACGCTGTCCTACAAACAACACCTGGAAGACGTCAGAGCCAAAGTAACATCTAGGGTCTCACTTATCCGCCGCCTCGCTGGCACAACCTGGGGTGCCTCTGCCAGGACACTGCGCATCTCTACGCAAGCCCTGGTGTTCTCTGCC
The DNA here is from genome assembly GCF_963454915.1 of Gymnoscopelus microlampas. Classification (NCBI taxonomy): domain Eukaryota; kingdom Metazoa; phylum Chordata; class Actinopteri; order Myctophiformes; family Myctophidae; genus Gymnoscopelus; species Gymnoscopelus microlampas. Next base: position 37,257,381 of record NC_139947.1, on the reverse strand, counting down.
GCAGAATACTGTGCCCCAGTCTGGAGTAGAAGCACGCATGTGAAGAAGGTTGATCCTGTTATCAACAATGCCCTTCGGATCATAACAGGCTGTCTAAAACCCACCCCTGTGCCCTACCTGTCAGTTCTAGCGGGAATTGCCCCAGCCAGCCTAAGACGAGAGGCCGCTACCCTCGCGCTTGCTAGGAAAGCCAACGAACATGACTGGCATATCCTGCACGAAACAACAACTAAGGCAGTGCCCCCAAGCAGGCTGAAGTCCCGCCACCCCTTCAGCAGGACAGCACAACAGATGCTTGGAACCATCCCTGAGGACATGTCTGTAAGAGCATGGCTGGAAAATGCCTGGAGACGGGAGTGGGAGTCGGCTGAGCCGTCACGGATGCACCATCACATCCTAGACCCTGGGGATGGAGTCCACGGAGAACACCTACCACGCCGGCAGTGGACACTGCTGAACCGCCTCCGTACTGGGGTTGGCCGGTTCAAGTCGCCCATGAAGAAGTGGGGCCTGACAGACAGCGCAGTATGCGAGTGTGGCGAGCCTGAGCAGACTGCCGACCACATCATCACCACCTGTCCTCTGTACAGACCTCCTTCAGAGGACGGCCTCTTCCAAGTGGGACCAGAGACATTGGCGTGGCTTTGCGACACTGAGCTGGACATATGACGATGATACACGAAAGAAGAAGAAGTAGTCTACAAGTAAATGACTGTATGCCATTGTCTGTGTTTAAGTGGGTGTCATTGGAAACCTTAACAAGACCAGTGTCAGTGCTGTGATATCCTACTATCCTACTATCCTACTATAATTCTAGTAACCTCTGTAGTGGTGGTGAGTACGTGAGTGAAGACACCCGGTTCTCCTCACTGGCTGGACCAATTGCTCTGATTTTGCACACAGCCATTGACCATTACCATCTGAACGCAACTGTGAAGCCCGTTTTTCAATTTCATCAAATCTCAGCTTCTTATTAGCGTTTTTCTGTCAAACACTGTCGCCATGGTTACGGGCCTGCCCAGCTATGGGACGAACTGCCTCCCGGGTTGCCAGATCATGTGCGCATATCCCCCCACGGATGCGCTGAGCCGACGGGTATGGTCTAGTGGTCACAATTCGGACAGGATGATACCAAAGCACTGAAAGCAGTAGCTTAGTTGTTGACAATTTAGATCTGAGGCCATGCAAATTGTTGGACTATCAACGCAGCAGGAGGAGGATTTCAATTCAAACGTTGTATAATGTTCTCCAAGATCTTATGGTTAATCGGATAGAATTGTGCATTTTGTGAATACAGAATACATGTCCCCCGATGCACTGACTGCTTGTTTAATTTTTTTACAAGTAAAAGTTTGGTAATCAAAGTTTACTTGAGTAAAAGTGATGTCATAATGAACATGGAGGGGAACGTTTCACCACCTATGTTCAGCTTTTTGACACTGTATATGTTTTTCTATTTTTACCAGCATGGCATAGAGATATTTTCTTACCAGAGAGTCTACCACCTTCACCTTAGTGGGTGCAATGACATCTGTCATTTTAGAATTTAAATGAGCTACCAGATTGGTTTGGTTATGCTTGTGATGTCTTTGCTAGCATCCCAAATACACCTGATATCCTTTTTTTGTTGACACCAGTCACAGGGAGGTCCTGATTCTGGAGGTGAGATGTGTTTTTGATTTGTACATGGACCAGTCTTTCCAAGATAAGCATGCTAAGTACAAACCACTACTGAGAATCATAACAAACCTTGGGTACAGATGCAGATTCTCTCCATACTCATATTTGGAAGCCTGGGGGCCATGTATGTAAAATGACCACGAGTGGCCTAACAATCGCTGGCATGACAAAGAGCAAAGCCAAACAACTCGCCAAATATTTCTCTGTTTCAGCTGTTATAGGCAGTTTGTCTGTGTGGAGGAGAAGGTGCCATGTGTATCCTTAGGTGCCATATCATGGACTATCAACCCTGATTTGTTTCCCTGTAAATTAATTGTAATTTGTGGGTTCAAATAAAGAATTAAAACGTGTGTGTGTGTGTGTGTGTGTGCGTGCGTGCGTGCATGCGTGCGTGCGTGCGTGCGTGCGTGCGTGCGTGCGTGCGTGCATCGTTTGGATCGGTGGTCATAGTGACATGCCTATATATTATATAAGCATGTCACTATGACCACCGATCCAAACGATATGTCCATATATAGCTACACTACGTGGCCCTCACACCTATAGCTGTTCGACAAGCTCACAACACATATAGCTTGTATGTTTGCTATTTTTTATTTTTTATTTAATCAATTAAAGCGATTAGTTCCGATTAACTGTTGCACCCCTACTTGGAGAAGTCCAGAGTGTTTGGCCTCGGTCACATGCTGAATCAGTCCATACAAACACAGTTCTTTAAAATGTATACGGCTATTGTAAAGTGTTAATTTTGCCACAAAAGATTTATTAAGTTTTCACAGTCTTTTGAATAAAATTCAATCATATTTTAGTCGTCTGAATTTTTTTACTTTTAGACTAGCTTTAATCGACTAAATTTTGATTTTGTCGACAAAAATGTATTTTGGCGGGCCTTGATGGCCTCATAATGCCTTAATTTACACTTGGTTGCATGTTGAAAATAGCAGATCTACAAGTAGATCTGCTATTTTCAGAGCACAACAACCGAGCGCAACCAAACATAAAATGACTTGTCTTTTAGTTCTACTGGATCTCTTCTCCACTAGGGGTGTCACGATTCACTTACCTCACGATTCGATTCAAAATCGATTCCTAGGGTGCCGATTCGATTAAAATTGCGATTCTGCGATTAATTGATATTCGATTCGATTCTGCGATTTATTGCGATTTTCTAGGGTGCCGATTCGATTAAAATTGCGATTCTGCGATTTATTGCGATTTTCTAGGGTGCCGATTCGATTAAAATTGCGATTCTGCGATTAATTGATATTCGATTCTGCGATTTATTGCAATTTTATAAAAAAAATAAAAAATAAAAAAATAATAATAATAATAATTAAAAAAATTAAAAAAAATAAAAAATCGATTTTAATATTTTGAATCGATTTTTAAAATCGTGGCATTAAGAATCGCGATTTATTCATGAATCGATTTTTTTTGACAGCCCTATTCTCCACTAGTCCCTCTCTAACATTATCTAGTCTAGTTTTTATTTGTTGACGAATTTGTCAATATATTTAGTCTTAGTGTTAATCATCATACAGTAGCTTAGTTTTTATTTAGTTTTCGTCAGTGAAAAAAGGTAGTCGACCTTTTTTTCGTCATATAGTTTCAGTCGACAAAATCAACAAATGTCACCTGGCATTCATCGCTGCCCTTGTTATCCAAACTCAGGACTGTCTGCATTAGCCCCAGTCACAGCGCCCTCTGTTGGATAATGTTAGGTAACATAATGGGTGAAAATCTATACAGAATATCACATATCATGCATGTTTTAACCCATTGAGACCTGGAACGCATCTGTGTCATTTTTTGATTTGAGTTAGAAGCATTATTTTACACTTTGGCTTTTCAAAAATAGCAGATCTACAAGCTCATAGCGCGGCACCGAGTGCCACGCTATGAGCTTGTAGATCTGCTATTTTTGAAAAATCCTGAACATGAATTTTGTGCAAATCTTTGAATATATATATATTTTTAAAGCGAGCATTTTTAACTCCAATCTTTGCTTCTGGGGATTCTACAAAATATCTTCTAAATCCTAGAGTTTTTTGAAAAACATATGTTTCTATATCAGTGGTTCTCAAAGTGGTTCTTTTTCATGTCAAGGACCCCGAAAATTATATGTATTTTGCCCACGGACCCCCATCTCAAAATATGTTGTTCCAGGGACCCCCAGAAGCAAAGATTTGAGTCAAAAATGTTTCCTTTAAAAAAAGAATATATTCAAATATTTTCACACATTTTCACAATGTTTCAAAAAAATAGCAGATCTATAAGTTCATAGCTATGAGCTTGTAGATCTGCTATTTTTGAATAGCGTATTAGCGTATTGTCCGTAACTTTCTTTAGACACTTTTGGTACCTTTCGAAAACATCTAGGAAGAATGTTTTTGCAGGGAGAAGAAGAAGAGGGGAGTGGAGGAGAATGACGAATAGGAGTAATAGTGTAGGAGGCAGGAGAGAAGCAATAGAGGAGGAGGGAGAGAATCTTATATTGTGTGCATCCACGGCCACGCTTTAAACTCTCAGGAGTGTGCTGAGTAATGCTGTAACCTAGACCCAAAAGTTACTTCATGTAATAAAGTGGAATGAATGGAGTGACTCATCATTCAATACAGAATACCTCCAATTCCATTCTGCCATATGTCACGTTATTATATTCATTCAGTGTTGTTGAGTCACACACACGCACGCACGCACGCACGCACGCACGCACGCACGCACGCACGCACGCACGCACGCACGCACACACACACACACACATGACATGATTGTCAAGTGCAGTGGTAAAAAAGTACTGAAATTCTTTACTTAAGTAAAAGTACCAATACTGCAAAATAAAAAATACTCCCTTACAAGTAAAAGTCCAGAATTCAAAATTGACTTGAGTAAGAGTACAAAAGTATTGGCATCAAAATGTACTTAAAGTACCAAAAGTAAAAGTGTTTGAAAATAGCAGATCTACAAGCTCACAACGCGTTCGCGATGCGACGCGTTGATCGGCTATTTTCAAATAGTCTAGGTATAAAATAGGGCTAAAGCGGTTAATGTCTGTTTCATAATATCATAATTTATATCTGAATAGTAACTAGTAACTAAAGTTTTCAAATAATCGTGGTGGAGTAAAAGTACAATACAGTATGTGCCTCTGAGATGTCGTGGAAGTAAAAGTATTGGAAATTGGAAATACTCAAGTAAAGTACAAATACCTCAAAATTGTACTTAAGTATAGTACTTAAATAAATGTACTTAGTTACTTTCCACCACTGGTCAAGTGGTTTGGATTTTGTAAGAAAAGAAACTGCATGGTTCGTATGAGCTTTCAAAGCAGAATGTACATCCGAACAGTTAGGCCTTAATTGCTCAGGTGAAGAGGGCTTAAACTGATTGGCTGAAACGTTTCGACACATTCTGCAAGGTACTGTACAAACAAACATTCGGAGCTAAGCTGTTGTGCATATTTTCCTTTTTTAAACCATTTAGATGAGGCCCATTCTAAAAACGACTGACCTAAGTTTTCTGAAAAACTTCAAATATATATTCAAAACGTACAACAAAAATGATGTTGCTATATACTGTACATAGAGCAACAACAACCCCAAAAGGGGTTCCCTGCTTGAAAGGTATAGTTACATAATGGGGTTCCAGGTCTAAAATGGGTTACATTTTATGTGTGTTTCCTGCATTATTCTTCACTTGTATTATACTTTGTTGTGTGTCTGTATCACATTGCTGGAATTAGCCGATCTGGGAGCTTGTGAGCTTGTAGATCTACTATTTTCTGCACGTTGTACAGTACATTGGGGTATAAAGTAGGTGTGCGACAGTTAATTGAACTAATCGATTTGATCGACTATAAAAAATAATTATTGATTTTAATAAAATAGTCAATTTTATAAAACATAAAAAAAATTGCCGATCTACAAGCGAGCTTGGGCTTAAAGGGGAATACCACTCATTTTCAACATTGAACTATGTCTTTAATGCACCTTAGAGCTCCGCCCCCTCAGCCAAAAGTACACCTTGCGTATGTCACTGATCACATGACCTCAAACAATTATCCAGTTCTAGGCAACATAGAGGGGGGGGGGACTTTTTTCGTATTTCCACACAACAGCTCTAAGGTGTATCAAAGACATAGTTCAATGTTGAAAATGAGTGGTCTTCCCCTTTAAGTGGTTAATCAGACTAATTGATTTAGACGGTTGTACAAAATATATTCGAATGTTTGTGTTGATTTGCTCATATATGTATATTTTTAATTATCCAAAAAAAGATTATTATCCAAATTATTCGATTCATTGAAGAGGTAATCGACAGAAGGATCACTAAGAAGAATAAGCAATAGTTAATAGTATTAAACGTTAAAAGGATCTTAACTCAGCATTAAGACCTGGAACTGTGTCATTCTTAGATTTGAGCTAAAAAGCATTATTTTACACTTTGGGCTATTCAAAAATAGCAGATCTACAAGCTCATAGCGCGGCACCGAGTGCCACGCTATGAGCTTGTAGATCTGCTATTTTTGAAAAATCGTGAAAATGTGTGCAAATCTTTGAATATATATAAAGCGAACATTTTTAACTCAAATTTTTGCTTCTGGGGGTCCCTGGAACAAAATATTTTGATGGGGGTCCGCGGCCAAATACATATAATTTTGGGGGTCCTTGACATGAAAAAGGTTGAGCACCACTGATATAGAAATATACGTTTTTCAGAAAACTGTTGAGATTTAGGAGACATGTAGAATCGGCTTCAGGTCTCAATGGGTTAACAAGGTGTTTTAGACTAGCTCTGCAGGACAACTGCAGAGACCCACTCATTTCACTGTCTAAGTGGCCACTAGTGAAGAATAAGAAAAGAAAAAAAGTAAAACACCAAAAATTCTAAATGTCAAGGTGACTTTTTTAAAGGTCGGTTTTCAAAATACACTTTCCCAAAACATACCTTTCTTTGGCTCGCTCCAACAACGACAGCCGGTAGTGGAAAGAGCACACTACTGTTTGCCATCATGCATTATTTCAGTTGGTGTCAAAACTGTTTTCCCTTGACTAAGTTTTAAGTTCGGCTTCTGCACCCACGCTACACCCCCAACGTACAGTCTCCTAGTAGCACCTTAACCCATTAAGACCGGGAACGCATATGTGTTAATTGGCTATTCAAAAATAGCAGATATACAAGCTCATAGCGCGGCACCGAGTGCCGCGCTATGAGCTTGTATATCTGCTATTTTTGGAAAACAAATTGTGAAAATGTGTGCAAATCTTTGAATATATATTTAAATGTTTAACTCAAATCTTTGCTTCTGGGGGGGTCCCTGGAACAAAATATTTTGAAATGTGGGGGGGTACGCGGACAAATACATGATTTTGGGTGGTCCTTGACATGAAAAAAGTTTGAGAACCACGATATTATAGCAAAATCCTTTTTTTTTCTTAAAAAAAACGGTTAGGATTTAGAAGACATTTGCAGAATCCCCAGAGGCAAAAAAAATAGTTACAAATGTTGTAAAAAATATATATATTTAAAGAATTGCACACATTTTCACGATTCTTCTAAAATAGCAGATCTACCAGCTCTTAGCGCGGCACTCGTGAGCTTGTAGATCTGCTATTTTTTAATAGCTAAACTGTAAAACAATGGTTAAAGTTGTTACAACAGATGCGTTCCCGGTTTTAACGGGTTAATGGCAGAGAATAGATTTTCCCCGGGGGAATGCTAATCCCCAAAAAATGTTTCTAATTTATTCTGTGAGAGAGGAAACTTTAAGTGTGTTTGTCATGTTGTGATGTTTGCTCATTTGTGATTGGCTCCATGACTCACACATTAATTGCTTCCGCTTCCCAGTTTTTTTTTTACTGATTCAAGGCTTTTAAGGGTTGCTAATAATGACTGCTTTCCTCTCATGCTCACTTTTTTCTTTCTTTCATTAACTTTCACCGTTGACTACAGTTTCTCCTATCTTCATCCCTCACCCCGCCCCCCACAACCCCCCCCACCCCCCCGATCTGCCCTCTCTCAGATTCCAGAGTTCTAATTAACTGTCCTGTCCTGATGACATTCTGCTATATTAATGAGACTCCTGTCCTTCTCTTCCTATTAGTTCTCACTATCTGGGTGTGGGGGGGCACACACACACACACACACACACACACAAATACAAATGTGTGCGTGTGTGTGTGTGTGTGTGTGTGTGTGTGTGTGTGTGTGTGTGTGTGTGTGTGTGTGTGTGTGTGTGTGTGTGTGTGTGTGTGTGTGTGTGTGTGTGCATACTCTCGTGCGACCGTGCGTGCGTGTTAATGTGTATGTGCAAAACGCATACAAATATATGTGCGGCTCGCGCGTGCATGTGTGCGTGTGTGTGTGTACGTGCGCGTGTACTGTACGTGCGCGCGTCCGCCCCCACCGCCGCCCCGCCCTGGGTACAAGCCAGAGAACGTGTTGATTGCCGGTTGACTGTGGGGCTATTTTAAGGCCCCGTTTAATTTGTGGTGATTGATTGTGATAATTAATTTGCCGTAGGTAGATGATTGTGGTAATTAAATTGCTGCAGCTTGATGATTAACCCGTTAAGACCCGGAACGCATCTGTGTCACTTTAAGATTTCTTTTGGCTATTCAAAAAATAGCAGATCTACAAGCTCATGGCGCGGCACCGAGTGCCGCGCCACGAGCTTGTAGATCTGCTATTTTTTGAAAAATCGTGAAAAAAATATTTTTTATATTTTTTTCAAAATGATTCCGTTCATGCTCCGTTCATGCTACGATTTTTTTTAAAATAGCAGATTTACAAGCTCATGGCGCGGCACCGCGCCATGAGCTTGTAAATCTGCTATTTTTTGAAAGTGCCGCGCCATGAGCTTGCAGATCTGCTATTTTTTGAAAAATCGTGGAAAAAAAATTTAATCTTTTTTTCAAAATGATTCCGTTCATGCTACGATTTTTTTTTAAATCGTGTTTTTTTTTTTTTTTTTTTTTTTCTAAATGTTAGGATTTAGAAATAATTTTTAGAATTGGAACCTCAGGTCTTAATGGGTTAAGGGTTGCCGGTGTCCCGTTGTGACCAACACTGTTTGGCCGATTAGCTCCTTTGCTGCCACGTTCATTTATCGCCAGAAGTACACCCCTGTGCACAGCTGTACCAGGAGGCCCACCGCCGCCTCGTCGTCCCACTGGGTGTGACCTCCGACGGAAAACAACACTGGGACACAGCCAAGCTTTAACAGGCTGCGCCAATTCTCCAAACAGAAACACAATGCAAGTGATATACTGTATCTCATCCTCTGTGGAAGCCAGAATAAGTAGAATTCCAGTGTAAAAAACGCACATATTCTTGACGTTTATATTATGATGACTAGACCCGGTTGGGCTTGTCTGTCTGTGTCCCTTTTAATGCCCATATATGGAGTTCCGTGTCAGGAATGCCCAAATATGGTGTATAGGCCAGTTTATGACATCATTGATGACATCATTGATGACATCGATGTACTCCATATGGAGATTTGCGGTATTATCGATATTTTTATATGGAGATTTCTGTATCTGTCGTTTTTCTTTGTAACTCTTGGTAACTGTGTGAGATAGATTCCAATGGTAGGCCCCATATCCCAGCCGTTCATGCTACCAAAAAACGTGACAGCTTTAGGGAAGTAATATCATTTTTCAGTTCATATAATAATAATGCATGAATTTAACTACACAGTAAAATCCCCCAAATGTTCCTTTATCCCTTTGTGACTGTGAGAGATGTACAAATGTAACCAAATGTAACCCTTACTGGTCCATTTGGTCCACAGTTAAAAGCCAAAGGGACTGCAGATGAAAATGAGCTACTGTATAAAACACTGTATGTCTCATGCAGTGCATAAAAATGGAAACATTTATGTTTTAACGCTGTGCATGCATGGTTCCCTCACGAATAAAATAAAATAATAATAATAACACTCGGGAGCCTAAATGGACCCTCACAAATAATCTTTCACTATGTTGCCGCAGTTTTGAATAGCCCATTAAGACCTGAAGCCGATTCTACAAATGTCTTCTAAATCCCAACAGTATTCTGAAAAAACGTACTTTTCTATATCAGTGGTGCTCAAACTTTTTCATGTCAAGGACCCCCCAAAATGATATGTATTTGGCCGCCGAGCCCCATCTCAAAATATTTTGTTCCAGGGACCCCCCCATGAAGCAAAGATTTGAGTTAAAAACGCTTTAAAACACTATAATATTCAAAGATTTGCACACATTTTCGCGATTTTTCAAAAATAGCCAAAGTGTAAAATAATGCTTTTTTAGCTCAAATCAAAAAGTGACACAGATGCGTTCCAGGTCTTAATGGGATAGAGTATTTAGAAGGGTATAGAAAGGGCTTCCAGCCTGGTGTAGGAGAATACATTTCTATTTCCATCTTCATTTGCCCGGTATTCCCCATAGTGTCTGCAGGATTGGTGAGGTGGAGAGCTGTACTCCATCCGCCCCAAATGAGACTCGCTGTTCAAATGAGAACGAATGGCTTTTCTAAGAGCGATATTATTAAGCCTTTAAGACCGGGAACGCATCTATCTGTGTGTCATTTTTTTAAGATTTCTTTGGGCTATTCAAAAATAGCTTGTAGATCTGCTGTTTCTTTTTTTAAATCTTGAAAAATTGTGCAAATCTTTGAATAAATATATATATATTTTAAAGGGAACATTTTTAACTAAAATCTTTGTTTCTGGGGGGATTCTACAAATGTCTTCTAAACCCTAAAAGGTTTATTTATTTATTTTTAACTTATATCAGTGGTTCTCAAACTTTTTTCATGTCAAGGACCACCCAACATTATATGTATTTGTCCCCCCCAAGGACCCCCCCCCCCCCATCTAAAAATGTTTTGTTCCAGGGACCCCCAGAAGCAAAGATTTGAGTTAAAAAAAAAGTATACTGTATATATATTCAAAGATTTGCAGACATTTGCACAATTTCTTTTATCAAAAATAGCAGATCTACAAGCTCATAGCGCGGCACTCGGTGCCGCGCTATGAGCTTGTATATCTGCTATTTTTGAATAGCCCCAAAGATACGCGTTCCCCGGGCTTTAATGGCTTAAACATGCGGCGCTGGTGTTTCAAACGTATTAGCGGGGACTGATATGAAGTCGTTCAGCTGACTGGCGGAAACAATGAACTCTGCCTAACGTTATTAATCGGAATCATAAATCTATTTCTCATCTGGTCTATCGAATAATGAGGCGCGGGGAAACCGAGCAAGGCTTTCCATTAAACCCAGGAAAAATGCACAATGGTTGTTGCACGTGCGCACATGGCACGCACATACACACACACACACACACACACACACACACATATGAGCGAATTCACACACAATAGGACACAGAGTGAATAAAATGAGTAAAAAAGGATGAAAACAGCAAAGGGACAATGTCTCTTTTTGACATCTTTATGAGAGAAAGTCATTTACGCGTGGCCTGGGATGGACTTGGGTTTATTGGTTTCTTTATTCTGCAGATAGAACGTAATGTAAAGGACGGGGAAGACGGGCTGCATGGCAGGCCAGAGGAGAGCGTTAGAAAGAGAGGGGGAGATTCTCTCTTTATTTGCATGAGGAAACCGTGTGAGGCACGGTTAAAATGCAGTAATGAAATTAGAGCTGGTGAACAGCGATTATCAGCCGTTTTCAGGCTGCGAGGAAAACATAACCCAACAACAAATGAATCATTAGCGAGAGGCGAAAAAAAGAAAAAAAAAAATTTACTAGGCTAACAAGCGTTGCAACACTTCATCAGGAATGTGTGTGCAGCGACTTGAACCGCTGTTGGCTAAGGGAATGGAGCATCATCTCTGTTTTTGAATAGGGATATGGGACGATTTGAAAATGACTAGTCACCATTATTGTGGCAAAAACTATTAGGATTAAAGGAGGAGTTCACCCATAAAATGACTTATTTTCTATCAATTGCACACCCTATGAAGCCTTGAATCCATGGATTCTTTTTTGTTTTTGTCGCATTCCTAAGCTAATAATTTCATTCCCGTCTCCTACCGGCTAATGTATCCGGTAGGAGACACAAAGTAGATTATTTGTGTCTCCTACCAGAAATACACAAGGTCATCAAATTATTGTTTTAGGAATGCCGCAAAAACAAAAATAAATCCATGAAATCAAGGCTTCATGGGGTGTGTAATTGATAGAAAATAAGTCATTTTTTGGGTGAACTCCTCCTTTAACGATATTATCGCCATAATAAAAAAATGCTCAAAACTTAAAATGCCACTTTCGTTAACCACTTGAACCCCCAGCATCTCTATTCTCGGGGGATTTTATTGTGGGAAAAGATCCAAAAGCTCCAAATAGCAGATCAAAAAAGCTCGCTATTTTTTGGCGAATCGATTTAAAAATCTACGTCCAACAAGACAACAAGCCAAGGCAGCCAATTAAGAACCAAGACGTTGACATGTCTCCAAATGAGCACCAGGAACATCCAAACGATGTGGGCGACACTTAACACATTCACTGCCAGAATGAGTTAATTAATTAAGTCAGCCAGTGCCAGCGTTTTTACTTACTAATCTCGGATAATTCCGCACTTCACGGCGCGCTGCCAACCCAAATATGGACATGCCGGAGGTCAACGCAAATCATGTCACGTGCCCATATATGGAGATATCTGTGGGTGTGTGTACCCAGATAATGCCTATACTGTATTATGGATATTCCTGATGCCAGTGCAAATAAGCGTTGCTAGGCAACGATCATGTCACATTACTAAGTGCCTGGATTATGCCAAAATATAGACATGCCCGACGTCACGATACTGATGCCATAGCTGACTGACAGCACCTAATGCAGGGTACCCAAACATGAACACTCCCACCAGAGGAGGAAGAAGTACTCACATGTGTTACTTAAGTAAAAGTATCAATACCACACCGTAGAATTACTCTGTTACGAGTAAAAGTCCTGTATTCAATTTCAAAAGTTACTTGAGTAAAAGTACAAAAGTATTGGCATCGAAATATACTGAAAGTACCAAAAGTAAAAGTACTCAAGCAGAAGGTCCCATTTTACAAGTTTTCAAATGTATAAAATGTAAAAAAAAAAAAAAGAAAATCAAACATTTAGGCTTTTATTTTCAAAAAGCCTAAATGTATATAGGGTTGAAGTGGGTAATGCATGTGTTGTAATAATAATCAAATCAGTAACAGTAGTAACTAAAGTATTCAAATAATTGTAGTGGAGTAAAAGTATAATATTTGCCTCTGAGATGTGGTGGAGTAGAAGTAAAAGTACTGAAAATTGGAAATACTCTAGTGAAGTAAAAAAAATACCTCTGAGTACAGTACTTGAGTAAATGCACTTAGTTACTTTACACCACTGACGCCGACCAACACAATGCATTGTCAGCACGGCAATCCCGGGGCCAGCTGATAATTAACTGCAATATGTCTTGTATTTACACAAGAGACCGAGGAACTACACAGTCACACAACACACATTATGTATATTTGATATTCAATATTTCAGCAATCGATAACTTTCATGTCCTGCGGGATTCAAACCCGGGTCTGCCGCAAGCGTGCCGATAATTCAACCACTGAGCTAATGGTGCACCGCCCACGTTTGGCTCAGGGGGGGGGGGAGGGATTTTGACCTTCACACAGCAGTACCATTACCACTATGTGTCCTATACCTGACTACAGGATCATAGAAGAGCAGGGAGACCAAAAACAACCACCGCAATTGTGTTAGTTATATTGTATTAACCCATTAAGACCTGAGGGGATCATTTAAAAAAATCTAAATCCTAACAGTTTTTGGAAAAACATCTAAAAAAAAAGGTTTTCAAGATTTTTCAAAAATAGCAGATTTACAAGCTCGTAGCGCGGCACTCGGTGCCGCGCAACGAGCTTGTATATCTGCTATTTTTTGAATAGCCAAAGAAATCTAAAGTGACAGAGATGCGTCTTAATGGGTTAAAAGGAGTAGCTCACCCAAAAATATTGCTTATTTTCTATCAATTAACACACTCCATGAAGCCGTAAATTCTTGGCGATTTTTTTGTTTTTGTCACATATGGGCAGACACGCCAATAATTTGATGACTGGCGATGACCTGATCTGGCAGGAGACTCAAAGAGTCAATGCAATCCGTTGTTTTTTTTTATTTGTTTTTTTTACAAAGAAAACGTTATTTTAACTAATCGGTATATGGTAGGGTATGTTAAAGGAGTAGTTCACCCAAACAATGACTTAGGAGACTCAAAGAGTCTCTTTACCCGACTCAAAGAGTCTCCTACTGAGCAGCCACCTGGTCATCGAATTAATGCGACAAAAACTAAAAAGTCTCCATTAAAGGAGCATTTCAGCCCTGGAAGAACTTAGAGTCAGTCACTCAATGTTAATAATATTTGTATAGATAACAGTAGCAAAATTTGAAATTTGCACCCTATGGCCAGAAAAATATAGAAGTCTGTGTGTTTGACTGGGGTTTGACTGGACTGCTGCATTACTACAATGACCATAATGCTTTGGGGCACTGCCCTTCCTTGTGGGGAGGGGAGGCTGCATGGGGGTGTGGTCTACATTGTAGTCAGGAAATAAGGTGAGATAAAGAAACTATGAGTCAAATACTGCAGTCTCTGAGGATATGGATAAAAATCTAAAAATACAGATAAAACACAAAAAACACACCAGGATCATGTTTATGGGTCCTAGACCTAGATAAAAACAGGGGTTTGATGCAAAATCGGCGAAATGTCCCTTTAATTCAAGGCTTCATGGGGTGTGTAATTGATAGAAAATAAGTCATTTTTTGGGGTGAACATGAACAACTCCTTTAACATGCTCTACCATAGCGATTAGTTAAAATAACGTTTTATTCGTAAAAAAAAAAAAGTTAGGGATTTCTTTTTCACCTGGTGTTAATTTGGGATGTGACAATGAAGTGAAACTGGAGCTGGAGTTGCAGAGAGAGCAATCACAGTTCTGTGCACTAGCTGGCCCTGTCGCCTTGCATTTGGGACCAGACATTTAACGTCTACATTTAGTGTTCTACTCTGCTGAACTGGAGGAGCAGTCCTCACAGGTTTCCTGTAGTACTATAGACCATGGTTTTCAACCTTTTTCACGTCAAGGACGCATATTAGCCCAGGGACCCCCATTTGAAAGGATATATGGCAGGGACTCAACCATTTTGATTTATTGGGGGTCCCAGTCTACACTGTATTATCATCATCAGTGTTCATGTAACTCTGAGAGTGTACAAATGGAACCAAATGGACCCGTTAGGGTCCATTTGGTTCCATTTGTACACTCTCAGAGTTACAGACACATAAGGGTCCATTTGGTTCCTAACTATGAATTTGGCTGGGGACCCCCTGGAACCCCCTCAAGGACCACTGACTGGTGGTCCCCGGACCGCTGGTTGAGTACCCCTGCTATAGACAGAGTTATGCTGTTCTAAATTATAAGCGGTTACCAATGTATTTTGTTGCTGTTCTTCTGAACTTAACGCATAGATTCATGTGTTGCTTGGATGAGTCTGTGAATAGCATCCTTGTCAGTATAAGTAAACCCTGTGACGAGCTGCACTAGATACTCCTCTATAGCCTTATAGGAGACATTGGCTTTTAAAGGCCTGTATTTATAACTGTCACAAATGCCCTGTCTAACATGTTCATTTGGGCTGTTTTTGTTTTATGTTTATTGCTGTATGTAATTGTATGTTTTTCTATGGACCGTGAGTCTGCAAAAAAGACATTCGTTCATATTTGAAAACCAAATGACAACACTGGACAGATTTCACTTTTTATCAAGCTCAAGATCTAAAATGAATCTAATAGATTTGTTTGCTGTTGCAGGTTGATGTGTTGCTCCTTTTTTATTGTCTATAGCAGGGGTCTTCAACGTTTTCAGGTCAAGGACCCCTTACTTAGTTGAGAGAGATGAAGCAGGGACCCCCTCTATGTTGTAAAAAATTACGTTTCAGATTAAACTTCCTTTTTTTTTTACTTGGTCTTTTTCCCCTCTACTCCTATACCTTTTTGCCAAAAATAGCAGATCTAGATCTGCTATT
>NC_139947.1:37196629-37239129 GCF_963454915.1 Gymnoscopelus microlampas | reverse complement strand
GTTGTTGCTGCTCGATCCTCCTCAGAGCAATTATGCGAAAAGTGGATATTGGACCTCACCGCTCCTCGCTGGGTACACCATTAGACCACAGGAAGTAAACACAGACACACACGCACACACACACACACACACACACACACAGAGACAGACGCTATCTCAGCCCAGCGTTTAGTCCTTAAATGCGTATATATGGAGGGGATGAGAGGAGGGAGAACTTGACAATTAGCGTTCATAATGAGATCAGGGTTATGAGACGGCTCGCTGGTCACGGATGATGAAAAGAACACTAATTCAGTTTGTCTCCGCTCTTCCGCTGGTCCTCACCCCGCGCAGAGAGGGGGGGGGGGGAGAGGGGGGGAGAGAGAGAGATAGAGAGAAAGGGTAATTGGCTGGACATTGTCTACATAAACAATGACTGCCATCCGCTGTGTACTAAATTATCTCTCCAGTGTAATTTCATTGCTTTGCGTGCGTGTGTTTTAGGTTTGTGCTTTATTTAGCAAGGATAGTGTGTGTGTGTGTGTGTGTGTGTGTGTGTGTGTGTGTGTGTGTGTGTGTGTGTGTGTGTGTGTGTGTGTGTGTGTGTGTGTGTGTGTGTGTGTGTGTGTGTGTGTGTGTGCGTGTGTGTACGTGTACCTGCTGTGTTAACTCATTCAATGCCAATGAAATAAAAAAATAATTGCGAACTGTGCCAGCAATTTTTCAATTTTCTTATACCTTTTTCAAGTAGTCACAGAATATTTATCTCCAGTATAATCGATCCCCTGATGGGTGCTAATCACCGAGGGTTGCACTGTGTGGTTTCACAAATGTCAACGAGGTCATTGGACATTGTTGACATTAATTGTCTGCCTTTTGAAAATAACATAGTAACATTGAAAAACACATAGTAAAAAAAAAGTGCTCAGGAGCCGAGATACAGCCTTTTTCAGTAATAAGTTAAACAAGAAGTGAATGGAGCAGCACATTTTTTTATTATTACTTTTTTTTTTCAAAAACCCAACACGTCATTGGCACGTTGTGCCATTGCGGTAAAACACGTGAAACACGTCAAAGGCACTCAATGAGTTAAGAGTTCGTGTGTGTCTATTTGAGCGAGTAAGTAAGACGGTCAAATCTGGAGTGTTCATTTAGCTCCCAGACGTCTCCGTGTTAAATCAACGCCACGGATTTCACTGTGTGTAGGATCATCGTCTTGTTGCAATTTCAGACTATCTTCTCCACAGTCGCCACAGCCTGAGCTTCCTGCCGATCTGCAGAATAAACAGCTGTTCTTCACGGTGTTGTTTTTTCTTTTCATCATAAAGCTTAACCCATTAAGACCGGCAACGCATCTATTTTTTATTCAAAAATAGCAGATCTACAAGCTCATAGCGCTGCACCGAGTGCCGCGCTATGAGCTTGTAGATCTGCTATTTTTTGAAAAATTGTGAAAATGTGAATACACATTTCTAACTCAAATCTTTGCTTCTAGGGGTCTCTGGAACAAAATATTTTGAGATGGGGGGTGGTCCGCGACCAAATACATATAATTTTGGGTGGTCCTTGACATGAAAAGTTAAAACAAAAGTCATTTGTAGAATCCCCAGAAGCAATAAGATTTGAGTCACAAATGTTCGCTTTAAAAAATACATATATTCAAAGATTTGCACAAAATGTTCAAGATTTTTCAAAAATAGCCGATCTACAAGCTCGTAGCGCGGCACTCGGTGCCGCGCTACGAGCTTGTAGATCTGCTATTTTTGAAAAGCCCAAATAAATCGTCAAAATGACACAGATGCGTTCCCGGTCTTAATGAGTTAAAGAAAGAAAAAAGGTAAAATACGACTCTCTTTCCCTCTATATACCCAGGCTCTCACTTTGTCTCTCGCTCAAGTCTCTTGTCCCCCCCTGCCCCCCCCTCCCCACCGCTATAAACACCTATACGGACCCATCCAGGCCACCTCAGGTGATGCTAAATGAGTGTAAAAGGGCCTGACTGGGCCAGAGAGACGGATGGATGGTGGTGGCGCGTCGGGAGGGAGGGAGGAGGGTGAGAGATGGATGGAGACAGAGACAGAGGAGTGCGAGACAGTAAGAGGGACGTTCTCCACACTCCTCTCTATAAAGCTCAGCGCGATGAATGACCGCAGCACAGACCCCCCCCTGCAAGCCACAGCCCCTCCGTAAGCCACAGCCCTCCACAAGCCACAGCCCTCCACAAGCCACAGCCCTCCACAAGCCACAGCCCCTCCGTAAGCCACAGCCCTCCACAAGCCACAGCCCCTCCGTAAGCCACAGCCCCTCTGCAAGCCACAGCCCTCCACAAGCCACAGCCCTCCACAAGCCACAGCCCCTCCGTAAGCCACAGCCCTCCACAAGCCACAGCCCCTCTGCAAGCCACAGCCCTCCACAAGCCACAGCCCTCCACAAGCCACAGCCCTCCACAAGCCACAGCCCTCCACAAGCCACAGCCCCTCCGTAAGCCACAGCCCTCCACAAGCCACAGCCCCTCTGCAAGCCACAGCCCTCCACAAGCCACAGCCCTCCACAAGCCACAGCCCTCCACAAGCCACAGCCCTCCACAAGCCACAGCCCCTCCGTAAGCCACAGCCCTCCACAAGCCACAGCCCCTCCGTAAGCCACAGCCCCTCCGTAAGCCACAGCCCCTCCGTAAGCCACAGCCCCTCTGCAAGCCACAGCCCTCCACAAGCCACAGCTCTCCACAAGCCACAGCCCCTCCGTAAGCCACAGCCCCTCCACAAGCCTCTGCCCCTCCGTAAGCCACAGCCCTCCACAAGCCACAGCCCCTCCGTAAGCCACAGCCCCTCTGCAAGCCACAGCCCTCCACAAGCCACAGCCCCTCCACAAGCCACAGCCCCTCTGCAAGCCACAGCCCTCCACAAGCCACAGCCCCTCCGTAAGCCACAGCCCTCCACAAGCCACAGCCCCTCCGTAAGCCACAGCCCCTCTGCAAGCCACAGCCCCTCTGCAAGCCACAGCCCCTCCACAAGCCTCTGCCCCTCCGTAAGCCACAGCCCTCCACAAGCCACAGCCCCTCCGTAAGCCACAGCCCCTCTGCAAGCCACAGCCCTCCACAAGCCACAGCCCCTACGTAAGCCACAGCCCCTCTGCAAGCCACAGCCCCTACGTAAGCCACAGCCCCTCTGCAAGCCACAGCCCTCCACAAGCCACAGCCCCTACGTAAGCCACAGCCCCTCTGCAAGCCACAGCCCTCCACAAGCCACCGCCCCTACGTAAGCCACAGCCCTCCACAAGCCACAGCCCCTCTGCAAGCCACAGCCCCTCCACAAGCCACAGCCCTCCACAAGCCACAGCCCTCCACAAGCCACAGCCCCTCTGCAAGCCACAGCCCCTCCACAAGCCACAGCCCTCCACAAGCCACAGCCCCTACGTAAGCCACAGCCCCTCTGCAAGCCACAGCCCCTCCACAAGCCACAGCCCTCCGCAAGCCACAGCCCTTCACAAGTAACACTGTCTCACTCCCCAAAAGGCATATCGTGACTTTGTGACCAAATGTCAACATGTGACGTGAAGGGGCAAAAAAGGCCCATGTTGACTTTTCAGGACTTCCGCATTACAACAATGCGGAAGTCCAGTTATCAGCGTTTTTGACGATCCCACCAAAAAAACGGTTAAAACGTCGGAAGCGTGCCATCTCAAGTGGACTCAAGTGGACGCCGAGTGAGCGAATCGCCGTGCCGAGCGCTCTCGAAGTCCGCTTTGAGCCGACTCAGCGCCGTATTTTCCCCGAAAGTCATATTGTGACTTTTTTGGCCCCCCTTCACGTCACATGTTGATGTTTGGTCAAAATTGGCTCAAAAAGTCAAAATAGTACCTTTTTTTTTAGACAGCGTTGCCACAAGCCACAACCCAGGGAACAGATGTTAAACTACAGTGATTATTTTAATGAATAAATACTGTATGGAGTATGTTAATACTGTAATTAGCACATCTGCAGTGGTCGGAGGTGGTCTCCCTACTCTTCCATTGAGAAATGTGGACCTTGGTGTTGGGCGGGACACCTACTGGCTGACGAGTAGCCCTGCCCGAGGCTCCCCGGGTAGGACGTAAAACTTAAAAATCGCAGCTTTAATTCAATTCCGAGAGTGTTCAAAATCTAACCGATTGGGCCCGTTCTACTGTCAGAGTTACAAATTAACACAGAGGAGAGCGCGGAGAATATGAAAACACACATTAACTAGACGCTCGTGCAAACACACATTAGTTCACACACAGACACACATACTACTGTAAAGTGATCTGTTGCTATAGTTCATTCAATATCTGGGACAACACCGGATAGAGCTGGGGTGTAGCTACTTCCTGTCTGGCGGCCTCCACGCCCCCACACCCTCAGTCCCATTCTCATCACCACAGCTTATCAATGGAGCCTAATCATTAAGACTGATTAGAAGACATCTCAGTGTGAAAGAACCTCCCTCCAGCCTATCAATCACACACACACACACACACACACACACACACACACACACACACACACACACATGGTATGTGTACATTTTTTGTGGGTCACACATACATACAGAGAAATGCACACCTACACACAGAAATGTGTATGTACACACACACACACACACACACAACACACACACACACACACACACACACACACACACACACACACACACACACACACACACACACACACACACACACACACACACACACACACACACACACACACACACACACACACACACACACACACACACACACACACACACACACACACTTGCGCGCACACGCACACACAGGTCTCATCCATCACTCCTGTTGGCTGGTCTATCTGAGGCCTCAGTGATTAGTTGTCCTGCCCGGCTGAATTATGATGTTAATAAGTCACCATTAACTCATGGATCCGAGTTGCACGTGCACACACACGCACACAAACACGCACGCGCACACACACAAACACACACCTGCTATGTGCACAGATGGACAGATCATTCAACCCGCTCCACCATTCCTAATGCACGCACACACACACACACACACAGGCATATATACCTACACACAAACGCAAATGCACACACTATCTGCTGTGGTGGAAAGAGTACTCAAATGTTTTACTTAAGTAAAAGTATCAATATTGCAATGTAGAAATACTCTGTTACAAGTAAAAGTCCGGATTTCAAAATGTACTTGAGTAAAAGTACAAAAGTAATGGCATCAAAATATACATAAAGTACCAAAAGTAAAAGAACTAAAATGTTTGAAAATAGCCGATCTACAAGCTCACAACGCGTCGCATCAAATACCTCCATAAACTCACAAAAGCTATGCAATGCGTTAGGAGCATATATAGATCAGCTATTTTCACTGCTTTTGAACATTTGTGAACATTTTTGTAGTACAAAATAGGACTTAAGTGATTAAAACCAGGAAAAGGCAACATTTATGCCACATCACGATATTACAATATCCAAACTCCTAGATGATATCTGGTCTCATATCACAATATCAATATATATTGCCCATCCATTCATAATTGCACTTTCTCACTAAAGCATCAGCCAGTGCAGGATGGCAGGGAAGACAGAAACATTCTGGGGAAAGAAGTGCATGGAATGCTTTAAAAGTTTCAAAATATGAATATAGAATATGATAGTTCTTCAAACATAAAGGATGTCAGTGAACAGTGAAGTGGAACTGAATTAATGAACTAAGTGCTTTTGCTACTGTACGTGAAGCCACACTGCAATAACCTGTTAAAACTGGGAAAGCATTTTTAGATTTTTAGCTATATAGCACATTGGTTCTCATACTTTGGCAATTCAAAAATAGCAGATACCTGCTATTTAAAAAAAAAAAACATTTGCAAATCTTTGAATATATATATATGTATACATATATTTTTTTAAAGCAAATATTTTAACTCAAATCTTTGCTTCTGGGGGTCCCTGGAACAGAATATTTTGAGATGGCGGGTCCGCAGGAAAATACAATTTTGGGGGTCCTTGAATATAGAGGATATACACACAAGAGCTTCTGTATTTGTACTAAGGAAGTCTTCATGTTTTGTGCCAGTCACTGAAAGACCCTTTATGATCCATGGGATGAACATGCTACGGTGGGATGGCTCAGGGTAAGAGGACAGAGTAAAGCAACTTGCAATAGACCATATTCACACGGCGGCCATATTGCCATTAAGTCAATGAAATGCCACCCCAGTTACCACAGCAACGCAATGTTAAATTCCAAAATGGCCACCGTGTGACTATGGACCTGGTCTACAAGATACGCAAGAGAACAGGGATACCCAGGTACCTACTGTACCTGTCAGACTACTTCAATAGCATAAAATACACACACAGGCACACCACCAGAGGGCGCTCCACTGATCTCACTGAACCCAGATTTTGGCACACAAATGGGGTCAAATTCGTTCTACTGCTGTGCCACCAGAATGTGGAATGCTCTACCAACAGACATCAACAAGTGTGACTCCTTACCCTCCTTCAAAACCGCCATAAAAGAGCACCTGTTTGCAAATGGTAACTGGTCTGATTAACATCTAAACTTAAAGGTAGGGTAAGTGATTTTCTTTGGTTAAAATAAGTGTTAAATAGCTCTATATTCTGATAGTACTCATTGCTAGAGCAGGGGTCTTCAACGTTTTCAGGCCAAGGACCCCCTAGCTGAGAGACAGATGAAGCAGGGACCCCCTCTATATTGTATAAAATTGTGTTTCAGATTAAACTTTTTTTGTTTTCTTGGTCTGCTCTTTTTCCCCTCTACACCTATACCTCTTTGCCAAAAATAGCAGATCTACAAGCTCACAACGCCTCGAGGGGGGGGCAGGGGGGGACAAGAGACTTGAGCGCGAGGCGTTGTGAGCTTGTAGATCTGCTATTTTTGGCTAAAATTCTCCTCCGAAACGGGATGTTAGGGTTCAAGTGGTTGAGGTAAAAAAAAAAAAGAAAATCCTATCACACAAAGATTTGGCGGATCCCCTGTAGTAACTCTGAGGACCGCCTAGGGGTCCCGGACCCCCTGTTGAAGACCCCTGACATAATACTATCTGCAGATGACCCCTGACAAAAATCTGTTGGTAAAGGCAGACCATTGATTAGATCATATCCAATATCCAATAAAAGTCTTTGTACCTTAGATTGTGGGTGGCATGTGGCTTATTCTGACTATTCTTACATCGGTGAAAGAACGTGAGAGTGTGACTTTGTAGGATGAATTGAACATGAAGCCTTAAAGGGATAGTTCACCCCCAAATGACTTTTTTCCATCGATTAGTCACCCCATGGAGACTTGAATTCATGGATATTTGTTTTGTTTTTGTCGCATTCCTAAGCCAATTATTTGATAATCATCTTTGTTGCATGCTTGTAGAATGTAAAAGGCCAATATAGCTATACTTGGTCGACGGCATCAATAATGATTTCAGTTGAAAATAGGCATTTTTTGTCGAGCAAGTGCTTACGGCCTGTTCTGAAACCATATAGTCTTATTTGTTTTTTCTGTAGTATGAAACAGCTACGGTTGTGCAAAGGCACCGGGGGGATATTAAACATGGGGCTTTAGTGCCCATCTATATCATTTACTGTAAATGATAGGAAATTGTATACACTGCAATGTAAGGAGAATAAATAGTGAATCAATCTGGAGATTTCAATCTCGTCTATAGCGAGACTTCCGGTGGGGCACATTCAAGACAATCACAATGCATAGTGTTCTGTCACTATGAACGTCAGATCTCACCAAACAAAAAGGGAAAAAAAGCTATCAAAATATATATCTATAGCGCAGGGGTCTTCAACGTTTTCAAATCTTTTGAAAATAGCAGATCTACAAGCTCACAATGTGTCGCGTCATGACGCAATGTGAGCTTGTAGATCTGCTATTTTCAAATGGCCGAAATGTATATAGAGCTGAAGTGAGTAATGTTTTGTAATTATAATCAAATTCTGCAAAGTAACTACCGCAGTAACTAAAGTTTTCATATGATTGTAGTGGAGTAAAAGTACAATATTTGTCTCTGAGATGTAGTGGAGTAGAAGTAAAAGCACTGAAAATTGGAAATACTCCAGTAAAATAAAAAAATACCTCAAAATGTTACTTAAGTACAGTACTTGAGTAAATGTACTTATAGCTACTTTACACCGTTGCATGTAAAGTCGATGAGTAAGAAGATGCCTTATTTGTGAGCAAATTGTCTGGGTAATTACGCGGGTACTTACAAGACAAAGATCAATGTATGCTCATGGAATAAAACATGGCATTGATTTGATTGCTCCATATTGCTTTTTAACCCATTGAGACCTGGAACTGTGTCATTTTTAGATTTGAGCTAAAAAGCATTATTTTACACTTTGGGATATTCAAAAATAGCAGATATACAAGCTCATAGCGCGGCACCGAGTGCCGCGCTATGAGCTTGTAGATCTGCTATTTTTGAAACATCTTGAAAAATGGTGCAAATCTTTGAATATATATTGTTTAAAGCAAACATTTTTAACTAACATCTTTGCGTCTGGCAGTCCCTGGAACAAAATATTTTGAGATGGGGGTCCGCGGACAAATACATATCATTTTGGGGGTCCTTGACATGAAAAAGATGGAGCACCACTGATACAGAAATATACGTTTTTAAGAATACTGTTGAGATTTAGGAGACATGTAGAATCGGCTTCAGGTCTCAATGGGTTAAGTGAGAACTTATGCAATCCGTTGTGTTGTCTCCAAGCCCAGAAGCCAAAGTACTTACATGAAAAAAACACAAAAAAAACTGAAAAACAAAAACACAAACAATATGTTGTTATTGTAGATGTAGGGAGAGCATATAATCCAGACAGTGTTTTGTTATGCCATCTGCTCTTGGGGAGGGAGTTTCTCCACAAATGACAGGTCTATGAAAGAGCTGTCCCCCAGCTTTGGCTCTGATTTTGTAGCCATAGACAATAACCCATTAAGACCTGAGGCTGAGTCTTACTTACTATACAGTATGTCTTCTAAAGCCTAACAGTTTTCTGAAAAACGTATGTTTCTATATCAGTGGTTCTCAAACCTTTTCATGTCAAGGACCCCCCAAAATGATATGTATTTGGCCGCCATTCGACCCCCATCTCAAAATATGTTGTTCCAGGGACCCCCCAGAAGCAAAGATTTGAGTTAAAAAATGTTTGTTTGAAAAGAATATAAATATATTAATTTGCACTCATTTTCTTGATTTTTCAAAAAATAGCAGATCTACAAGCTCATAGCGCGGCACTCGGTGCCGCGCTATGAGCTTGTAGATCTGCTATTTTTGAAAAAGCCAAAGTGTAAAATAATGCTTTTTTTTTTAGCTCAAATCAAAAGATGACACAGATGCGTTCCCGGTCTTAATGGGATAAGGGCAACCGCCATCTGGAATGGCAACAAGTCTGCCTTCCAAACGCGCGCTCACAAACACACACACACACACACACACACACACACATGCTCTTTTTTAGGATGGCGCTCGTTCGCTCACCACGGGAGATGGAGTGGCTGTGTTGTGAGATCTGGAGAGGCTCTTCAAACACATTGTGTAAGCAGTGTGCTTTGGACACTTCCATTGTCCCTGGGAACAAAACAGAAACACTGATGCCAGGCTTACAGCCTGCAACCCCAGACAGTTGACAGGCTAAGTGCGACATTTAACCCACTCAAGCCGGGGAAAACGTATTTGGGCGCGGACCCCCATCAAAATATCTTGTTCCAGGGACCCCCAGAAGCCAAGATTTGAGTTAAAAATGTTCGCTTTAAAAATATATATATTCAAAGATTTGCACACATTTTCACGATTTTTCAGAAATAGCAGATCTACAAGCTCATAGCGCGGCACTCGGTGCCGCGCTATGAGCTTGTAGATCTGCTATTTTTGAATAGCCCAAAGTGTAAAATAATGCTTTTTAGCTCAAATCTAAAAATGGGTTAACCCACTCAAACCGGGGAAAACGTCACTTTAGATTTGAACCACTTTAACCATTAATGTATACTTTGGCTGAAAAGGTTCGCTTTAAAGAAATATATATATATTCGAAGATTTGCACAAAAAAATCAAGATTTAAAAAAAAATAGCAGATCTACAATCCCATAGTGCGGCACGAAGTGACACACTGTGAGCTTGTATATCTGCTATTTGTTTTTTTTATTGTGAAAATGTGTGCAAATCTTCGAATGTATATTTCTATAAAGCGAACATTTTAAACTCAAATCTTTGCTTCTGGGGGTCCCTGGAACATAATATTTTGAGATGGGGTTCGGCGGCCAAATACATATAATTTTGGGGGACCTTGACGTGAAAAGGTTTGAGCACCAGTGATTATAGCAACACAAGTTTTTCAGAAAGCTTTTAGGATTTAGAAGACATTTTTTAGAATCGGCCTCAGATCTTAATGGGTTAAATGGGTGGATCCTGTTGTTTATAAAGATGTCCTCCAAGATCTGCCCAGACCCCCTACTTACTCTGTCTGTCTGTCTGTCTGTCTGTCTGTCTGTCTGTCTGTAAGTAAGTACATTGTATTTATGTAGCACTTCTCACAGAGATGGGAGCACAAAGTGCTTCACATACATACAGATAAAAATAAAAAAAAACATTGTATTAAAATAGGTAGAACAGTAAAAAGCCTGTACAATTAATCTCAGCAAATAACGATACAAACGTGGATATAAAATCATGTAACATTTGCAAAAGCTTGTTCAAATAATAGCGTTTTAAGGTTGTTCTTAAAAATGTCCACAGAGGCTACAGTTCTACTGAAGGCATCTCTCTCTCTCTCTCTCTCTCTCTCTCTCTCTCTCTCTCTCTCTCTCTCTCTCTCTCTCTCTCTCTCTCTCTCTCTCTCTCTCTCTCTCTCTCTCTCTCTCTCTCTCTCTCTCTCTCTCTCTCTCTCATTTCAAGGACCCCCATTTCAAGGACCCCCATAGGACCATTTGGAACCCCCTCAAGGAAACATGAGGGTCCATGGACCGCACTTTGAGACCCACTGGTGAAGCAGAATGGTTCCAGTGAGTCAACATGCACAATATATCCTCAGCACCCGGACTCTTGTTTGACCAGAATGGAACAGAGCCTTCTTCAGTATCATCAGTAACACCTGTGAAGGAAAGGAAGTAAGGAAGAGGCCCAATTTCTGTACAATATGGCTGCTGTGCATAGAGCCGGTTTCCAGTGGTGTAAAGTAACTAAGTACATTTACTTAAGTACTGTACTTAAGTACAATGTTTAGGTATTTGTACTTTACTTGAGTATTTCCAATTTCCAATACTTTTACTTATACTCCACTACATCCCAGAGGCAAATATTATACTTTTACTCCACTACAATTATTTGAAAACTTTAGTTACTAGTTACTTTGCAGATATGAATTACTACATTATAAAACATACATTAACCACTTTAGCCCCATTTCATACATAGGCTATTTGAAAATAGCAGATCTACAAGCTCACAACGCGTCGCATCGCGACGCGTTGTGAGCTTGTAGATCGGCTATTTTTCAAACATTTTAGTACTTTTACTTTTGGTACTTTAAGTACATTTTGATGCCAATACTTTTTTACTTTCACTCACGTACATTTTAAATTCTGGACTTTTACTTGTAAAAGAGTATTTCTACATTGCAGTATTGGTACTTTTACTTAAGTAAAGAATTTGAGTATTTTTTTCCACCACTGCCCGTTTCAAAGCAGAAGTCTGACTCAGAGCACGGCATTGGGATTATTCATGTCCATGGTGCTATAGCCAGGAGAGTGTGTGGTTTGGTATGAGGTTTTCACTCTAAAGTCAGGTGAGATCGCGCTCCTGTGCTTTGATGCCGCTGGCCTTGGGGCGTTCAGCAGTCCTACTGAGTCGCACACACACAGATCATTTTACCTTTCTGCTGCTAGAAGGAGAGGTCCAAGGTGTTGTAATGATAATGCCGAGGCCGCCAGGTGTGAACATAGAAAGCAAATTAATATTGTTTTTAGTTCATAACCAAATGGACCCGGAGCTCATCATAAAAGACCCCCCCCCTCCTTTCAGAGGGAACACAAACTCCAACAAGCTCACTAATAGAGAACTGCATCTTCAGATAAGACCTTTATTACCCATTGGAATGTCTTCAGCCAGAAGACACACACAGGCTATCTGGTTTCCTCTCTACCTCCCTCTCTGTCCGGCATCCTTTAAGAGATAAGGATGGAACCAGCGACTTTTACGACATGCAAGAATGTCTTGCCAAGCGCACACTGTGTCACACACACAGACTAACTGAACAAGACAATGAGCAACAAGAACTTTGAATAAATTGGCTTATGTATTATGTTCTGTGACTTCAAAATATATAATTATTGTCCTGCATTATGACCACAACACTAATATGAACTTTGGTGATGTAAAATGTAAATGCTTCCATGCTAATTACACTTTGATGCTTACCTGCTTTCTATTTGACATAATGCCGTCATGTTTAATATCTAGAGAATTCTAATTTCATTGTGATTCCCAATATCCAGTCAAATGTGTTAATAGGAAGTCCCTAAGATAGTTAGCAGAGAAGTTTTAGTTTTTCATATTGTAAGGTAGGAGGTTGCCACCCCAGCTGCCTCCAACACACCCCCCAATGGGCCAAGAAGGAGACCCCTCCTTTTGCCTATAAGAAGAACTGCTCAGCCAGTTCTCTCTCTCTCTTGACCGCTTCTCGACAACCAGGGTTGACCAAGTCCCCTCTTTCCACTGCGCTTTTGATGACACTGAGGGTTGACGGAGTCCCCTCTTCCACTGCTATCTCCGGGGTGAACATTCCCCCGTGCCTCTCTTCCACCGCTTCTCGACGATCCAAGGGTTGACCAAGTCCCCTCTTCCTGCTCTACATGCTGGGTGGCTCCCAGTTCAACGCTCTCAAAGGACCCAGGGGCAGACGATAGCCACGTCCCCCCCCCACGACGATCTCTCCGGGGTGAACATTCCCCCGTGCCTCTCTCTCTCCTACAAGGGTGGATCGGAGTCCTCCTTCCCCCCAACGAGAAGAGCCAACAGCCTACGTCCAGCTCTCCAGCCAGCAAAAGCCAGATGCCCTGCTGACCCGGAACAACCGCCCTGCTCCCTCTACTCTACACGTGGGCCCTCGGCCACACATCCTGTCTCTTCAAATCCGAGTTTGAATGGAGACTGAGGACTGCTGAACCGCTACCAGATGCCCACGACCAACTGTTCCCTCTCTACACGTGGGCCAAAAGCCACACATACTGTCTCCTCAATCCAAGTTGAGTGGAGACT
Source organism: Gymnoscopelus microlampas (assembly GCF_963454915.1). NCBI lineage: Eukaryota > Metazoa > Chordata > Actinopteri > Myctophiformes > Myctophidae > Gymnoscopelus > Gymnoscopelus microlampas. The sequence continues at coordinate 37,225,865 of NC_139947.1, read as the reverse complement.
GAGAAGAACTGCGTGACGCAGTGAGGTAGCCGGATGCTAGCCAAACCTGCTAGCCAACGCCTCATGGTCTCTCCCCCAGAGACAATGGAATCATCTCCTCTCCTATCCCAATGGACCAGGCGAGCATAATGCATTCACATGTGGTGTGGCAACCTGAGTGTAGTGTAAGGGTAGATTAGCTATTTTTAGTCATTGATCTTTCTCTTTTCTTTTATGACTTTAATCCCTCTTTCTCCTTTAGTAGATCAAAATGTGGCCATTTCCTGATTTGACCTGATTGAACTGTAGATCTGTGATTTTGTATTTTGTTGAGATTTTAACCAGTTTCATCATCTTTTGAGTTATTGATCTATTGTTCTTTTCCCCATTTCATTGGTTGTTTTAATATCTACATAGGATTTATCTTAATAAACACTTTATTTTGGTATAAACGGAAGTCCTTTCCAATTGATTTCAATGCATATATTTCCAATCATTTTCTAACCAGAACCCATGCATCATTACTGTGTCCAAGATTCTTGCGTAGCCCTTTTCATGGTTGTGTGGAGGTGCGAATTAATCCCTTAATTTGCGCAATTCCTTAATTTTTGGTGAAAATCAATATTTTGATTTTTCAGAAAATATTTTTAATATTTTCATAATTATCGTTAATATTTCCCATAATTATTACGCCATGTCCGCTACATAAAGTGGTGCCCCGTGTGAGGCACAGTCCCTGATGTCTGGTTAGAGAATAACTGGAAATATCGGAAATATTGGAAAAATTGCCAGAGAAAATCTTGTTTAAAATAGGTCTCCCTCCCAAACATCTAATTCCCTGTGGTGGTAAGAGAACAAAGGCACTTTAACCGTGCCCCTTCTCTCCAACCCCCACAGATATTTAGAGAACGCATGCTGGCGTCATCTGGTGGCCAACTCGTAGAATACACAAAGCTTGTGAGTTAGGGTTCGTTGTCAAAGTTTTACCCACTTTTTGCTGCTAGTGATGAGAGCCTAGTGATAGCAACAGTGTGACACCTCACTTCATGATAATATAATGTATTGTCATATCATATAGTGTAATACTATATTTTTGACTCTAGCTACGCTGAGTCATCAAGCCTGTTGGAATAGCGATCTGACAAAGTGCTAAATTTAAGTCCATGGAGTCTCCCTCCGTGTGTATACACTAGTGGCGTGAACAAATCCGTTACTAGAATAGTAATAGTAAAATATCCTACATTTGATACATTGATTAATATATCTGCATTGAATTTTGTTTGATATTGTAATTACTGGATGACCCTCTCCATGTCGAGGAAGTTTGAAATACAGCATTCTTCACTTCCTGTAGAGTAAAAACAAAAAAAATAAGGTCATCACTAATCCTTAGTGTAACCAATAACTACCAATAATTAAACTGCAACAAGTTGGTAGGTAAAAGTGAAACTGTGACACATTTATTTTTGTAACCGGATACAAGCAGACTTGTGCTCCAGTTGTAATTTAGTGACACATAGCAGTAAGCTAAACTAAATTAATAGTTTAAAGCACCTCTCCACCTAGGGTGTAGAGAAAGTGCTGTGGTGTGTGTGGGACAACTAGAAGAAGACATTTTTAGTGCCATAAATGGCCTCCATTTGTCTCTAGCCTCCAACACACACGCACACACACACACACACACACATACCTCGCACCCACCCTTTTGAACACCCCTTAAACGGGCACAGAGGGAGGGGGGGCGAGGAAGCCTGGTCCTTGTCCTGCATGTCATAAAACCACAGGCAGAGACAACAGGCCAGTGAGCCACTTGGGTTTTGTTCATTCTAGTGACGGTCTTGTAGTAACTAATAGTCCATTACTTTAGCAGTGTAAACACTTTTATAGTAAATGGCCGAGGTTATTTAAAGATTAATACACTTTGAGTTTGGGTATAGTTTCTCGTTCTAACTCTATTCTAAGACTAACCTGCAGTATATGTTGTAACAGCATGAGTGATCCTATCCTTGTCTTTTACTTCCCATAAGTGAGACTTCCCTGTCGAGTCTAACTGATTTAGTCATAGAAAGAGCGAGTAACGCAACAAGATGTCTGAGCCCTCCACTCCCCTCAGCTACTCCGATATAGTCGGTCAGTTAATAACATTGTTAACAGTGATATTGGGGTTAGTTTTAATATACGTAGATCCTTTAAAAGGGCTCCGTCACGTGTTACACTCAGTTGTATACACAATAAAACACGCCATGGAGTTTTTAACAGACAGCTTGGACCCTAAACTGCAAGACACTGCTCAATTTGACATTGATAGAGATATGAGTCAAACTGTAGCATGTCACCTGGTTGCACCTTTTAAAACAGCTAAAGGTCAAACCAACATAGAACAGACTGGGTGTGCTCTACCAACTAACAAAACGCTGAGAGTCGATTTGGGCCAGCAAAATACTCAGTTAGAAGTGGCACAACACCAAATAAAACAGCAAACTGCCATGTTAGATGCAGCTGTAAAGGCCTCTCAACAGCAGACAGCTATACTGAATGCGGCAACAGGGCACATCACCATGCTCCAGAACTTTAACATAGGACTGGAGCAAGCGAAAACGCAACAAAATGGTGAGATAACCTTAGCCAAACAGCAAATTGGTCAACTGCAACACACTGTCATTGAACTAAAATTGCTCATTGCAGAAAACTTCACGCAAAACAGTGTCAAGTTACAAATAGCACAAGACAGTGTCACTCAATTGCGGGATAGAACTGAAATCCTAGAGAAAGGTAACTGGATCAGTGAGAATGACTTTGTTAAAAGGTTCCATGACCTCCAAGGCCAATCACAGGCACTCTCTGGTCAGCCTCACTATGATCAGTACCCTGTAACACAGCAGCAGCCTCTGGTAGACAGACCACCCACTCAAGCTGAACACTATGTCCAAGGACATGCCTCAGTTGGCTTGCCCGCCATGTTACCGTCTTTTCAATCTTTTCAGAACATACCTCCGGCGGCCGGGCAACCTGCCCTCGAGCCATATGCCTGTGGTTATGCCGCATTGAATGCACCAGTACCCCTACCTCAAACCACGGGGGGGTGCCAGCCGGCGCATCCGCTGAGTAATATCGACTTAGCCAAAGTTGCGAAATTCATCCAACCTTTCGACCCAAAGCCTGGTGAATCTAAAAACACCCACATTTACTTGGAGGATATAGAATATAACTTAGCAGAATGTGGTGTAAGTGACACAGATACTAAGGTTAAATTGATTTATCGAACCGCAAACCGCGAGGTAACTGGTTTTATCAGGCGACAGACAGACGAGGTCCGAGCAAATTGGTCCGTTCTGTGTCAAGCTATAATTGATGAATTTGCTGATCACCGAGCCTTAGGAGGTTTGTTGTCCGCCGTGTCCGTCTGTCAACACGAAGGTGAAGCAGTTAATCGATTTTATAACCGTCTGAGGATTGCATTTTTTGGTAACAAAAATGTTCCGAATATGGAGGAAGATGAACATTTCAAGAATTTGTTCTTGAATAATTTACACCCTTCCATTAAAAAGCACATCCCTATTGGAACCAATTCTAAAAAGCCTGCCGCTGAGTTACGCAAACTAGCACGGGAAGCTTTTGATAGAGAATACAATGAACCTCACAGTGCATCTTGTAAAATTGTTGACACCCAAATCGATCAATGGCAGCCCAGGAGACAGGACGACTACGGTCTATACAGGGGGGACGACCACCAAACTCCCTCCTGGAGATGTGCTCGGTCCTCCTCAAACGACCGCGGTCGCCCTCCCTCACGGGATAACTCTGGCACAAAACATGAGAACCCTGAGTGTGTGAAACAGCTCCCCGCTGAGATCCCCAAAGAATCACGACGGCAAAGAAAGGCACGCGAACACGCGGCCACACAAAATTCAAGCCGAGTCTGTGACAATTGGAGGAGGCCTAATCGTGTTTAGCTCACCTTGATGAAAACAAAACACTGTGACTACTTCCAATGTATGTTTCAAATGACGCCACTTCACAAACTGTTGTTTTCAAAATGTAGAACCTTTTTAGAACGACACAATAAGTTTGGACTGTTGTAAAAGGCTCTCGGCTAATGGAAGGGTTTTTGTTTTTAATTGCCTGCTCTCCAAGAAAATTTTGCAGACTGATACACGCTTATTCTGTGGTTTCATAATTGATTGAAATTAGTTGTAATCCCTATACACCCAAGGTCGTAACACGCACCATTGACGCCAAAACAGTGTTCCCCACCTTCCCTCACAGCGTGAAGGTGGCATTGCTTTTCCAGCCACTTTCTGGCTATCTGTCCCAAAACGCAGCTGTAAGATGTACATTTTGTCTATATTGTTTGCCCCTGGCTGCAGTGCTTTGTCAATGCTGCTAAGCTGACCAGGGTGTTAGTTAAAACACATGCTTCTACCTGTTCCTGACTGACAGGGCGAAGGCCACAGTGTGTTTAATCTGAGTGTCTCCCGAACGGAGGGATTGAAACCGAATCTAACAGACAATCTAGTTTTAAATGGTACCTCTGCTGCTACTATAATTTTGATACTGGACTGTGATGAAGTGGGAACAGTTTTGAACATTACCTATCATTATTATTATAATCCATTGAATGAAAACATTCAATCAGGTAATGCCATGGACTTTCCGCATGTTGTATAATCCAACCAAATTTATCATTGACCAAAGTTAATACAAATTTATGTGTACAAAAATCAATTTTAAGCAGGATGGAAGTATATCCTCCTGTTTATTTGTTGTAACCCTAAATAAACAACATCCTTATTATATACTACATATTATACTTTACCAAATATTTATGGTTGGGCTTCCAATTTGAGAATACAATTATGTCAGTCCTAAACAAATTGTCAAAGAATGATCCGTCCAGGATTAATATACTTGCATTCGATTTGTTAGACTTTACATAATGTGATTACAACATTATAGTCAACTATGGTATCTTGGCTTGAGCCAGAATGAATCCTCTATTGTTAGTCAAGTTGAACAATTTATGGAATCCAATTCATACCTTCCCATATGCATCTGTTAATGCAACTGTTCAGTATCAATATTATTCAGATTAGGCGCTGTACGATGATACTGACGACCTATGCTAAGGCTAACAGGTTTAATCAAAGCGTTACTATGTCCAATTAAGATTGAACCCACGCATTAGTGCTATTTTTATTATTATTATTATTATTATTATTTTTATTTTTTTTGTCTCCCTCTTTGTAGCTCCTGTCAATAAAGCTCTTCTCCTTATGGGTCAAAAGCTTAATGAATGGTTGAAGCTCAGAATAGATTAAGCACATTTGACATTTTGCACGTGGCGTCTTAATCCCGTGCCATTTGCTATTCGTAACTTACAATGTGGGCCCTCAGGGGACCCACCACGTCTACGCAGACACCCTGACCACTGGTACTCTGTTTCCCGCCCATGTCTACCTAGTGGCTCGCTATGCTAAGCCACTGCACAGACCCCAACCCTTAGGTGGTACAAAACTTGGCAATTTCAGGTGGGACATTATAATGCGGCGCTGATCAATCACTACGTCAGGCCTCCGTGACTCATCAACTCCTCATCAAGGGGGTCAGTCATAAACAATGATATCACCCTAAGATTGCCAACTGTTGATCAAGTCTGTTAGACACAATTCAGGGACAGCAGTGCTGAATGCTGTCACAAGGTGATCATTTCTGCCTATCTAATGATACCTTGAGAGACCCCCAGGGTGACCCCAAGACCATGTGTAAATTCTTTTCTAACTAAACCTATTTGACAATGGACCAAGGCTCAACAGCCATGACAGCATGGGGCCCAAATAGACATATTGACTTTAGGTAACTAATTAGAGGTCGCCATGTTTGTAGTTCTTTACTGTAGTATGGTTGCAGTTAACACACTGAAACAAAAACTCTGATCTCTCCCTAAACAAGTGACAATGTGCTATATAAGTCACAGCTACTTAGTGCCCGTGCCCAGCTAGGCCATTGGTTAAGACAAACCTGACAAAGGTTGCTGAAACCATAACTTGAGACACCAGTGTCTAAATTAAACCATCGCCACATCACTATTAGTGCTACTCCGGCAGAAATAGCTGAAGGCATGTGTTGATTATATATATCTGTTGTTATCAAAATTTAAAACTTTTTGTCAAAATTTTTACTTTTTGCGCAGAGGTGTCTCAAACTTTTTGTCAAATTTTAAACTTTTTGTGCATTTGTGTCTCCTTGTGCAAACCCAAAGGTGACCTGCCCTGTGTTTAAAAGGAAACATTTGCGTTAACAGGTTGCAATGTTTATAGACATGCAGCAAAACTGCATTGGCGTACAAACTAATGTATAATGCACCCCATCAAACTAGTAAAATAGTAAAGAGTCAACAGTCAAATGTGTTCATAAAGGGTAGATCAGGTTACTCAAAATAACATGGGCCTCTATCCAAGGCGCTTAACAAGTTCATTTTGTGTCTCACCTAACTAACCTCCTCAGTCATTCTATGATAATGAACACTGTCTGGTTTGTGTGCTTGAATAGTTTACTAACCCTAGGTGGATTAAAAGCATGCTATTAACAAGGTACACTGTAACTCCACCCACGTTTAGTGAGATTTCCTCTCTTTGCCCTACCAAAAGTGTATTACACTGATAGTGATGTATGATGGTTGCTACAAGAACCCAGTTAACAGGAACTGGACTAACTAAGACTTGTAGTGTTGTTCAGTCAATTCAGCTATATAGAAATTGTTGGCTCTGCACACAGGATATGACTAAGGGGAGGAGCAAGACCCTTGTTACATAGGTTCTCAAATCTACAGCAACTTCTTAACCTTAGTTAAAAACCATACAAACTTTAACCTGTACCTCTTACAAAGAATTGGTTGTCTTAAACAGGAAGTAAGTACTTATTATCCAGGCTAGGACTAATCCATTTCCTTATCATCCAAGTAAATCAGGATTTACCCTAGTGGACAACCAACCAAACTCTTTCAGAGAATTAGCACTCATGTTGGACTTCCGATCTGCTCTTGTGTAACCAAGCCAAAAAGGTCACCCCGTGTATATATATATATTCCAGCAAGCCGTGGTAGAAAAGAAAAACGGATGGAATATTTTGTATTATGAAGCGACACCTTTCATGTCAGCAAATTGAGCTCACTGCTCAAATTGAATTCTGGTACACAAAAGCAGAGATTAGTAAGAGGGCTCATGCAACTACGAGCTCTCACATCTAAAAGTCACAAAAAGTGCTACCACATTACTCCTCAAAATTATACCCCAATATATATTAGGAGTTTGCCCTTGTTGTTCTCTGATTTATAATGTTTTCTTGGTGTGTTTGTGATTATCCTAAAAACCTCTCAGAAAATAGGACACAACAATGCCTAATAGGCAATTTTCTTTCAAGCAGTCGGATCCAGGGTCACTAGATCAGCTTAATGAAAGAGTTGCCATTGACATGTGAATGCAAATGCTATGCTTTCTATATTATTGTCCTCTCACATTTTCTTTTGTGTTATCAAAGGTCGTGACGTCAACGTTCCGTTTCGTCTGACATTGATAACAAGGGGAGGTCTGTAATGATAATGCCGAGGCCGCCAGGTGTGAACATAGAAAGCAAATTAATATTGTTTTTAGTTCATAACCAAATGGACCCGGAGCTCATCATAAAAGACCCCCCCCTCCTTTCAGAGGGAACACAAACTCCAACAAGCTCACTAATAGAGAACTGCATCTTCAGATAAGACCTTTATTACCCATTGGAATGTCTTCAGCCAGAAGACACACACAGGCTATCTGGTTTCCTCTCTACCTCCCTCTCTGTCCGGCATCCTTTAAGAGATAAGGATGGAACCAGCGACTTTTACGACATGCAAGAATGTCTTGCCAAGCGCACACTGTGTCACACACACAGACTAACTGAACAAGACAATGAGCAACAAGAACTTTGAATAAATTGGCTTATGTATTATGTTCTGTGACTTCAAAATATATAATTATTGTCCTGCATTATGACCACAACACTAATATGAACTTTGGTGATGTAAAATGTAAATGCTTCCATGCTAATTACACTTTGATGCTTACCTGCTTTCTATTTGACATAATGCCGTCATGTTTAATATCTAGAGAATTCTAATTTCATTGTGATTCCCAATATCCAGTCAAATGTGTTAATAGGAAGTCCCTAAGATAGTTAGCAGAGAAGTTTTAGTTTTTCATATTGTAAGGTAGGAGGTTGCCACCCCAGCTGCCTCCAACACACCCCCCAATGGGCCAAGAAGGAGACCCCTCCTTTTGCCTATAAGAAGAACTGCTCAGCCAGTTCTCTCTCTCTCTTGACCGCTTCTCGACAACCAGGGTTGACCAAGTCCCCTCTTTCCACTGCGCTTTTGATGACACTGAGGGTTGACGGAGTCCCCTCTTCCACTGCTATCTCCGGGGTGAACATTCCCCCGTGCCTCTCTTGCACCGCTTCTCGACGATCCAAGGGTTGACCAAGTCCCCTCTTCCTGCTCTACATGCTGGGTGGCTCCCAGTTCAACGCTCTCAAAGGACCCAGGGGCAGACGATAGCCACGTCCCCCCCCCACGACGATCTCTCCGGGGTGAACATTCCCCCGTGCCTCTCTCTCTCCTACAAGGGTGGATCGGAGTCCTCCTTCCCCCCAACGAGAAGAGCCAACAGCCTACGTCCAGCTCTCCAGCCAGCAAAAGCCAGATGCCCTGCTGACCCGGAACAACCGCCCTGCTCCCTCTACTCTACACGTGGGCCCTCGGCCACACATCCTGTCTCTTCAAATCCGAGTTTGAATGGAGACTGAGGACTGCTGAACCGCTACCAGATGCCCACGACCAACTGTTCCCTCTCTACACGTGGGCCAAAAGCCACACATACTGTCTCCTCAATCCAAGTTGAGTGGAGACTGAGAAGAACTGCGTGACGCAGTGAGGTAGCCGGATGCTAGCCAAACCTGCTAGCCAACGCCTCATGGTCTCTCCCCCAGAGACAATGGAATCATCTCCTCTCCTATCCCAATGGACCAGGCGAGCATAATGCATTCACATGTGGTGTGGCAACCTGAGTGTAGTGTAAGGGTAGATTAGCTATTTTTAGTCATTGATCTTTCTCTTTTCTTTTATGACTTTAATCCCTCTTTCTCCTTTAGTAGATCAAAATGTGGCCATTTCCTGATTTGACCTGATTGAACTGTAGATCTGTGATTTTGTATTTTGTTGAGATTTTAACCAGTTTCATCATCTTTTGAGTTATTGATCTATTGTTCTTTTCCCCATTTCATTGGTTGTTTTAATATCTACATAGGATTTATCTTAATAAACACTTTATTTTGGTATAAACGGAAGTCCTTTCCAATTGATTTCAATGCATATATTTCCAATCATTTTCTAACCAGAACCCATGCATCATTACTGTGTCCAAGATTCTTGCGTAGCCCTTTTCATGGTTGTGTGGAGGTGCGAATTAATCCCTTAATTTGCGCAATTCCTTAATTTTTGGTGAAAATCAATATTTTGATTTTTCAGAAAATATTTTTAATATTTTCATAATTATCGTTAATATTTCCCATAATTATTACGCCATGTCCGCTACAGTGTTTTGACAGACGGAATATGGAGCTAAAGATATCTGCGGGTGGAAAAGGAGTCCTTTGTGCCACGCAGGCAGCACCGTGTGAATGTGAGAGTTTAGAGTTCCAACTTGTCTCAGTCTAACAAGGTTAGCTGAGGTTAATGCCTGCACTTTAGTTTAGAAAGAAACAGAGAGAGAGTTCTGAGGATAAGCGCTCGTGTGTGTGTGTGTGTGTGTGTGTGTGTGTGTGTGTGTGTGTGTGTGTGTGTGTGTGTGTGTGTGTGTGTGTGTGTGTGTGTGTGTGTGTGTGTGTGTGTGTGTGTGTGTGTGTGTGTGTGTGACGATAAGATGGGAGCAGGGCAGAGGGTCGACCATTCTCCTCTCCTCTGTAACTTCATTAGAGAAATATAAAATGGCAGGCCATTAGGGCAAACGCATTTGCTACCCTCTTATTGAGAGATGCTTTTAGAACACAATCTAATTCACCACAGATTGTATGGCATTTCACCCACACTTTCTCTCACACACGCACACACACACACACACACACGTTTGTTTTACTATACTTGTGAGGACATCAACACTTTAGGACAGCCATGTTATGAATGTAATTTAAAAACAATAATTGCCATTTTAAACAAAAGCCGAAAAACAGCAGATCTACAAGCTCACAACGCGTCGCGCTGCGACGCGTTGTGAGCTTATAGATCGGCTGTTTTTCGGTGCATGACACTGGCGCGCAACTAAGTATAAATCATATTGAACTCTAATTCCAATCCCTAAACCTAACCTCTAAATGTCTAATCCTGACCTGAATGTTTTTCTGATTGTACGTATCGCTAAAAAATGATTTTTTTAACTATAAAACAACCATTTGTCTTGTGAGGACCAGAAAAACGGTCCTCACAATGTATATTACTTCAAATTCTACTATACTTGGTCCTCGTAAGTATAGTAATACAAACACACACACACACACACACACACACACACACACACACACACACACACACACACACACACACACACACACACACACACACACACACACACACACACACACACAGAGAGAGAGAGTATACTTATCTAATCCTCTAAATATGACAGTGGCGGGGCAGACTAAGGGCTGAGAGGATAGGAGTCATGATGGGGGCACAGCGTTTCCATGGTGATTAAGTGGCACCAGAAACATGGCCACCTGTCCCCCCTGCCCTTCCATTAGACACAACACAATGAGACACATATATATCTAAAGACAGAGAGCTTTTAAAAGGGTCCCTCTGTCAATAAATACCTGTCATTGTCTATTCATTACACAAAAAACACCCCCAGTGAGAAGTAAGCGGTGCCTTTGATTAGTTTATTTTGCTTTCTCATTACCAACTCCCTGCTGCCTTATGCTGCCTTATTACTGTCTCCCTACTGCCTTAGGCTGCCTTATTACTGTCTCCCTACTGCCTTATGCTGCCTTATTACTGTCTCCCTACTGCCTTATTACTGTCTCCCTACTGCCTTATGCTGCCTTATTACTGACTCCCTACTGCCTTATGCTGCCTTATTACTGTCTCCCTACTGCCTTAAGCTGCCTTATTACTGACTCCCTACTGCCTTATGCTGCCTTATTACTGTCTCCCTACTGCCTTATGCTGCCTTATTACTGACTCCCTACTGCCTTATGCTGCCTTATTACTGACTCCCTACTGCCTTATGCTGCCTTATTACTGACTCCCTACTGCCTTATGCTGCCTTATTACTGACTCCCTACTGCCTTATGCTGCCTTATTACTGTCTCCCTACTGCCTTATACTGCCTTATTACAGTCTCCCTACTGCCTTATGCTGCCTTATTACTGTCTCCCTACTGCCTTATACTGCCTTATTACAGTCTCCCTACTGCCTTGTGCTGCCTTATTACTTTCTCCCTACTGCCTTATTACTGTCTCCCTACTGCCTTATTACTGTCTCCCTACTGCCTTATGCTGCCTTATTACTGTCTCCCTACTGCCTTATTACTGTCTCCCTACTGCCTTAGGCTGCCTTATTACTGTCTCCCTACTGCCTTATGCTGCCTTATTACTGACTCCCTACTGCCTTATGTCTCCCTACTGCCTTATGCTGCCTTATTACTCACTCCCTACTGATTCTCCCTTATTAATGACTCCCTATATACTGCCTTGTGCTGCCTTATAACTGACACCCTACTGCCTTATGCTGCCTTATTACTGACTCCCTACTGCCTTATGCTCCCTTATTACCGACAGCCTACTGCATTGCTCCCTTACTGATTCCCTACTGCCTTATGCAACCTGGTTGTCTTTTTAAGTGGTACACTGCGGCCCTGTTAGTGTTCAGTAATCAGCTGCCAATCAACAAATCTAACAAACCAAGACATGCTATGTAAAACGGCAAAGCACGTCATGAGTCATAGTCAATGGTTTAACCCATTAAGACCTGGAACGCATCTGTGTCACTTTAGATTTCTTTGGCTATTCAAAAATAGCAGATCTACAAGCTCATAGCGCGGCACCGAGTGCCGCGCTACGAGCTTGTAGATCTGCTATTTTTTGAAAAATCTTGAATTTTCTTTTTTTGTGTTTTTTTTTTCTTCAAAAAACTGTTAGGATTTAGAAAACATTTTTAAGAATCGCCTCAGGTCTTAAAGGAGACACACCATGAATTTAAAAAAAATATTTGATATTTAATATCATATGGTGTATGTCCCTCAAACCATTTTCAAAAGGTTTGAGCCTAAATCAACACTCAGATATACTCATCCCAAGTCAATTCTCTCAGGCTTATAAAGCACTTTCAGCTGCAATACCAAAACGTCCTGTTGGGCAGAGGGGTGCTACTGAGCAATTCTGTCTGTCAAAATACATGGGCAGAATGGTTCGTGATGTAAGCAAACATGCCATTCTGAGATGGCCTGTTCAGACACGCCCATTCTGAAAATCTCTGAAATGAGAATGAATGACTGAATGTTAAAAAAAAAAAAAAATTGCGCGCTACGTCCAACCAGGGAAACTCCCCCCTGTCAGGTGACAAGAAGGTCGGTTGGCTCTCATGCATTGAAGGAGGCATGAGCTTGGCCCTGGCCTCCCTAGGCTGGTGGGGGGAGTGTAGTGCCCAGGATCACTTAGCAAATTGGCACCGGGTGAAAAAAGGGTTACAAAATCGTGGGATAAAAATTATTTAAAAAAAAAAAAAAAAAAAAAAAATTGGGGGTACAAGAGACACTGGGGAGCCCAAAAAATACAAAAAAAAATAAAAAAAAGTGAAATTCATGGTGTGTCTCCTTTAATGGTCTAAACATGCTACACCACTGGTCTGGTCCTGTGTTCACGTGACTCGCTCTCTACTTTCCTTCTTTTCCATCTCCTGACTCTTGTCTCCCCCCCGCCCCTCCCTCCCTCCCTCCAACTCCTCCATGTGAGTTATTAGGGATGAGAGGAAGTCATTCTCTCTGTTTGGTTATTAGTATTGATCCGAGGGCCATTCAACAGCCGTTTCCTGCTGATTTCCTCTCGTTTAGCCCCCCCCCACTCCTCCTCCCTTTCGCACTTTATATCCTTTAACAACCCCCCCCCCTCTCCCCCCCTCGGTCCATCCATCTCTCCTTCTGCAGCCAAGCTTTTACATGGTGGTTTGACTGCCCTGTCCGGCTGATTTACAGCACATTACTGCCTCAACACACACACACACACACACACACACACACACACACACACACACACACACACACACACACACACACACACACACACACACACACACACACACACACACACACACACACACACACACACACACACACACACACACACACACACAATAAGTTACACTTCTCTCATAAGACTAATGAACACTGTGTTTTATTGAACAATATCTTCAAAACTGCGCACACACACTGACACACACGCACGCACGTACACACACACGCGCACACGCACGCGCACACACACACACACACACACACACACACACACACACACACACACACACACACACACACACACACACACACACACACACACACACACACACACACACACACACACACACACACACACACACACACACACACACACACACACACACTCCCTATGGCCTCTATACCATTCAGTCACACACAGAAACAATATTATCTCTCCTCTTCATCCATTATTGAAATGACCACTAGGTAGTGTAGAGCTCTCTGCATGCACATGCATGCATGCAGCACTCAGGCTGCAGCTACATCATACATGGGAAACTGGCGGCCCGGGGGCCACATGTGGCCCCCACCTTCACTTAATGCGGCCCGCAGGTTAATATCAGAATGCTGATATATTATTGATTTCAGCTGTTACAATTCCAAACATGCAAACATGACCCGCTTTAATGACTTCGGTCTACATTAGTAGTTAATGACTAGTATTTCAATTACATTGTCTTTTTTATGTCCAATGTATTTGTATTTAAGTTCATAAAGTTAACATAAGTATAACTAAATGCATTTGAAATTAAATACAAATGTTACTTCCAATTCCAATTAACCAAATTAACCAAAGAGCAGGTAGAACACCCAACACAAGACAAAAAAATGAACTATTTGTACATATAGGCCACATATTCAAACATACACAAAAACCCAGATAGATAGATAGATAGATAGATAGATATTCCAATTGTCTATACTTTTACTTCTACTCCACTACATCTCAGAGGTAAATATTGTACTTTTACTCCACTACAATTATTTAAAAACATACATTAACCACTTTAGTCCTATTTTAAACCTAGGCTGTTTGAAAATAGCCGATCTACAAGCTCACAATGCGTCGCAACAGAGTATACTCCTACATTGCCGTATTGATGCTTTTACTTAAGTAAAACATTTGAGTACTTTTTCCACCACTGGTGTGTGAGTGTGAGTGTGAGTGTGTGTGTGTGTGTGTGTGTGTGTGTGTGTGTGTGTGTGTGTGTGTGTGTGTGTGTGTGTGTGTGTGTGTGTGCGTGCGTGCGTGCGTGCGTGCGTGCGTGCGTGCGTGCGTGTGTGTGTACTGTACACAGGCCTTGCTGCATCATTAATTGAGCGTTTTAATAATACAGGTAGCAGCATATAATGTATTATTCATAGTATTCATGTCCGTTCACACCCCACACACTGTCTCTTGCCAATGCCAACACGACTGTCAACGCGCGCGCACACACACACACACACACACACACACACACACACACACACACACACACACACACACACACACACACACACACACACACACACACACACACACACACACACACACACACACACACACACACACACATATATAATTACACTATAATTATCCATGTGTGCCTATGTTTACCATACAGATAGTATCGATTAAGTATTACATCTTTGTGTGTATACAAACCGTACCTGCATGCATGCTGTGCATGCTCGCGATGGCGTGTGATAACATTGATTGTATTGAGAGAACATGTTTGGGTGTTCTGCATTATCGGATTTCTTCCCCTTTGTCTGCAAAGCACTATTTGCCATTGGTCTCACACAGCGCTCTCACTCACAATTGTCGTCACCACTGCCAATTAACCCTTTGAAGAGAGAGTCACCGAAAAGGGCAATCACTTCCCATTCCCATTCACAACTTAAGTGATGTAAAGTAACTAAGTACATTTACTCAAGTACTGTACTTAAGTACAATTTTGAGGTATTTCTGTTTTACTGGACTATTTCAAATTTTCAGTATACTTTTACTTCTACTCCACTACAACTCAGTGGCAAATATTGTACTTTTACTCCACTACAATTATTTGAAAACTTTATTTACTCGTTACTTTGTAGATTTGCATTATTATTACAAAACATACATTACCCACTTCAACCCTATATACATTTCGGCCATTTGAAAATAGCCGATCTACAAGCTCACAATGCGTCACGATGCGACGCATCAAAAACAAAGAGTTTTAGACATTTTAGACATTGGAAAACTTGTGAAATGGGACATACTGCATAATGAGTACTTTTGGTACTTTAAGTATATTTTGATACCAATACTTTTACACTTTTACTCAAGTAAATGTTGAATTCCGGACTTTTCCTTGTAACAGAGTACTTCTACATTGTAGTATTGATACTTTTACTCAAGTAAAACAATTGAGTACTTTTTCCACCACTGCCCATTGAGTTAGTTCTAACCCTAACCTCAACCTTTAGCCTCCGCCTGAACCAGGCGTCCACAAACCCAATAGATTGTTACGTTTAGCGTATCTGCTGCTATTGGCATGTCCATCCTCTGTGACCGTGTCTATTAGTCTAAAGGTAATGGACCAGCCTTGTGTAATGAAGACACACCACATGGTCCCTAATGACTTGAGGAGGAGATGTAAACAAGGCCGGCAGTGTGTAGTCAAAGCGCAGAGAGAGAACTAGAGCTCGACCAATGGCAGACGTTTGTTCCCGATGCCAATCCCAGTTATGGATAGTCCTAGACCAGTGGTTTTCAACCTTTTTTGCGTCAAGGACCCCCAAATTGACACATATTAGCCCATGGACCCCTATTTGAAAAAAATATGCCAGGGACTCAACCATTTAGGTTTATTGGGGGTCCCAATCGACACTGTATCACCATCATCAGTGTTCATTTACCTCTGAGAGTGTACAAAATGGAACCAAATGGACCCGTTAGGGTCCATTTGGTTCCATTTGTACACTCTCAGAGTTACAGACATATATGGGTCAATTTGGTTCCTAACTATTAATTTAGCTGGGGACCCCCTGGAACCCCCTTAAGGAACACTGGTGGTCCCCGGACCACTGGTTGAAAACCCCTGTCCTAGACCATATTATTTGTAAAGAAAATAATACTAATACAAATTTAAATTAAAAAAAAATAAACAAAATGGAAAAATCGTTCTATTTGAAAACATGAAACTTATAAGCAAGCAAATAAACAGAAAGGATATTTAACTTGAATTATACAATGAACAAGCAAACAAGTAGGCCTATATAAAACACACGACATGAACTGAACTTGGTTTTAACTAAGTTAAGCCCTATACAAAACATTTAAAATATAGCAGATCTACAAGCTCACAACGTGCTGCGTTAAAAGTCGGGACACATCGTCTGCATAATTGCTGATGACGGCGTATAGTCCAAAAAAGTCAAATTAGAAAAAGTGCTCCTCGGAGCACAGGTCTCAGCCAGGTCAGGTAGGCTAGCAATGTTGGGAATGCGGCAATCAGGATGGAATATGAGAAATCAGACGGAGGCATCTTGATCACTTGACTATAAAAATAATGTGTACCGCGTTATGTTTGGACAAAATTTGTAGGGAGAAAGAAATCAACCTGCTGGTGGCGCTATAATAGGCCAATGTTAAAAGGGTGGCATTTGTTCCTATAAACTTAGTGCGAATGTGCATGCAAAGTTTCACCGCAATCGGTCACTGCCTTCATGATTTGCAGCATTTTGTTCAAAACGAGCCACTCCTGAAAACTCCTGGAATATGAAAAATCTGAAAGACCCATTTGGTTAAATGACTATAGAGACATTGTGTACCGATTTGCATGATGTTTGGACAAAATCTGAAGGAGTACTGTCAAAACATGTGTTTTGGGACAAAAATCTGCCTCCTGGTGGCGCTATAACAGGCCCATGCAAAAGAAATGGGGGCAGAAGTTCTGCTCTGGCATCGAGGGAGTGAGCGTGCACAGTTTGGCTGCAATCCAGCCAACGGTGCCGGAGATTAGCTGATCACAGACGGAGGGGGCGACAGACACACACACGGACACACATGCGGACACATGGACGGACGGACAGGGTGCAAAACATAGTCTCGCCCACGCCTTTCAGCCTGGCGGAGACAATAATGACCAATGTAATGGGTCGGGCTCTAGTGACAATGCCTGAAACATGGTTAAAGGCAGCAAAAATAAAATCTCACGACTGAAAAATGTTTGTTGGGCCAAATCCTAATCTGCGATTTATGAAACTGTCTTATTACCGACTCCCTACTGCCTTATGCTGCCTTATTACGGTAAGATACAGTAAGATTTATCGGGTTGACCAGACAGTTCTTCAGTCCAATGTAGCAGTCGTACCAAACACAGTTATTTGTGAAAACGAAAAAGGCCAGAAGAGGCCTTTCCTAGGGGGAAATCATTCCATCAGAGCTGCAGGTACGTTATCTACAGTTCAACTTGGCCCGTCCTCTGTTGTCGAGAGGCCAAGCCGCGCTGCGCCTCGCCACGCGGCGTGTGTCTCTCTCTCCAAGGCTTTGTTACCGCTCAATTACCAGGAGGACGCGGTTTTAAAAAGTACACTTATAAATAGAGGCCAGCTTCAGAGGGACAAAGCAAGGACAGTCACTCCGACAGAACACGCCGACAGTCACACACACACACACACACACACACACACACACACACAGCCAGCCAGGCAGGGACACAAACAGAACAGAACAGAACAAAACACATTCCGTACACACACACAAACAGCTCGTTTATGTACACACATCGTGCAGCAGACACACTTACGCACGTGTCTCCTCAATGTGAAAAGCAATACACGGAGACACACGCACCCGAATCAACAACTGTTGGATGCTATATTTAGAAAATGAGAACTGCGACAAGGCGTGCGAATATTTTTTTTTGCTACCACTTCTCCCTCGTCTCTAACCCATTAAAGACCTGAAGCTGATTCTACCAAATGTCTTCTGAATCCCAAACGTTTTCTGAAAAAAACGTATGTTTCTATATCAGTGGTTGAAAAAGAATAAAGTCTGCACACTGGTGGTTGCAAAAAGCTCCAGAATGTATTTGAGAACCATGTATCAGTGGTTCTCAAACTTTTTCATGTCAAGGACCCCCAAAATGATTTGTATTTGGTCGTGAACCCCCAAAATATTTTGTTCCAGGGACCCCCCCAGAAGCAAAGATTTGAGATAAAAATGTTCGTTGTAAAAAATATATATATATATTGAAAGATTTGCACACCTTTTCAAGTGTTTTCAAAAATAGCAGATATACAAGCTCGTAGCGCGGCACTCTGAGCCGCGCTACGAGCTTGTATATATATGAGCTTGTATATCTGCTATTTTTGAATAGCCAAAGCGTAAAATAATGCCTTTTAGCTCAAATTTAAAAAAAATGACACAGGTGCGTTCCAGGTCTTAATGGGCTAAAGAAGGAATCAGCAGGCTCCACACTGATATGCAGTATAACGTCTATCTCTCTGTCTGCATCCCACCTTTTCTCTTTCTCTCCCTCTTTCCTCCTAACGGTGTCGTGAATGATATTCGTCAGGGTGTTATAATCCGCCCTGGATATTAATTACACTCTCCATTAACATTTAATAAATACTTCCCAGGTGGGCCTGCTGCTGAGTGAACTGAGGGCGCCTTATCAAATATTAGGCCTTTAATTGGCCTTTCACTCCGATGAATGGCTTTTTAACACATTCAAACCGGGAACGCATCATGTGTGTAACCACTTTAACCATCGTTTTATACTTTGGCTATTCATAAAAATAGCAGATATACAAGCTCATAGCGCGGCACTCGTTTTTTTTTTTTCAAATCATGATTTTTTTTGCAAATCTTTGAATGTATATATATTTTTAAAGCAAACATTTTTAACTCAAATCTTTGCTTCTGGGGGGTCCCTGGAACAACATTTTGGGTGGTCCTTGACATGAAAAAAGTTGAAGAACCACTGATATTATAGAAACATGATAAAAATTTAAAAAATGTTAGGATGTAGAAGACATTTGTCGAATCCCCAGAAGCAAAGATTTGAGTTAAAAATGTTCACTTTAAAAAACATACATATTCAAAGATCTGCACAAATGTTCACGATTTCCCCCAAAAAAATAGCAGATATACAAGCTCGTAGCGCGGCACAGAGAGTGCCGCGCTACGAGCTTGTATATCTGCTATTTTTTGAATAGCCTTAAGAAAAAGAAAAAAAAAGACTCACATACAAGATGCGTTCCCGGTCTTAACGGGTTAATTAGCACACAGTTATCATCCACCCCCACCCACCAACCACTGGGCTATACAGCCTGATCAGCACACACACACACACACACACGCAGATGTGCCAGACCTTGCTGACAGAGGCTGTCTTAATGACCCGAGGTATAGAGGCCTATTCGCTGCATAGCTAGCGCTCTCCGTTTCTCATGGCCGTTGGTGGGAGGGAGGGAGGGGAGCAGGCCAGTCTGTGGAGTGTAGTGGACAGCAGCAGGGATAGGGCTGCATCACAGCGATGTACTGTAGCTACAGGCTGATTGTCTGGCTACATCCACACCACATCTGCAGGGTTTTAGAGGAGATACTGTGTTTCAATCAGACAAGAGATGTGTGTTGGCTCTGTCTCTAAAGCCAGTGTGGTTCTCAACCTGTGCACATGATTGGGGGGGGGGGGGGGGGGGACCAGATGACAGTAAAGTGGCAATGTAAGGACTTTTAACCCATTGAGACCTGAAGCCGATTCTACATGTCTCCTAAATCTCTACAGTTTTCTGAAAAACATGTCAAGGACCCCCAAAATGATATGTATTTGGCCGCGGACCCCCATCAAAATAGTTTGTTCCAGGGACCCCCCAGAAGTAAAGATTTGAGTTAAAAATGTTCACTTTAAAAATATATATATTCAAAGATTTCCACACATTTTCACGATTAAAAAAAAATAGCAGATCTACAAGCTCATAGCGCGGCACTCGGTGCCGCGCTATGAGCTTGTAGATCTGCTATTTTTGAATAGCCCAAAGTGTAACATAATGCTTTTTAGCTCAAATCTAAAAATGACACAGTTCCAGGTCTTAATGGGTTAATACATAATACCAGCGAATACCGGTGTGCCGATTTCACTAATTTCATGATACGATACAATATTGGGCTCACGACATCAATGCGATATCGATACGATTTATGGATTTTTTTTATAATGAAAATATATGGGTGGGAAAAAAAGGAAATGCAAACAAATGCTTCTGTTTTTGAATTATTATTATTGCAAAAAAAAAGAAAGATCCAAAACGATACATATCGACACGAAAACGTATCACGATGTATCGCGGGACGATATATCGGCACACCCCTAAATAATACCTAAAAAGAAAGACAAGAAAAGAAAAAAAGAATTACTGCTACAAAAGTAATCAACAAACAACACTATAAAAACTGGTCACACATTGGCCAAATGTGTCAAATAATATAAGAAAGAGGCAAAAATAATTAAAATAGCTGATCTATTGAGGGGGTTCTAGGTGGTCCCCAGCTAAAGGATGGAGAGTTGGCAACCAAATGGACTATTGTTAAACATCTTTATTACTTAATTTATCAGAAGTCTACACAATGTAGAAGAATTGTTATTTTGACAAAATCTTATCCAATGATAACAAAATATTCTGAGGCTAAATCTCATCAAATGGTGGTTCAGTGGCTCAGATGCCGAATAAATAATGGACCTTGATATGAAAAGGGTTGAAAACCACTGGTTTATTTAACCACTTTATAGTTACGCATTGGGTAAAAGAGAAGTCCAGCGCGCTTCAGCCAGTAGAACATTGGTTCTCAAAGTGGGGTCCGGGGACCCCCAGGGGTCATTGGGGGGGTTCCAGGGGGTCCCCAGCAAAATGTGTTTATATAGCATCACGATAATTTTAACCACTTTAACCTTTTATACTTTGGCTATTCAAAAATAGCAGATATACAAGCTCATAGCGCGGCACCGAGTGCCGCGCTATGAGCTTGTAGATCTGCTATTTTTTCTAAATCACGAAAATGTGTGCAAATCTTTGAATATATATTTTTTAAAGCGAACATTTGTTACTCAAATCTTTGCTTCTGGGGGTCCCTGGAACGCACAGCCTTGGCACGAAAATGTTTGAGAACCACTGCAGTAGAAGGTAGTAAGCCTAGTTGGTGCTCAACAGGGACAACTTGCACCAGAGAAAATAATAATACCTGGGCACTTCAATAGAGACTACCCAAATAAAACATATGTTTCGACTTTCATCTTCCTCAGAGCAAAACAATAAAACACCTGCAGACCAGTAGAGTGCTCCAGTATATTTTATTTGGGCAGTCTGCCCATATTACTATTTTCTCTGATAGTTATGCATTGCTTTGTGAGCTTGTAGATCAGCTATTTTTGACACAGAGATGTGGTGTAGAGGGAGGGAAAAAAGGAGGGGGCCCCGAGTACAGACCCCTGACGGACCCTGGTCAACAAAGTATCGATTACATAGGGTTTAAGTGGTTAATTGTAACTTTGTGAGCTTCAGTTTCTTCTTCCAAATAAAATCAAAAGTTACATTTTCTTTATCCATGTCCTTAGTTGGTCAGTTCACGTGTTGCTTGTCAAATTCTAGTTATTAGTTTATGACCCTAACTTGAGACTCGTATTAACTCTGTATTAGCCTCAATTTATGTAACCCTTTGGACAAAACAGGACCTAACAAGGAACATACATCTAACTAGGTACTGGATGATAGAAAAAAGTCCTTACAAATTAAACACAGCCTATCTATAGCGTTGTTTTTTCCCCCCATGTCTTTTTCACTCACTCCCTGTGCCAAGGATCTCTCTTCAATTGAATGTGTAAAGAAGAGACTTCCTCCCAGTGGAGGAGATGTGAGGAGCGTGATGGCACACACACAGCAGCAATTAAACACACACACACACACACACACAGACACAAATACACAGCACCAGAAGCATCAGCAGAAGTGAGTGATTGCTGTCACAAACCCTTAACCCAATAACACCGGGAACGCATCAGTGCGTCATTTTAGATTTCTTTGGGCTATTCAAAAATAGCAGATCTACAAGCTCGTAGTGCGGCACCGAGTGCCGCACTACGAGCTTGTAGATCTGCTATTTTTGAAAAACCCTGTGAACATTTGTACAACTAAAATCTTTGCTTCGATCTGGGGGGTTCCTGGAACAAAATATTTTGAGATGGGGGGGGTCCACGGCCTCAAGTCTTAATGGGTTAACATCAACAGAGGCTGCTCACCACCACCACAGTGCAGCTTTGTTTGTCTGCACACACACACACACACACACACACACACACACACACACACACAGTTTTGCCTAACTCTACGCATCATAATTAGCTTTGCATGCGGTGAGGAAGAGGATGTTATAAAGCAACAGACTCTTATATCCGATGGGCTTCTTTCACTCAGCCATTTTGTTGTTTTATTTGCCCACCAGCACAGACGGGTATGTTTAGCCTATGAAGACCTGAAGCCGATTCTACAAAATGTTTTCTAAATCCCAACAGTATTCTGAAAAAAAAAACGTATGTTTCTATATCAGTGGTTCTCAAACTTTTTCATGTCAAGGACCCACAAAATTATATGTATTAGGCCGCCGACCCCATCTCAAAATTGTTGTTCCAAGGACACGCAGAAGCAAAGATTTGAGTTAAAAATGTTCGCTTTAAAACAATATATATTCAAAGATTTTCACACATTTTTCACAAATGTTCTAAAATAGCAGATCTACAAGCTCATAGCGCGGCACTCGGTGCCGCGCTATGAGCTTGTATATCTGCTATTTTTGAATAGCCCAAAGAGTACAATAATGCTTTTTTAGCTCAAATCAAAAAGTGACACAGATGCGTTCCGGGTCTTAATGGGTTAGAACGTGGTGAAGGGAAGAGAACTGGAGCGTTGACTGGGGAGGGAGGGTGGGGGGGGGGTTGTTTGGTGCTAAAGTCAGAGGACGTCTGTGGATGGTACGGTATCTTTCTTCTTTTATGACGCCAGTGGAATCGACAGAGACAGACGTGATATTTTTTTTCCCCCACAACAACAACAAACCAGGGCCGTTTCTTCTTCTTCTTCTTCTGTATTGATCGGATCAATAAAGTTGATGGGTTTGTGGTGGCAGACAGTTTGGTGAACAACATTCAAGCTTATTTTAGGGGCATCATTAAAATCAATGGCCTTGACTTGATGAAACAAGGGGGAGAACTGTGGGCTGGACCGGTGTTGTTGTTAACGACGGGTTCTCTCTGTGATAATGCCCTTATATCCACTCTGTCTCCATCGCCACAAAGGGGCGTTTTATGAGGATCTAAAATGGGAGATATATATATATGGGGTACAGAGCCTAAATAAAGTCAGTGCTGCCTGCAATTTCACCCTCTGAGACTTTGAGATAACATCCAAACTTTTTTCATTTATAGTGCCCAAAATAACATGTAATGTCTGTCTGTCTGTCTGTCTGTCTGTCTGTCTGTCTGTCTGTCTGTCTGTCTGTCTGTCTGTCTGTCTGTCTGTCTGTCTGTCTGTCTGTCTGTCTGTCTGTGAGTGAGTGAGTGAGTGAGTGAGTGAGTGAGTGAGTGAGTGAGTGAGTGAGTGAGCGTGCGTGCGTTGTTTAGAATTGAGTCTTAATTCTCTACAGTCAGACTCATATTATCATTATTCATATGGCAAATAATATATAACATAAATATATAACAAATAAGGAGCACATGCACACTACTGCAGGGGTCTTCAACAGGGGGTCCTCAGAGTTACTACAGGAGGTCCGCCAAATCTTTGAGTGATATATATATATTTTTTTTTCATCAACCACTACCTTAGCATCCCTTCCTGAGGAGAACCTAAGCCAAAAATAGCAGATCTACAAGCTCACAAGAGCTTGTAGATCGGCTATTTTTGGCAAAGAGTTATAGGTGTAGAGGGAAAAAAAGAGCAGCAAAAGATTATATGAAACACAATTGGATACAGTATAGAGGGGGTCCCTGCTTCATCTCTCTCTCAGCTAGGGGGTCCTTGGCCTGAAAACGTTGAAGACCCCTGCACTACTGTAAGGTTAAGGAGCATCTGAGCTTAATCATGTAAATTGTTACATAGGCAGGCTATAGCACGACCGTGTGTAGATCCGATTGTGTAAGGGGAGCCAGGCTATAGTATAGAGGACTCTACACCAGATTGACTTGTGAATGAGAACAGCTCCCTCTAGAGGTGAAATCGCAGCACAGTAGATACTAGAGCACATGCACTCCTTTCACCTACGCTGGTATCTATCTTTGCCCTCAATTCACAAACAGGATTGTTGTTGCAAGTGAAATTGGAAGTGATTGAACAAATAAATGAGCAGACAAAATTGGAGCCAAATCATCTTTGTGGGGTTCTCTCTCCTGATTGGATGAAATCTGTAACACGCCTCAAAATGTAATTTGTGTTTACTAAAGGAGGTGGAGAGACTGTTACTGAATAAACACTCTGTATAGCAATGATTACCATCATCACATAGAGATTTTTTAACAATCTTTTTTGTATTTAACCAAAACATTACTCTTACATGGCTCTCTGACTCTCCTTATTTTGAGCATTTTTTTTAAAGATTACTTTTTTTTCAAATATTGAACCCATTGAGACCTGAAGCCGATTCTACATGGCTCCTAAATCCCAACAGTTTTCTGAAAAACGTATGTTTCTATATCAGTGGTGCTCAATCTTTTTCATGTCGCGGACCCCCATCAAAATATTTTGTTCCAGGGACCCCCAGAAGCAAAGATTTCAGTTAAAAATGTTCACTTAAAAAATATATTATATTCAAAGATTTGCACACATTTTCACGAATTTTCAAAAATAGCAGATCTACAAGCTCATAGCGCAGCACTCCGTGCCGCGCTAAGAGCTTGTATATCTGCTATTTTTGAATAGCCAAAGTGTAAAATAATGCTTTTTAGCTCAAATCTAAAAATGACACAGTTCCAGGTCTCAATGGGTTAAAAAGAAAATCTAAAATTTCTAAAGTAGACAATCTGTGACACATCGTGAGCTTGTAGATCGTCTATTTCCACTATTTGTCGTACAATGTATATACCGGTAGGGCATAGAAGTGTCTAACAGCATTGATCGGTGACTTCATCATCCAGTCAGATGAAGTGAAGTCACCTCGTGCTGACATCATCAGCCGACACCCTTGTCTCTTGTCCCGGGTCCAGTGACCTTCAGCGAGGACAGGCAGAGGGTCTGATGATGTAACAGGTTTAAGAACACCATTTTGTCCTGCTCCTCTGCTCCTTGTGACCTCCTGAACCCCCCCTGTTTGTGTTCCTTGGCTCTGACCAGCGTTGCCACATTTTGCGAGAGAAATAAGCAACCATGGTCTACGAAAACAAGCCAAAAAGAAGCGACTATATCGGCCACTAACACTTTGAAGATGTATACGTCAGCTATTTGAAAATAGCCGATCTACAAGCTCACAGCGCGTCGCATAGATCCGCTATTTTCAAAGAGAAATCTTGAAAAATACATGTTTTTGAAACATTTTAAACACAAATCTTGTATGGGGCTCCCTGGCACAAAATATTGTCCGATCTGTGGCCATTAAGTACATGTTGATTTATTTTTTTGGGGGGGGTAAGAAAGTTTGAGGACCACTGATTTAAACAGCATTTAAGAAAGTAGCCCCAAAAAAAAAGCACAACCCGCAACTACCAATATTTACAAGCGACTTGTACAGAAAAACAAGCCCATGAAGTCGCTTCTAATAAGCGGACTGGGCTCCGTCTGTCATCCCACTAACACCCCAGACCTTATGACGGCCCCTCCCCCATCTCCTCCACCAGTCATCTGTTGTTCTCCCCCCCCCCACGTCTCCTGACTCCACTATGTCTGTCAGAGTCACTGTCTGTCTGTCGAAGGGTCATCATGTCTGTGCATGTATTTGTCTCTTTACACTTTATTCTCGGGGCGGGTGAGCTGAGGAACACACACACACACACACGCACGCACGTACGCACGCACGCGCACGCACACGCACACGCGCGCGCACACACACACACACACACACACACACACACACACACACACACACACACCCATCTCAGAGGCAAATATTGTACTTTTAGTCCACTACAATTATTTGACACTACAGTTACTAGTTACTTTTCAGATATAAATTATGATATTATGAAACATACATTAACCACTTTAGCCCTATCTTATACATAGGGTATTTGAAAATAGCAGATCTACAAGCACACAACGCGTCGCATCACGACGCGTTGTGTGCTTGTAGATCTGCTATTTTCAAACATTTTAGTACTTTTACTTTTGGTATCTAAAGTACATTTTGATGCCAAAACTTTTGTACTTTTACTCAAGTAATTGTTTTTATTCTGGACTTTTACTTGTAACAGAGTATTCCTATATTGCAGTATTGGTACTTTTACATAAGTAAAGAATTTGAGTACTTTTTCCACCACACACACACACACACACACACACACACACACACACACACACACACACACACACACACACACACACACACACACACACACACACACACACACACACACACACGCACACGCACACACACACACACACACACGCACACAACTGCCTAACTTGAACACAGTGGAAGAACGGTATGCTTTTTATCAGCCCTTAATGGGCCCCATCGGTTACGTTATGTGATCCACGGACACTTCTCTCCATTCTTAACAAGTAAAAATACATTCTCAGCGTTTTTAGTAAGTGTAATGTCAAGTACAAATAATATCATAGATTACATCGCATATATTATGTCCCTCCCTGCAAGAAAAAAGAGGAGAAATATTTAATGTTAATGTTATTATAACCCTGCATACATCTCAGAGAGTTAGAACAGCGGCGCGATCACAGTCTTCTACATCAGTGGTTTTCAAGCAGTGGTCCGGGGACCACCAGTGGTCCTTGAGGGAGTACCAGGGGGTCCCCCGCAGCGAAATGAGTTAACATAGCGTCACAATCATTTTTAACCACTTAGCTTTGGGCTATTCAAAAATAGCAGATATACAAGCTCATAGCGCGGCACCGAGTGCCGCGCTATGAGCTTGCAGATCTGCTATTTTTGAAAATCCTTGAAAAAGTGGTGCATATCTTTGAATATTTATATATTTTTTTAAAGCGAAAATTAACTGATATCTTTGCTTCTGGGGGTCCCTGGCACAAACTGTGTCATTTTTAGATTTGAGCTAAAAAGCATTATTTTACACTTTGGGCTATTCAAAAATAGCAGATCTACAAGCTCGTAGCGCGGCACCGAGTGCCGCGCTATGAGCTTGTAGATCTGCTATTTTTGAAAAATCGTGAAAATGTGTGCAAATCTTTGAATATATATATTTTTAAAGCAAACATTTTTAACTCAAATCGTTGCCTCTGGGGGGTCCCTGGAACAAAATATTTTGATGGGGGTCTGCGGCCAAATACATATAACTTTGGGGGTCCTTGACATGAAAAAGATTGAGCATCACTGATATAGAAACACACGTTTTTCAGAATACTGTTGGGATTTAGGAGACATGTAGAATCGGCTTCAGGTCTCAATGGCTTAAAAAAGGTTGAAAAAAAAGGTTGAAAACCACTGTTCTACATTGTACTGTACAAGGGAAGTGATAACAGCTTTTTTCTTTGCGTCTTTGAACTCAGTTGGTATTATACTCTGCCTAGTCTCTGTCCTATCTTACAGCCTTACCTGTGCTCTGTGCTCCAGCTAACCCCAACATTCTTTGGTCAAACCCCCCTTTTATATGATGTTTGTTATGGTGGTAGAGAGCCTGAAGCTTTCTACCTTTCATACATAACTAGTACAGTATGTTCAGCCTACCGTGAAAGGGTCCACTTTGTCCATACTACTACTGTCCACGGCCGCACACGTGCGCACACACACCCACACACACACACACACACACACACACACACACACACACACACACACACACACACACACACACACACACACACACACACACACACACACACACACACACACACACACACACACCTATAGCTGCTTGAATGTTTGCTGTTTTCTGTAAACTGTACGCACTGTGGTGTGTGGAAATGCTATTTTCGAGATGCTAGAACAGGGGTGCGCAACTTTGATGATGGGGAGGGCCACTATATTTCCACACTCACTACAGAGGGCCACATTGCATATTGTCGGGCAGACACCTCTTATCTCCGTATTTGAACTTTTTTTCGCTGCGAAGCGTTTTGAGCTTGTAGATCTGCTGTTTTTGCTACTTTTGAATTGGAATCCTGACATATTTTGTGCTATTTTTGAAATGGAATCCTGAAAAGTTACATTTTTATTTAATTTCAAATGCATTTAGTTATACTTATGTTAACTTTATGAAGTTAAATACAAATACATTGGACATTAAAAAGACAATAGAATTTTTATACTAATACAGACTGAAGTACTTAAAGCGGGTCATGTTTGCATGTTTGGAACATTGTAACAGCTGAAATCAATAATATATCAGTATTCCGATATTAACCTGCGGGCCGCATTAAGTGAAGGTGGGGGCCACATGTGGCCCCCGGGCCGCCAGTTGCCCATGTATGTGCTAGAACCACAAACAATCGTTCAAATACCACATTGGGGGGGGGGGGGGGCAACGTGTCAAGCGTGTCGATCTGGCCAATCAGGGAAGCCGGTGCCCAAACCATCCCAAACACACAGAGATTAGGTGCATCCTCCGCAAGCCGACAGATACACAGGTACAGACATTCGTGGTTTTTGGTTGTCAGAAACCGTTGGTCCAATCGAATTACCACTGCACACCCCCGGGTCATATGGGACACACACGCCATACACACGTTTGAGGCCGTTCGGTCGGACGGTGCCC
>NC_139947.1:37086629-37194129 GCF_963454915.1 Gymnoscopelus microlampas | reverse complement strand
GCAGACATTCGCAAATATAAAATAGTGTTTAATAATGTTTAGAAACATTATAATAATCAAAATCTACAAAGTAACTAGTAACTAATGTTTTCAAATAATTGTAGTTTAGTAAAAAGTACGTAGATGTAGTGGAGTAGAAGTTAAAGTACAGAGAATTGGAAATACTCCAGTAAAGCAAAAAAAAAAAACTCAAAAATGTACTTAAGCACAGTACTTGAGTAAATGCACTTAGTTACTTTACACCACTGATGGTTAGTAGAGGGCCACGCTTTTTTTTCCAAAACATTCTGCACGTCATACTACGTATATAGCGCAACACCACTGCTCATTAGATATGAATAAATGGCCATTGTCCATAAATGTGGTGCATCGTAGTGTCTCTCCAAGACAGAATTAGATTTCTATTCAGACCCAGCTAATACACACAATGACTCAGAGTGTACACACACACACACTGTGTGGCTGATACAGAATGCAGAGCACCTTTCCTCTCCCACAAGTGCAAACATTCATCCAGGAATAAGAGATTGAGATGCAATATATTCCCACACGTGAAGCTGAGTAAACACTAGCGGCCATGTCAGCCATGGTGTCATCAGTGGTCTTTGATAATCATGCGGTTGTGTCACAAACCCAAAGAATCTACCAGCTCACTCACAGTGCGCTGCATTTTTGTGAGCTTGTAGATCTGCTATGTTCGGTGCATGACCACCAAAGCGCAAAGTACAAATCGGGCATAATAGGCTCTATGAACAGCAGCAATACTGGAAAGAAATTGGGCCTCTTATTTACTTCCTTCACAGGTCTTACCAATGATACTAATTAAGGATCTGTTCCCCATAACTCTGAGAGTGTACAAATGGAACCAAATGGACCCTTACGGGTCCATTTGGTTCCATTTGTACACTCTCAGAGTTACACGCCCGCAAGGGGCCATTTGGGAACCCCTCAAGGAACCATGAGGGTCCCTAGACCACACTTTGAGACCCACTGGTGAGGCATAGTGTCTCTAGTGAGTGAGCCAACATGTACAATTTCAGCACCCTGACTCCTGTTTGACCAGAATGGAGCAGAGCCCTAATTAGTATCATTTACCTGTGAGGGAAGTATGGAAGAGGCCCAATGTCTTTCCTACAGTATATGGCTGCTGTGCATAGAGCCTATTGTCGGAGGTCCCTAAAATCATCAACTGAACTCAGAATGATGTGTCTGTGTGCATCACTTGAATCACCTCGATTGCACGTATGCAGTGGTGTTCATTTATCCGTTTGAAAGTCTGAGAGTGTAGTCTAAAAATGGTACACTCTCAGTTAAAAGGTAGGGTAAGTGATTTTCTTTGGTTAAAATAAGTGTTAAATAGCTCTATATTCTGATAGTACTCATTGCTATAGAGTGTTTGTTCAGTAACAGGAGTCTCCCATGTCTCTCCAGCTCTTTATTAAAGGTTCTATGACATTCATTTTCACTTTTTTTATTTTTTGTTTTTTGGGGGGGTTTTATGACCTCAATTACACCCCAAAAAACTGAACTTTGAACATTCAGTGGATTTTCTGTGGTCTGGGGTTTTCTGAATAATTAGGCTGAAAAGTAAAAAAAAAAAAATAAGCCTAGTTTCATCTCCACTTTTATCCAATCAGGATGGAGAAATCAGCCAGGATATAGATTAAACAAGTGAAAGTGATGACACAAAGAAATGATCAGACAAAATTGGAACTGGAACACTATAAAGATGAAGCCGATAAATGAGTACTTTCTCCTGATTGGCTGAGATTTTGTCACCTACCTGAAAATGTATTTTCTGTTTATTAAAGAGCTGGAGAGACGGGGAGGCCTCTGTTACTGAACAAACACTCTATAGCAATGATTACTATCAGATTATAGAGCTTTAACCTTTTAACAAAAAATGTTTTGTTTTAACCAAAAAAATATCACTTACCCTACCCTTAAATGAATACTCTGGATTTTACAGTGTATATGGATATTCACACAAAGGCCATTTTGATATTCATGCCGCGGTTTGTTTATGTGCTCAAGCTAAACGATCAATTATTTATTCCTGTGTTTACAGTCCTCTGCTTCCTCCACCATAAACCACAACCCATCTCAGAGAGTCTGCATTAATGTGTGAACTTCTAGTTTTTAGGTTAAAGAGCCCCCTTGTGACAGAGAAACTATTTAGTAGTTTAGATAGAACTTAACCCTGTGTTGACTTGCCTCCTCCTGGCTCTCACAGTGAAACGGTCGATCGTGATGTTTGATGCACATCGTGGGCTTGATGCTTTTTTTTTTTTCATTTTTTTTTTTTCAGAAGAGGTGGAAAAAGTACTCAAATGTTTTACTTTAAGTAAAAGTATCAATGCAGAAATACTCTCTTACAAGTAAAAGTCCGGTATTCAAACTTTACTTGAGTAAAAGTACAAAAGTATTGGCATCAAAATGTACTTAAAGTACCAAAAGTAAAAGTACTCATTATGCAGAGTGTCAGAGTGTTGAAAATATATAAAAGATCTTTTGAAAATAGCAGATCTGCAAGCTCTCAACGCGTTGTGAGCTTGTAGATCGGCTATTTTCAAAATAGCTGAAGTATAGGGATCTACAAAGTAACTAGTAACTAAAGTTTTAAAATAATGGTAGTGGAGTAAAAAGGTACAATAGTTGCCTCTGAGATATAGTGGAGTAG
The DNA here is from genome assembly GCF_963454915.1 of Gymnoscopelus microlampas. Taxonomy (NCBI): domain Eukaryota; kingdom Metazoa; phylum Chordata; class Actinopteri; order Myctophiformes; family Myctophidae; genus Gymnoscopelus; species Gymnoscopelus microlampas. Next base: position 37,191,449 of record NC_139947.1, on the reverse strand, counting down.
AAGTAAAAGTACAGATTTTTTTTTTATAATCCAGTAAAGCAAAAAATCTTCAAATTTGCACTTGAGTACATGTACTTGGTTACTTTCCACCACTGCTTCTCAGTTCTCAAACCTTTACACTGGCTCCCTGTCCGTTAAAGAATTGATTCCAAAATGCTACAGTTGGTGTATAAGCATTGAATGGTTCAGGGCCAAACACACATTTCTGATCTGGTACTAACATCATGAACCCTTCAGACCTCTCAGGTCGTCTGGGACAGGCCTGCTTTCTGAGCCCAGGATCAGAACTAAATGTGGACAAACTGAGACTAAATATACTGACAATTTCAAATACAAACTAGACTAAAATGTTAGTGAGGGATCTAGTGGAGAAGAGATCCAGTAGAACTAAAAGACAAGTCGTTCAATGTTTGGTTGCGCTCAGGTGTTGCGCTCTGACAATAGCAGATCTACAAGCTCACAACGCGTCGCGCTGCGACGCGTTGTGAGCTTGTAGATCGGCTATTTTCAGCATGCAACCAAGTGCAAAATCAGTCAGTACGACGCCATCAAGGCACCGCCAAAAAAACATTTTAGTCGACTAAATCAACTGTAGATTTAGTCGACTATAATCTTATGATAGTTGGACAACTAAAACTATACTAACAGTAAAACATTTCGGATGACTAACATAGGACTGCAACTAAATGGAATTTGATTCAAAAGACTATGACTAAAACTGAAATTTGCAGTAAAAATCAACACTAGGACACACAGCATTCAGTTTCTATCCACCACATATATTTTTATAATTTATTCTGCACTGTAATTTTATCTGACTTATTTTGTACGTTCTTAATGCTCTGTGTCTTTATGTCAAAGTTGTTGAAACGTACAAGAAACCTGCCTTGCCTTTTATAGGTGACCCAACATTCACTTTAATCTTTAAAACACTTATAAACTGAGCTCCTGTTAGAAGGCCATAGCTTGCTCTACCATTCATGTGAATTAGCAAAACTGTAAAGGCTAAATTCATAATCATAATAAAGACATTTTGTATGTATTTATATTAAGCAGATGTACATCTTGTCAGATGCAAGCTCTCCCAGGTCTTGTCTATTGTTCCCCAAAAACACTATTTCCCAGCTCACCGTTTTTCTCTTTGTTATCCATGTAACATACACAGTACAATAGACATTCCCAACTATGCGATAGTGTTGTCCCTCGTCAATGTATATTTTTACCATGTTTCCGCTTGGTCTGGGGACATCGCCATGCTGACTTATGGTGGACATTTTTGTCAAAATTAAATTGTTTCCACAGACATACAAAATGAGCGGACGATAATATTACCAGAAACACATAAAGAGCTAGCCCTGAATGACCATAACAGGTCCGTAACTCTGAGAGTGTACAAATGGAACCAAATGGACCCTCACGGGTCCATTTGGTTCCATTTGTACACTCTCAGAGTTAAGGGGGTCCTTGCAAATACAACATTTGAGAACCACTAGTACTAGTTGGACTCCTAATGTGCCATAGTGTCTTTAGTAAATCAGTGTCATACATATTCTGAAGAAAACCTAGAGACTTGACATTCAGTAAATGGATATTATGATCAAAATAACATTATAATGGTGTGTAAAAAAGAAAATCTAAAATTTGCCATGGACAAGACCAAGTCTTTGCCACGGACACATTTGTCCGTGTACGGACATATTGATGACTCCTGCGCTTGGTAGATGTGCAAATAGCTGTGCAGACAACTTTTCCTCGCAGTTATACTAGGCATTGGGCAGAAATAGCTAGATATTACCATGGACTCCACGTCTACAACACATTCAGATTTCATCACAAGGAGCAGTGGGAAGTAGAGATTCCCATTTATAATGCACAAAGCGGTTGAAGATGGATGGATTCATAATGTACATTCAAAACCTTTGCTCTCTTGGGAAACCTGTGTATTCACCATAGACTGTATAAATGAGATGGACAAACCCACCCCGCTGCTTTCTACAGACCGAAAATGAAGCCGATTGTTCCAAGACTAGGTCCGCCATCTTTCAATACGCGTCAGAATGAGACCAGAGCATTATTGGTTGGGTAGCTTGTCAATCAAGAGCGGGGGGCGGGGAATGAATGCTATTGGTTGTGTAGCTTGTCAATCAAATCATCTCGCCCCTCCTAGAGAATAGCCTACTTTATCGTCAATTTTATAATAAATAGGACCATAATTTAGCAAAACGCATATCCTGATGATTGAAAGGAGACTTTAAACTAGCGACTGGAAGCATATCGAATTTATGACAATTTTTATTACAGTAAGAAAATCTAGTCTAAAGTTTGTCAAAAAACCCATTCACTTGCGTTAAAATAAATTCTTTCTGACACCGCAGGTCGGTGCAGGGTAAAACAGCGCCACTCTGGCCATTTACAAGCTTCCGTGTCGGCCTCATCGTAAATATCTAAGACTTGCCCCTTGGTATTCACAAGTTCAACAATCTTAGACAAAATGATCGATGAGTCTCTGGAATTTTAACAGTTCTCTGTTGCTTTGTGGTAACATTTGAATCATACTTGCACTAACATCATATTAGGAGGTAACAGGATAGGTGGGCACCAAGGAAGAGTAAAACATGCTTATATTAAACATTTAACATTCGGCAACTAAGGTCTAATATTTCTACAATTCCTACAAATTGTTACAAAATCTATTTTCTCTATAATCTCATTTTGGGGCATAAACAATAAGTTGAAGGATAGAATTAAGTCTGATAATGATGTACCGTGCATGTTCACATCATGTACATTTACATCACTTAAGACCATTTTTCAAATATATATATTTTTTTAACATTTTGGACAAAATAGCCAATTTTACACCCAGGTGATGGGTGTGAAACATGCATATTGAAGATAGTTACATTTCTATACTTTTATAGATTAAAAAAAAACCAAGATCCAATCACAAGTGTCTCCTATTTTCAACGTTTCTTGTGCACAGAATATTCTGGTTACATTATAATCTCACCCTGTAAAGTCATGGAAAATGAATCTTTGCTACAATCGCAATTTACAGAGTATTCCACTAGATGTCACTAATCCCATGTTTTAGCAGCTGAAGCAGAGTCTGAGGTGCAGTTAAATCCGCCCCCCGGTGGATGTCAGTATACGTTGGAAAACAAGGAAAGTAAACAGCAGCGTTGTAGGGAAAGAGAAAGTAAAATTCAAGGAAAAGGGCGCCGCTGAAAGTCTGCAGTCGGTAAGAGACTTTACAACAAAAAAATCATTATACTTGTGTTGTGTTGTGATGAGGTATTATTTAGATGATATGGGTGGCTTGAGTTCACTTACAAGCGAATGTCTCTCCATAAATAGGGCAATAATCATAGATTGGCAACACATGGATGGAGCTAAAATGACAACAGTTTACATAGATAGCCTACCGTGCCACTGGCGTGTGGATCTGCTCTGGGGGGGGTACGTCTTCCGAGATTGGGGTTGAACTTGAAGAACTTGAAGACGACAGCTAGAAAACAAAAGTCAAGAGTCATCATCGTTCATGATCCATGTCGTCGTTAAAAAGTTTCTGTCTGCTCCCTTCTGTGCTGTGGTTCTCAACCTGTGGGTCGGGACCCTCAGGGTGGTCCCCACATGATTTGGGGGGGGGGGGGGTCCCCGGGGGGGGGGGGGGGGTCCCCAGATGACAGATGACAGTGAAGGGACAATTTAAGGACTTTTAAGACATTTTTAATACCTAAAAATGTAGAAAAGAAAAAGACCATAACTGTATCAAAAGTGATCAAGAAACTATACTATAAAATCTGGTCAAAAACTTGCCAAATTGTCAAATAATATAAGAAAGAGGCAAATATTGAGAAAATAGCCGATCTACAAGCTGGTAGATCGGCTATTGTCACAATATTTATCAGTCGAACCGAGTCAATCTAAATTGAATGCCTCAACTCCTACATTCCAGTGCTTATTATCAGGTTTGGGGGGTCCCTAGTTCAAATATGATTATTTGGGGGGGGGGGGGTCACGGCCTGAAAAAGTTGAGAACCACTGCCTTAGTGAATGCAAGTCGACGAGATACTTGCTGAATGGTGTAGTAGAATAGAACCGGTTCAGTGAAGAAGATAAGCTATGTGTAATTACCGTGTAGTAAAGGCAGACTACAAGTGTGTTGTGGTAAATAATGTCTAATAATTTAAACGAAAGCTTAAATTACTTTTATTATTATTTAATGAGAATAATAATCCTAGTATCCTGCTACAAGCGAGTTTAATGTTGTGCTTATCTCGTAAAACGAAACTTAATAAAAACAGCAGTTATTGGAATTGGTAGACACTAGACAGGACTGTGGGTGAATACAAATTGTAGCTTATACAGTACTTTAGGCCTATATTAAATTATATAATACAGATAAACCCTGGAAATCCATGCATACTATTTTATACATATGAATCAGTAAAAGAGTTATCATGAAAACAAATTAGTCTCAGGGGTGAGATGGTAATGTATAATTTATTACGTGCATAACTGTGTGTGTGTGTGTGTGTGTGTGTGTGTGTGTGTGTGTGTGTGTGTGTGTGTGTGTGTGTGTGTGTGTGTGTGTGTCTGTCCTTGATCCAGTTGCATCATAACATATAGTGTAAAAAACAAACCAGTTAGCAATAATCAGATATAGGCAGCACCACACAATTCATTGCTTCATTCAAATCAATGAATTAGTTCAACCATCATTATGTTGCAGTATTCTTGAAGTACATTTTTCCAGTTCTTGAGTCTCTGCCCCTGATAGTTTGTACACACCACTGAATATTCCATTGCAATTGCTGCAGCAGGTGCATGCAGAACCCACATATACCTATATGAATATATACTGTATTGCTGATGTCGCTGTTATGACACCTGAATTTCCCTCCGGGGATTAATAAAGGTTTATTTGATCTTATCACCGTTCTGTTCTTCCAAGGAACACAAGAGCTCATCAAAGTACTTGTGTTGCCTTGAAGCCTGAGGTGTCTCGAGCAGCAGAAAAGCAAATGTAATAGCAAGAAGCAGTGACAGTTTTATTGAGAGAGCTTCACACATTAGGGGCTAAAAAGAGGCTCATAATGTGAAGCAAACGCACATTGAAACCTTTATGGCACCTATTAAAGTTGAACGCGTCGAGGGGATGCTGTCTTCGATAAACACACAGTTTTAACACACAATAGCTTGGAGAAGTTGAACAGGATGCACTTGAAAATGTATAATACTTAGGCCCTATCCAGTATTAGATCAGCAATTGGATAGTCAATTCAACTATTTGTGTCAGACTAAGTTCAGAACATTTTAAATTGTTCATTCAATAGTCATTTCGAATGCAATCTGTAGTAATCTACAATAGCATTTCATTCTTATATTTCAGCATTATTTCTGTATCTTTGCATCAGTAAAGTGTTTGCATCGATTTAATTAATGTCTATTCAGGGGCCCTCAAAGATGCCACACTATAGATATTGTTTTATAAATATTGTTTAACCCATTAAGACCGGGAAAGTATAATTTCTAGATTTCTTTGGCTATTCAAAAATAGCAGATATACAAGCTCATAGCGCGGCACCGAGTGCCGCGCTATGAGCTTGTAGATCTGCTATTTTTTTTAAAGAATCGTAAAAATGTGTGCACATCTTTAAATATATATATTTTTTAAAGCGAACATTTGTAAAATATTTGGTTCCAGGGACCCCCAGAAGCTAAGATTTGAGTTACAGATGTTATAAAAAATATATAAATTCAAAGATTTGCACAAATGTTATTATTTCAGATGCTGATGTGATTGACGTTTAGCCATGGCCCAACAACCAGAAGACGCTATGCAGCAATTGAAAAAGCACCAGGCCAAGCTGATCGACATCCTCTCTTGCGAAGCCGACTATGTACGGCAACATGCATACTCTCGCCTTCTGCTGTCTGATGTGGCCTACAGAAATGTGGGAGATCAGAGAACAAGCAGGGAACAGGTGACATATCAACTGGACTCTATCAAGGAAGGGGGAGATGACAAAGTAAAGGATTTTCTGGAACTGCTGAAGGAAGAGCACATGCAGAGTACCTTCCCCCTGCTGGCTTTTGTCAAAGAACTGCCACAGACGTCTACAGGTATACTATGAACTAATCAGCCTGTGTGTTGTTTCTCGTCCCCTCTTCTCACATCTGTCTGTCCATAATATACAGAAATGTTTGTTTTCTTTACACCGGCAAAAGGAACAACAAGGAAAGAAGAAGCAGCTCCCGAGTCGAAAGAGATTGTCCCAAGTAAAAAGAAAGCTGGTGGGTTCTTACACTATGAATGATTCCTATCACATTAAAACCCTCAGTGTTAACCCATTCAATCCAGGAACGCATTCAAATTTAAATTTAAATTTCTTTGGCTATTGAAAAATAGCAGATATACAAGCTCATAGAGTGCCGCGCTATGAGCTTGAAGATCTGCTTTTTTTTTTGTGCAAATCTTTTAATATATATATTTTTTAAAGCGAACATTTGTCAAATATTTTGTTCCAGGGACCCCCCCCAGAAGCAAAGATTTGGTTATAAATGTTCGCTTTAAAAATATATATATTCAAAGATTTGCACAAATTTTCATGATATTTCAAAAATAGCAGATCTACAAGCTCTGTGCCGCGCTATGAGCTTGTATATCTGCTATTTTTGAATAGCCCAAATAAATCTTAAAATGACACAGATGCGTTCTCGGTCTGAAAGGGTTAATGTAACTCAGCGTAAACTCGGATCTACAAGATCTCATTGTAGAAACGTGTTGACCATAAAATTCCCTAACTCTCTCCCTCACTCTCACAGGCTCCGATATCGTCACGGAGAAGCAGCTGATGCAGGTGGCCAATAAAATAGGGAAAACGTGGAGGAAGATCGGCACGATGGCTCTGGGTATCACCGAGGTCAAGCTGCAGCAGATCGAGGAGGACTATCCACGGGACCACGTGGACAGAGTCTATCAAATGCTGTACTCCTGGAGAAAGAGCCAGAGGAAAAACGCCACGGCTGCCTACTTATACTCCAAGCTTACAGAGTTAGAGGGAGACCTGGCGCCCGACGATATAGACTTCCTACAGGAGGAGGACTGAAGCCCCTCGCTGTCGGATATCAGCTTGTCCTGGGATGCATTCTGTGTGTCATTTTTAGATTTCTTTGGGCTGTACAAAAATAGCAGATATACAAGCTCATAGCGCGGCACCGAGTGCCGCGCTATGAGCTTGTAGATCTGCTATTTTTTGGAAAGAAAGTTGTGAAAATGTGTGCAAATCTTTGAATATATATATATTAATTTTTAACTCAAATCTTTGCTTCTGGGGGTCCCTGGAACAAAATATTTTGAGATGGGGGTCCGCGGCCAAATACATATCATTTCGGTGGTCGTTGACATGAAAAAGGTTTGAGAACCACATTATGGCAACATACGTTTCAACCGTTCAAAAAACAGTTGGGATTTAGAAGACATTTGTAGAATCCCCAGAAGCAAAGATTTGAGTTAAAATGTTTGCTTTAAAAAAAATATGTATTCAAAGATTTGCACAAATTCTCAAGATAAAAAGAAAAAATTGCCCAAAGAAATCTAAAATGACACAGATGCTTCCCCGGTCTAAATGGGTTAAATCATGGCTTTGTCGATTATGGGGGGAAAGGGTTGAAATTATGTCAGTTCAGGGATTTTTTAAAGAAAACTTTTGGACATTCTACTATATATGTAGCACAAAAACATGCATTCCAGAGATACTTCATTCCCAATCAGGGTGGAAACATCTCTTTTTATACCAGTGTTTCCCACACAGGTTAGTGACCCATTTTGGGTCACACAGACTGGTTTTTATGGGTTGCAAGTAAATATCCAGTTTTTATTTTATTTGAGGTATTTTTTTTCTTTCTTTTTTTAATGTCCCAAAAAATAATTATCATATCTACAAGCTCACATGGATTAAAGTTCTCAGTCTGATTTCAGTCATTTAGATTCCATAGAAATCAGCATGTCTTCTATGGAAGCATGTTAAGCAGCCAAAATAGCCGATCTACAAGGGCTCAATGCGTCAAGGCTATTTTCCATTTGAAGTGGTCAAACTAGCAATATGTTAAGAAGCATCTTCCTTAAACCCTAATGGTCTCGGGATATTTCATAAAAGCAAAGGTCAAAGCCTCAATCTGCGTTTTCTTCACCTGGTTGGCGGTATGTAGAAAAGCAGAAACAATATTATGACTAAAAACATTGTAATTTTACTTATTGAGCTCACATGCATCGACTCGCGATACAACGCGCTGTGAGCTTGTAGATCGGCTAATTTCACTATTCAAAATAGGTCTTAGGTGGTTAATTCATTATGTATTTTTTGGAAGGTTGGGTCCTGGGGAGACACCAAATTTCTCTTTATGGTCTCGAGCTGAAAAGATTTGGGAACCCCAACTTTATACTATTGATGTTACTCATGTACACGTATATTATCAGCAGAGACAGCTGGGGAAAAAAGGTCTGCCATTTCCTACACCTGGATCAAGGACAGGATGATCATCCAACTGTGCTACTTAGGGGAAAAGTCTTGTTTGTTTGTTTTTCCCACATTGATAATGTCAAAACCTGTGTTTTATTTTAGATATCAATCTTTTGCATATGAATTCTGTGGCATCAATACATAGTTAAGAAAAACGTATTCTAGTTTCAGTGTGTTACACAGTCTACTATGCAAACTTTATTGTCCTCATCAGCTGTAACAAAAGTCGAGCCAAAACAAACAAGCAAACGTCTCAGGTACTGCTTTTCAAATGGCGAAAAGAAATGCAAGCCATTTAGGCTATTTTAATAAAAATGAATTTCGGGTTTGTTACAAATTAAACTGTGCATTGAATTATATGGACAATTTAAAAACAAATAAGTGAACTATTTAAGAAACACAAAACCACTCATTGAGTCCAGCTGTGGGTTAAAACATAGCAGAATGTAATTTGGAGTCTGAACTTACATTTGTGTTTCCTGTTTGAGCTTCTCAATTTCAGCTGTAAAGAGTTGCCATCATTCTTTGTGCCTTCACGTGCTCTTTGAGCAGGAGGCCTTCCGTCTTTTTTCTCTTTTGCACTGTAACTGTATCTATTAATGCTTTACTTCTTTTGTTTTATGCATCCTGATGTCATTTTATAATTTTATAATTGTGTTTCCTTGGCTTGATGTTCTGTGTAAACTACATTGAATTGCCTTGTTGTTGAAATGTGCTATACAAATAAAACTGCCTTGCTTTGCCTTGTCAAAGTTGTTACATTTATATTACAGTTATTCTTTATTTTTGTTTATATTTTGACAGCAGAATAATGATTTCTTCATGTGTAACCTACTACATTTTTCATTGGTCTACTCCAGTGGTTCTCAACCAGTGGTCCGGGGACCACCAGTGGTCCTTGAGGGGGTTCCAGGGGGTCCCCAGCCAAATTAATAGTTAGGAACCAAATTGACCCTTATGTGTCTGTAACTCAATGAGAGTGTACAAATGGAACCAAATGTTAGGGTAACCCGTTAGGGTCCATTTGGTTAGGGTCCATTTGGTTCCATTTGTACACTCTCAGAGTTAAATGAACACTAATGATGATGATACAGTGTAGACTGGGACCCCCAATAAATCAAAATGGTTGAGTTCCTGGCATATCTTTTCAAATGGGGGTCCCTGGGTTAATATGTGTCAATGTGGGGGTCCTTGACGCAAAAAAAGGTTGAAGACCCCTGGTCTACTCTAAGGTCAAGCCTGGCCACATTCGGACACAGCTACAGGCCTACACAAACAAACAACAACAAAGCAGCAAAGCTCTCAACTTGGCTAAACTCGACAGATTTGACACGTAGTTCCAAAAATGCATAATATGGTTATTTTACTATTATAGTTTACGTACCTTTTGGTTGTTTGGTGATACATTTTTTAGCCATTTAAACCAGCTCTTCGCTACTGCGTAGCAGCCAAACCATGCAGTGTTTAAAGACAAGTGCGCGCGAGACTTAATTGTTTGTTGATGAAGAATGCTACTCCCGCCCATAGAGTTATTATAGAAACCTTTTAATAGACGACGTCACACTGGCCCCAAATGAAACCCATTCTATCAGGTCTCGCCTCACTCGCCAACACACAAGAGGGGGGCGGGGTGCCCGAAACAACGGGTTGAGAATTCATTGCATGAAACAATCTGTGCATTCAGTCTCAATGTTGGTAAACAAATAATTGGTCTCCCGCCCAGTGGTGGAAAAAGTACTATTTTTTGTTACTTAAGTAAAAGTATCAATACTGCGATGTAGAAATATGTAGTAAAGGTAAAAGTACAAAAATATTGGCATCAAAATGTACTTAAAGTACCAAAAGTAGAAAGTAGCCTACTCACAAGTTTTCAAATGTATAAAAATCTTTTGAAAATTGCAGATCGACAAGCTCACTGGCTTATATTTTCAAATGGCCGAAATGTATACAGGGCTTAAGTGGTTAATGTATGTTTTGTGATAATAATCAAAAATTACAAAGTCACTGGTAACTTTTTCAAATAATTGTAGTGAAGTCAAAAGTACAATATTTGCCTCGGATGTGTAGAAGTAAAAGTATTGAAAATTGGAAATACTCCAGTAAAGTAAAAAAAAAAATACCTCAAAATTGCACTTAAGTACAGTAGCCTACTACTTGAGTAAACGTACTTAGTTACTTTCCACCACTGCTCGCGCCACAGATAACCACAGCGGCCGGTATGGAGAAGCCTGGTTTCTATTCCGAACTAACCAGTGTGTTCCGGTCAAGAGCCCTCTTACTGTATCCGGTCATTTAGAAGCACACATGACGATGCATGCACTGGTTCCGTATCCGCTCTAGACTGGAGACCGGATTAGCAACCGGCCAGGCGAATTTAATTCCAACCGTTTTTAACAGCCGATAACATTGTCAGTCACACATGACTGTATTCATTGTGTTGCATGATGAATGGCGCTTTTCACCCATTGGCCACACAACGTGAAAACGTCATTTTATGCGACAATGTTGTGGTTCATGTTGGACTTGACCTACATCCATGGAAGCTATAAAATGACGTTAACGTCTCCATGGTGCGACATTAAACATTTATTGTAGACTTTGCAGTTTGCACCCCAGTGAGAACTTACTGTACAGCGGGACAGGACCGGGTGCAACAGGCTGCAGGTGTTGATTAACTTGGTGACTGTTCATTGGTGGGACAAAGAGGTTGTCCCAGGGCTATTCCAGGACACAGCTATCACTGCTCTGACACACACAGCCTTCTGGGTGGCACTTAGTTATGAGTCTACCACCAGCCTGTTCCTTATTTTGTTAATTGATAAAGTAGTTGGATTACATTTAATATTTTTATTTTATTTTTTCATTTCATATTGTGGTTGGAGTGAATATGGACAGTCAAGACAAAGAATCATGTGAGTGCTGCACTGATGCATAATTCCTATTTTTTGGCATTTTTATTTTTCTAACAGTAAATGTTCAGATAGAAGCTTTTGTAGGGGGTGTACAACTGATATTGTCTTGTTAAAATAGGTGTTAAATAGCTCTATATTCAGAATGTTTGTTCAGTAACAACTTTAGTCTCTCCAGCTCTTTAGTACATTTAGTTTACTAAACTATAAGAATAATATAAGAATATTATATTGTTTTGAGGTTGGGAATGGGCTAGCTGTTGTATCCAATCAAGAGATCCAGGATAAAAAAGATGAAATGGAAAGTGATGAAACAAAAGAATTGAGCAGACAAAAAAAAAACACTATCACATTAAAACTGATAAATTATCTTTGTGCGGTTCTCCTGATAAAATTGGTATCCTGACATGAAAATGAATTTTCTGTTTAGAGATGGGGAGACTTACTGATCAAACACTTTTCAACACGAGGTCCAAGATCCCTAGTGGGTCCTCAGAGTTACAACAGGGGGCTGCCAAAGTTTTGTCTTCTGAAAATACACATTAACATGAATGAAAAATGTAAGATAATGTGTAAACAAACAAGACATTTTAATTTCAATGTCAAAACGAATCTACGAAGCCATCAAAGCTGCAGCCTCACTTGGAGACTACAGTCAGATAGGCAAAAAAAATAAACTGTGTAATATTCCAAGATCTCTCAACAGTCAACAGACAGTGATGATGAGACGATCAGCTAAATATGGTGTGCTAGCTTTGAAATCACATAGTAAGCTTTGCCTTCTAAACAAAACACACAAAAAAACAAGATTAATATGCAACACAATTTGTAGTCGGAGTCCCTGCTTCGTCTCTCTCAGCTAAGAGGTCCTTGGCCTGAAAGATGTTGAAGACATTCAACAAGCTCTGTAGCTAGCCGTAGAATACGACTCCCGTAGATGTATTTTATGATTCTGACATTTTCAATAAATGTCAGAATCATAAAATACATCTATGAGAGTCGTATTCTACGGCTACTCTGTAGCAATGATTACAGTATCAAAATGTAGACCTTAAAGTTAAAGTTTTAACAAAAAACAATAATTAACAAAACAAGAAAAATCACTCACACCGCCTTTTAACCTTTCATAGCAGCAACAGGTCGACAGAAGAACAGACCAGTTAATCTGGAAGAACGTGACCTGAACGAGCCTCTTATTGACCACCCAGAGGGCCAGCTCTTCTTGACTGAAGCTTTTAAAATCATCGTGGACGAGTTGCTCTGCAAGGGCACAGACATCAAAGAAAAGGTCTCCCACCTAACCTAAAAGTCACACTAAAGCTTATGACATACAGTATACAGAATATGTTGTTTCCGTACACAACTGGGATCCATACCATTTCCTCTTGCAGGTGTGTGAGTGGCGGGAGCCAGAGGAGCTCGCTACTCTGCTGGACCTGGAGCTGAGAGATGCGGGGGAGCCTGGGGACAGGGTATTGCAGAGAGTACGAGACGTAGCCAAGTACAGCGTCAAGACCGGTAAGACTGATGGTGAACTGGACAGAGGCTGAAATAAAGATACCAAGGACTGGACGCCCGGGTGGCGCAGTGGTAAAGTCCCTGCCCACCACCACCACGGAGGTTGTGGGTTTGAATCCACCGTGGTGCATCCACTTTTAACGGGTGTCCATGCGAACATAATTCAATTGGCCCGTGTTCGGGGGAGGGAAGACGGGCGGGGAGAGTGATATATTGGTCATTGCACGTACTCCTATGGGCTGGGGTGGCACCTGTCAATGGGGAATGTTGGGCAGGAGGCGTAGGACGAAGGCCCAACTCCTCCTCCCGGTGGGGGCTCCTCACTGGCAGGTGAGTCGGTAGGATACAACGGCAGTGACAAGTGGCAACACAGAAATGTGTGTGGGGAGGTATAATGGCTAAATTGGGCAGAAAAAGGGGGTACAAAATAATTGGCTACTTTAAAAAAAGAAGAAAAAAAAAGATGCCAAGGATTCAGACCCATTGAACTACAAAACTGTACTGTTGTCACAGTAAGGCTTAATTTAAAATTTCTTGCATGACCCTGAGTCAAATCAACACTTTTAAATTGAGAATATGTTGTTTTTGTTGAGCGATATTGGGTTGTGCAAAAAAAGTATGAATTAAGCCTTAATGTCAGGGCTCCATGAAACTACTGACTACACAATTCCGATTATTGTGATGTCGCTTACCTGTGCTTGGTATCTTTATTGGAGGACAGAGGGCAAACGAATGTTATGCCATTATCTGTAACAATACATTTCTCCCATTTATTTCAGGTCACCCACGCTTTTTGAATCAGCAATATGGTGGTGTGGACTACCATTCCTTGGCAGGTCGATTCCTTAGTGAGACTCTCAATACCAACCTGTAAGGGACAATGCTAACCGTAGACAATCACATTTGTAAAGTTAGAGCATCTACAACGTCGTTCAACATAAACCTGTTGTAAACCTATGTAATATGTAGCAGGGCTGTGCTCTATTTTTCTTATTCGTTCATTCATGATGACCCATTCTGTATTTCTGTTATGTGCCAAATTCAGCTTCACCTATGAGGTAGCCCCTGCCCTCGTGCTGATCGAGAATGAGGTCCTGAGAATGATGCGTCTGCTGGTTGGCTGGACAGAGGGCGATGGCATTTTCTGCCCAGGTGGATCTCTCTCTAACATGTACGCCATGAACCTGGCACGATACCAAGCCTTTCCAGAGGTCAAGTGCAAGGGACTGAGAGGTGTCCCTCAGCTAGTTGTCTTTACATCTCAAGAGGTAGGGAAGACGGCGGTCACATCACAAATGGGTTGACATGTTAGAATCGATTCAAACATTATCTACTATACCACAAGACAATCATGACTTTTAAATAAGTATTTCTCCTCTTTCTCCAGAGTCATTACTCGATAAAAAAAGGGGCAGCATTTCTGGGAATTGGGATGGACAATGTCATCGTGGTTAAAGTGGACAACAGGTATCGCACTCTTTCCTTGTGTTGTAACACTATTCATTATCTTCTTCCCTTTGTCTGCATCTTTCACCATCTACTGTCTTACAGAGGACGGATGATTCCAGAGGACCTGGAGGAAAAGATTCAGCTGGCAAAATCTGAAGTAAGTCTGTTGTATAAGAAACATTCAGACATAACAGTGTTGATTTTGTCGACTAAAACTATGACGAAAAATGTTCGTCGACTACCTTTTTTCACTGACGAAAATTAAATAAAAACAAAAGAAAACCTAAGCTATGATGACTGAAACTAAGACTAAATATATTGACAATTTCGTCAACAAGTAAAAACTAGACTAAAATGTTAGTGAGGGACTAGAGGAGAAGAGATCCAGTAGAACTAAAAGACAAGTCATTTTATGTTTGGTTGCTATTTTCAGGTCTGCTCTGAAAAAAGCAGATCTATAAGCTCACAACGCGTCGCGCTGCGACGCGTTGTGAGTTTGTAGATCGGCTATTTTCAGCGTGCAACCAAGTGTAAAGTCAGCCATTACGACCCCATCAAGGCACCACCAAAATGCATTTTAGTCGACTAAATCAACTGTAGATTTAGTCGCTAAAACTAGACAAAAACTAAAACATTTCAGGTGACTAAAATATGACTAAAACTAAATGAAATTTGATTCAAAAGACTATGACTATTCTTCTTTCAAACTATAAACCTAAAGCAAAATTTGCTGTCAAAATCAACACTGAGACATAAAGCACTATGGTTTTGGAATCACTCATTTGATTCCTTTTTTTTAGCAATGCAATAATACACATTTATCCTCAGGGTGTATGAGATTAACTTTCCAGCAACTCTGTGTTTCTCCCAGGGGAGTGTGCCACTTCTGGTCAACTGCATGGCTGGGACCACCGTGCAGGGTGCATTTGACCCATTCGACCGCATAGCCGATGTCTGTGAAAAACACAAGCTCTGGATGCACATAGATGTGTGTATTCCTTTGTGGTTTTACATAATTTTATAAACTTACGAACGTGCAGATTTTAACTCATGTTTTTGGCATAGGCTTGCTGGGGAGGGAGTGTGCTATTCTCCAAACAACATAGACATCTCATGAAAGGGGTTGAAAGGTACAGTATGAAACTGTATTGTATTATGCCAAGTAGGTAAGGAACTATTTTTGAGGAAATATAATGTGTGTGTGTGTGTGTGTGTGTGTGTGTGTGTGTGTGTGTGTGTGCGTGTGCGTGTGCGTGTGCGTGTGCGTGCGTGTGCGTGTGTGTGTGTGTGCGCACACGTAATTAGAGCAAATTCTTTGGCTTGGAATCCACACAAGATGCTGGTGGCTGGGTTGCAGTGTTCTGCCTTTCTACTTAAGGATACCACAGTAAGACGTCCCTTTTGGTGACTACGTAAAATAATATATATGCAAATTGTGACGTTAAGACAGTTATGCTGAGCTGATGATCACTTTACCTCCACTTGTCCCCCAGAACCTGATGAAGCACTGTCACAGTGCAGGTGCTACATATCTCTTCCAGCAGGACAAATTCTACGACATGAATCTGGACATAGGGGACAAGACACTGCAATGCAGCCGCAAGGTTGACTGTCTGAAGTTATGGCTGATGTGGAAAGCTGTGGGCTCTGATGGATTGGCAACGCGCGTTGACAAAGCTTTCGTCCATGCAAGGTAACGCAAGTCTGCTGCTTTATATCCAAGCATAATGAATCCTATTCCCTATTCTGACTGGGCATGTCATTATAGGTGAACATTCTGCGGAAAAACAGCTGTTCTACAAGCTCACAACACGTTGCGAGCGTTGGCTACAGAGTTCAGAACGCATTGCATCGCAACGTGTTGTGAGCTTGTAGTTCAACATTTGAACTTGTAGATCGGCTATTTTTAGGCCAAAATAGGGACACCATGTTGAAAGTGGTTCAAGACACACAATATGATAATTATATAACCCTGAGAGGAACAATTTGTATGCATCACTACTGTAGCTACTTTCATTTGTATATACAATGTAGAAGTTTAACATTTTCCCTGCAGGTATTTTCTGGAACAGGTGAAGAAAAGAGAATGGTTCCAACTTGTGGAAGAGGTATGTTAAGATAACATCTTTTGAACAGTCCCCAACAGTCTCATAAATTGACACAAACTTGATAACTTCACCAAGGGGCTAAACAAATTAGACGACACATACATACATACATACATGCATGCATGCATGCATGCATGCATGCATACATGCATACATACATACATACATGCATACATACATACATACATACATACATTATACAAAAATAGAGCAAGTTTAAAAAGGGGAAATTGATCAAAAAGAGTTGACAATACACAACACCACATTCATCCGAAATGGACCCTTTCCCACCGGCATTTTAACATGTTTAAAACACATCAGACGTTCAAAGATATGAATCCAGTCACGTTTCAAACTTTTACTTACGGAGCCTGTATGTGTCCCATTTGAACAGCCGGAGTTTGTCAATGTATGCTTCTGGTTCATTCCACCCAGTCTGAGGGGAAAAGAGGGAAATGCAGATTACCAGGACAGACTGTCAGCAGTAAGTTTTCATTATATTTTTCAGTGAGCCAGGAACGCACACAAAGCTGACTTTCAACTTTGACATAATCTGGTCTGCCCTTCGCCTGTCTTAATAATGCAACATGCACCTAGCATTGCTGCCTTTAAAGGTCAAATGTTTGATGTCTAACCACATGGCACCGTTGTGTTATCCTGAAAAGTTATCTTCAGCGGGCAACAAGTATAAATTATAGAAAGAAGAGGAAGTCCGCACACTTCCTCTTCTTCAGGTGAACCTGATGAAGACCCGAAGGGGTCGAAACGTTGTGTGCTGTGAGCCTTAAATAAAATTGTGGTCGCTGGAGTGTCAACAGTGTGCGGACTTCCTCTTCTTTCTATGGTGTGTATTTTTGAGTCCAGCACCTGCACATTTTTACGGAGATGTGCGTGCTTCCCTTTTTGTTAACAAGTATAAATTAGACTTAACACACTCAACACCTCTCAGCGTTACTCATTTTAGGCTTCATTTATACAGCATTGCACAACGCGTTGCTAGCTTATAGATCAGTTATTTTTTCAACGACGCCATCATGCTACAGAGTATAAATGATGAGTTACTCCTCTTACAGTATACTGTTCTTTTGATTCAAAGGTCGCCCCACTCATCAAGGAGAGAATGATGAAGCAAGGCACCCTGATGGTTGGTTATCAGCCTCTGGGAAACAGAGTCAACTTTTTCCGTCTAGTGGTGTTCTCGCCTCTAGTTTCCCAACAAGATATGGTCTTCGTTCTTGATGAAATTGAAAGACTAGGAAATGATCTGTGAGCAACATCACACATTACCATCTTGTTCATGTATCTCTGTCATTATTTTCTTTTGGAGCACCATTGACCCTGTATTTCACATCTATACAGTCTGCTTTCCAAGAGAGAATGCAAAAAATCTATAAAATATTCATTAATAGTGAATGTTATGTTGTACCTTGTTGACCAGACTGAGCAGTGTGTTATGTTATTCAGATTGACATAAATAGGCTATCATTTACTTGAGCACAAATTCGAAGAATGTTATTTAGGTGCTAGTTTTGATGTTTATCTGGTATTCTAGTTGTAGCACTTAACTGTTTTTCTTTGCACTCTACTTACGTGACTATATTTACCCTGTAGTTGTTGACTAGGGTTTCTGCCATTACTCTGATATTGCACTAAGTCGCTCTGCTAAATGGCTAAGTAGTATTTTCAGCCAAATCCACCTGTAAATGCACTGTGTGAAAATAAAACTGTAATAATATGCGATATGAAACTTTTCCTTTGTGAGTTGTGGGAGGTTATTCTGGAGACATATAGACACTTATTTATTTATTTTTTAGCAAAACTAAACAATAAAAGCCTGGAGATCGAGGCTATATAGACACTGGAGATTTTTGTTTTCCAAGGTCGGGGTATGTATTTCACTGATCAGTGTCCTATATACTTCTTTTCTGCTGCTGCTGCTGCTACTCCTTTACTTTATATTAGTGGTTCAAAGTGGAGTCGGAAGGGGGGCGGGCGGGGGGTTGTTCCAGGTGGTCCCCAGCAAAATAAGATGGGGGGGGGGGGGCTGTAACTTGAAAAAAAACTTGAACAATTTGGTATCTTGAAAAGAAATGTAACAAAATATGCACTTCTGGAGGTACCTCAGACAAAATATTTTCAAATGGCTCCTCGGCTAAATGCTAAATTGATTGTTTTGAATTCAATACTTTATTAGACATAAATACATACTTTATGTTAGAAAAAATCAATAAAATGTTTTTTTTATATTATACTTTTGTAAACAGCATGGGGTACAGTCAGTTAAAATGATAACACAAAAATAGTCCCATTTCCAAATACATATCAATTTGGGGGTCCCTTGACTTGAACATGTTTGAGAACTTCTGCTCCTCATCTCTGTCATAACGCGCTCCCACTCTCAGTCCAGCCCACTACCACCCCCCACCCCCCACATAAAAAAAAAGTCCCTCACCAACATGGCGGAAAACGCGCGCCAGGGCCCTCGCATCCACACCGCTGACCAATCACGCTCTCCCCGGGGAGCACTTCCGGTAGCGTTTCCTGTCAGTGTTTGTAAACTGAGGAAAAAAATTGGAACTGCGACAAGAATTATTTAATCTTCTGAACTCACAACGATCCAAAGGTAAACGGAACATTCTTTCAGCGCGATCACTTACGTCGCCTCTCGGGCGACGCACGCAGTTGCACGAATTAGAAGTGTTTGTTTAGACTTTTAACGGCAGTATAGTAAGTGTGTTGGTGTGTTTTGTGTCGTCGGCGCTCAAACCGCACGCCCTGCATGGCTGTTGTTGTGTTGTCTGGGGCGGCGGGGGGGTTGGGGGTGGGGTGGAGGGTTCAGGACACACTCTCTAGGACGCGAGGGGGTCCTTCTCTCTCTCTCTACGTTTTTCCAGGCCACGGACCCCCTTAGCTTAGCTGAGAGAGAGAGATGAAGCAGGGACCCCCCGCCACTACTACACATTGTATAACATTGTGTTGCAGATTAAACCTTTTTCATAGATGGCTTTCATAGACTTGTTGAGACAGCAACTATCATCACAGTGTTGGATTCATGTTATTAATGTGTATTTTCAGACCATTTTAACCACTTAAAACCGTCAATATTTGGTAAACTTGACCGTTCACTCTGTACTTAATCTGCTTCTTTCACCCTACGCCAAACCTCTTTGCCAAAAAATAGCCGATATACAAGCTCACAACGCCTTGCAGCGCGAGGCGTTGTGAGCTTGTAGATCGAGCTATTTTCCGGCTAATGTTACCCTCAGAACAGGGATGCTAGGGTTCGTGTGTTTAATGTAAAAAAAAAAAAATCAAAAAAACATCCTATCGCACAAAGATTCGGTGGACCCCCTGTAGTAACTCTTGAAGACCCCCTAGGGGTGCCGGACCCCCCGTTGAAGACCCCCTGCCTGCCTCTAGGAGACTTTACCCACAGCTCCACTAAGCTAAGCTAGCCGTTAGCTCTTTATGGTTCAAAGTAGTGACTTCTTCACAATAAAGATCATCATCCAGCTGGAAAAAAGGCCAAATCGCCAGTTTTTTATCTCACATCGCTCGATAAACAGCCATTGTAATCTGCTCTGCTCATAATGGTTCAGTTTTTGGTCAATAATAATAAAGCTAACTTGCTCAGAGATGCTACATTTGTGCCAACAGGGCAACAACCATTCAGCCACGTTTAGTCATAATGTTGTAGCTAAACGCTTAGGATGCAAATAATTCTAATTCTTCCAATGCTGGAATTTAAATCAGCTTAATTCAACGTTTTCAGGCCAAGGACCCCCTAGCTGAGAGAGAGATGAAACAGGGACCCCCTCTATATTGTATAAAATTGTGTTTCAGATTCAACTTTTTTTGTTTACTTGGTCTGTTATTTTTTTTCCCCTCTACACCAAACACCTCTTTGCCAAAAAAATAGCCGATCTACAAGCTCAACGCGTTGTGAGCTTGTAGATCTGCTATTTTTGGCTAAAGTTCTCATCAGAAAAGGGATGCTGGGGTTCAAGTGGTTAAGGTTAAAAAAAAAATCATATCACACAAAGATTTGGCGGACCCCCTGTAGTAACTCTGAGGACCCCCTGTTGAAGACCCCTGACTTAAATGTTAGGATGGATCAGTGTTGTTGGTTTTCTACAGACATAAACACAACAATATGCTTTGGTCCGCACGAGTTGTGCTGAAATTAGTTGTAAACACAGTTCAAACAAACCTGCTGTTCTCACATTCAAAACACCCACACAGTGGTGTTGTTTTTATATGTAACAACAGAGTATCTGATTGATGATACCATCTAGCGTTAACATGCTTTTTTTTAAAATGCTATTCCTATTTTCTACACAGGCATGTGTAGGCCTGCTTCGACCATTATTACATTGTGGACTGTATGTTTATTTTTGCATTTTCATCAACTTTTCATCTCCCACACCCTGATTCCACTACCAGGAATCTTCCGGACCATCACCGCACGTCCATATTTTTAGACTTGTAAAACCTGCTTGTAGCTTTTGAATTGGCATTAAATTAGCTTTATTTCATTTTAATACCTATTTATTCTAAGCCGTGCGAAGTATGTTGTGTTTGCAAGTTGGTCCTGATTCTCAATGGAACAACTCCACAAATTGTCTGTCATCTAGTTAGTTTTGTCTCTCGTTTAACCACCGAATGTTGTGCCCATGCACGGTCAGGGATGCCAGGGTTCTTCTTGTGTTTTAACGGGGCGAGACTTGTTGCCACATCTAGACTGAGCTGCCCTGAATCATAGGAACGGCATGAGCATGTAGTATGTGCGTGTATCTATCTTTTTGGTTTGTAAAAACGAATAGATCACAATAACTAGGGTCGGGAACCGGGTTTTTATCACACTGTCAGAGCTGGCATGTGGACTTCACGTCTGATATACAATTACAAACAATTTCAAATACCCCCATAACTCTGAGTGTGTACAAATGGAACCAAATGGACCCGTAAGGGTCCATTTGGTTCCATTTGTACACTCTCAGAGTTTACAGTTCTGTAAGGGTCTATTTGTAACCCCGTATAGGTCAGGAAAATCCCAACCCTAATCATAACGTGTGCATTCTTGCTTATGGTCCATATCCTCTCCATCTACTTCATTTTGACAAATGTTAGTTAGCATTTTTGCCTGACTGTCAGACTATGGGAACAGTTGGCATGCACCAAACCATTGGGACTCTATACAAGCCTGATAGACTGTAGTACGTGTTGATCCCTAAATTTACAATTCTATTCAAAATAACACAATTGATGACTGATTGATTAGACCTTTTAACTAAAACGGTCTGGCATCCCAGTAAGTGATGCTAACAACAATGTAGAAATGATAGTCTCACATTTGTCATACCTCTACTTTCAGGCTTTCAGGCCCCTGATGATTTGGTTGGGTGTCGTGACGTCTCTTGTGTCACTCCCTGATCCGTGAAGTGAAGCCCCCCCCTTCTCTGTTCCCCCCCAAACACACACGCATTCAAAACCACGGCGATGACCCACCATTCCAACAGCAATGTTCGAGACCATATGAAATGGGTCAGTGGAACTATCTTCATCTCTAGAATCACCGTTCACAGTGTTAGTGACTAAGTAGTCTTTGTGGTTTCCGTCCTGTGGGCCAGATTTCCCTGACTCCCCGTTTTCACAGAGAGGAGGAATCCCAAGGACCAACCCCCTCTGCCCCTTATCCCTGGATCTGACCATTTTTGTTTCTTTTCTGTGCTGTTTTTGTTAGGCTGGGTTGCTGGGCTGTGAAGCGGTGCTGTCCAGCATGGCACTGATGCAGGCCAACAGCATGCCGGGCCAGAAGAAGATGATGTCGTCTCTGGGCCAGGGCCAGAGGGACGGCCCAGAGAGCCACCAGTCTCACCCTCAACACGGTAGCCACGGTCACCAGGGTCACCACAGCCATCAGCCCCACCACAGCCACATGAGCCACCCCCCAGCAGGGAGCTGTCCACCATTGGTGAGAGAGGGACGCCACGTAGTAGAGAGCACCGTACTCACATGCATGCCACACGCAACTCTGTCTGCTCTGCAATGTGGGAGATAACTTGTCATTTCACATTTCTCCTTTGTATCCATTAACACGAGTACAGACATAACTTTGTCTGTTATGTAGATTATTATATAATTCAAACTTTTTCATGTCAAGGACACCCAAAATGATATGCATTTAGCCGCGGACCCCCATCTCAAAATATTTAGTTCCAGGGACCCCCCCAGAAGCAAAGATTTGAGTTACAAATGTTCGCTTAAAATATATATATGTTCAAAGATTTGCACACATTTTCACGATTTTTCTAAAATATCAGATCTACAAGCTCATAGCGCGGCACTCGGTGCCGCGCTATGAGCTTGTATATCTGATATTTTTGAGTAGCCCAAAGTATAAAATAATAGTTATAGTGGTTAAAATCTAAAATGACAGATGCGTTCCAGGTCTTTATGGCTTAAGATTTGCTTACTTGCTTGTTTTTGCTTTGAAATTCATCGTGAAACAGTCCCATTGATATCAACTAATGACTTGATTTATACTTGGTTACATGCTGTGTCGTGCAGCTAAAATAGCCCGATCTACAAGCTTCACAAGTCACAATGTGTTGTATGTTTGTACATACTGCCATTTGTGACAGGAGTTGCCAGCGCATAACTATAAAGTATAAATCAGCCTCAACTTGTCTTGACACTGTACTACTCTTTCACCCAACAGTTAATCCGAAAGGATGGAGATTACCACTCCTCAAGACTGATGGATCAGAAGGACATACAGGCCAACCAGAATATGCAACCCAAGAAAAAGCACAAGAAATCAGGGATCCCCATCAACAAGATCAAAGAGAAGGTGGAGGTAAGGAGCAGTTAGTAATGCCATGAAAAGGAAAAATGCACAATGCATAAAGCCCAATTCATATTTTGTCGCACAACAGTCTTCACTGAAAATAACAGATTTTTAAAGCGGGCAACACACGTTTAACCACCTGATCTCTTGCGTCCCTATTCTGTGGAAAACATTCGACGAATATAGCAGATCTACAAGCTCACATCTCGTATATATCGGCTCTTTTCAGCGAAGAGATTTGCAGTAGATGGAAAAAGTAGCAGGCCTTATATAGACCTCTGGGGAACTCGGGACAATTAATGATATTATAGGGTATAAGTGGTTAAATTAGGCCTTATTTTCTGCCATTCTATGTTACTTCCTTCTACTAGCATACAACTCCTAACACTATAAATGCTTTTTTTAGCCAATGATTCCACACCCACAGATGGACATGGATGATGACAACTCACTGAAAGTGCAGAAGAATTTCATCTGCGATCACTGCTACGTTGCCTTCCGGAGCAGCTATCACCTCAAGCGACACATACTCACCCATACAGGTGTATATTATAATAATAAATAATAATTTACCCCCCCTCCACTTAAAGTAGCTGCAATCCGTAAGATTTATGAGCATTTTTGGTGATGAGATTTGGTGTAGAGAGAGATACTAGCGGACCTAGCCCTGGGGGACCCCGTTCAACCAAGTACTGTATATAGGGGCTTAAAGGGGTATTTCACTTTAAAAACCCTTCTGAGGTCATTTTAAGTGGTTAAAACTTCATTTTAATCTGACCACAAGGTGAAGTGCAGAAGAATTTCATCTGCGATCAGTGCTACGTTGCCCTCCGGAGCAGCTATCACCTCAAGCGACATATACTCACCCACACAGGTGTATATTATAATAATTTACCACCCTCCACTTAAAGTAGCTGCAATCCGTAAGATTTATGACCTTCCCAAAATTCCATGAGCTTCAGGCAATACCACTTGACAACCAGTGGTGTTCCTACCCGGGCTTGAATACAGGATCGAGAGTTCTCAATAGAAGAGCTGTGTTCAGTTTAGTTTAGTTGACAAGTATTAAGATCAAAAGTCAAACCCTAACGAGGATAACGCTGATTGAAAGAGCCCTTTCGCAGCAAACCTTGTAAATTTGAAGAGGCACACATTAGCAATACTAGCGCTGGTGTAAAAGTGTTCCTTACCTGTGTGAAATTATTTTATTGGTTAACTCATTCACTGGCATTAATTATTAATAATTCATCCTTCTACAGTACCTATCTTTTGAGTGTTTTCACTCACCTTTTGAAAAATCATAGAATATTTTTCTTCACAGCAATCGACCCGGCGATCGCGGTAAAAGACGCAGCGGGGTCTCATGCGCGCGTCAATTACGTCCTAGGCAGTGAATGAGTAGCGTTATATTCACTAACATAACTTACGGATTGCAGCTTTTATTATTAGCGAGTTCTTTCTATGACCTTGCCTTTCTGAACATAAGGTATCGCAAGTGTTTTTAAAAAAAAATCCAGCTGACTTTTGTTTTTTTTAAACGATCAATAATTCCATTGCGATCGTCCCCAGGGGAGAAACCATTCGCTTGTGATGCGTGTGACATGCGGTTTATTCAGCGCTACCACCTGGACAGACACAAGAGAGTTCACAGCGGAGAGAAGCCCTACCAGTGTGATCGCTGTCATCAAGTTAGTCACCTATTCTTCTGCCTATCTTACTGTCATACTTTTAACCCATTTAGACCTGGAAAGCCTATACGTGTGTTATACCTTTCAATCCGGCAAAGCGTCCGTGTCATTTTTAGTCGTTACTATTTATCGTCACTGTCGGGCAGAAACCTTGTATCTCCAAGTTTCAAATGTGTATGTTTCTTCGTAGATTAAAGCCCTACTTCATCATACAAGAGTGTCGCACAAAAGTAGTGAAAATAGCAGATCTACAAGCACACAACGCCTCGCGTTGCGAGGCGTTGTGTGCTTGCAGATCGGCTATTTTCACTATTTTACTTTTTTTTTAATAATAATGAAAAAAGGATCGGTTTTGGACATGCAAGGTTTCTACCTGACAACAACAATATATAGCAACATGATGATAATTTGAATCAAAAATAGTACTTCAGAAAACTTAGGTTAGGATTTAGATGGTGTTTTAGGATCGTACTCAGGTCTAAATGGGGTTAAATACACCGAATTTCATAATTTTATGGTTACCAAAAACAAACATTTCCTTCTACCTCGCAGAACTTCTCGCGGACCGACAGGCTGCTGAGGCACCGTCGGCTGTGCACGGTGGGCATGACCAAGGAGGAGAATCAGAACCAGCAGTCGTGCTGCGACAACAGTCGAGCGTCGGGGGGCGGCTACTCCCAGGACCCCCCGGGCTCCCACACAGCCTCCTGGAGCCCCCTACAGCCTGCCAACAACCGCCTGACTGTCTGACCTATATCCCTTGCCCTGCCCCGCTGGCCCTCTGCAGCAGAGAAACCACCCCATAAGACAGTCCTCAGCGCAATAATGCCACATACTGGAAGTTCAGCAGTACTGCAGTGTACCAACTGCGTGTACAACAGTGTACCAGTGGGAGCCTGGCATCGAGACAAAACCAAACATTAGTTTGCCGTTTCCTCTTTTTTTTATTTTATATTTGTTTTTCCCGTTACATTCATTGTACAGGCAAGAAGTGGAGGGACCAATACAGGGTGGGTGGGACTTGTTGGGGGACAACGGATTGTGTTACTATGGCAATAATTGCAACGCACACATCTAGCTTTTTTTTTCCGGACAAGTTGCAGGGAAGTAGTTTTTACTACAGCTGTGGACATATTATTATCCGCACAGCCAGTGTGTTTTTTTCTTTCCATAATTACATCCCGTTGAATTTCTTTTTCACCGTTTTTCAAGCATTCTGGAGGCAGATCACCACCATGCGGCAGCACCCCATGAGGCAAGCAGTGTTGCCAGATTCTGTGAGAGAAACAAGCAACCAGGTCTAGGAAAACCAGCCCAAAATAAGCGACTATGGGAAAATAGCAGATCTACAAGCTCACAACGCGTCGCGATGCGACGCGTTGTGAGCTTGTAGATCGGCTATTTTCAAATAAAATCTTGCGGTGGAAATTATAATAAGCAGATCTGGCAACCCATGAGGTAAGCTGCAACCCCCCAGCATCTCGTGGGAAAATAACTCATCTTGAAGGATATTGTTTGAATGCACACAGACCCCGATATGGCCTTCTTGTGTTCAAGTCCTGCTCATCACGGTTTCCTCGACCCCACTAATAGTGTGTACAAGCTAGTGCTGTTTAGTTAGTGATTTGAATGGCTGGGACAGATACGGTTTTGGGCCTATACTGCCTTGAGGGCAGCAGTCAACACTTATATAGTAAGTCTTTTGTGCTTAATATATCTAAGATTATTTTTTTTAATATACTTTTAGATAACACTGGTGTAAAACATGTTAGCGGGGGACTATTACAGAATGAACTTTCCAGTCCGATGGCTTAAAAGGAATCGCATTTTTGCTATTAACGAGGCTCAAATCAAGTTTTTTTTAAATCTGTTATTATGCCTCACCTTAAATCACCAAGTGATCATCTTACATTGATGTCAGTGATGTTAGAATAGAATGAATACCCTGAGAAATATTGACTTGTTTATGAAAAAAATCAATGAACAAAATATGACATTTAGATTAGACATGATGGCAGTTTTTTGAAGAGATTTTACAGGCAGGTTGCTTCTGTAATAACCCCTTTAATTATACAAACTTTTTGTTCTTGTTTTCTCTTATTTGTTTCTGTCTCAGTATTAGTAGGTTCCCCCTATTTAGTATGTCCACCTGTCAAATGTGTTTCCAGTGTGGAAAAGATAAATGAGCTCTCGGCCATGTTTCCACATTAAGACCTGGGTCAAAATGTCAACAAGGCATATGAAATATTTTTTAACCTGTGACTGGAAGAATTAGCTTTTAGACTCCAGTCCAACATGCAGATTATTTTTGGGCCATTCTCACGCACATGGATCAAGTGCTCAACCACTTGTAGCCAAGTGTCCCTATTCAGGGGGGTTGACAGCACGTTGTGAGCTTGTAGATTGGCTATTTTTGGTGATGAGATTTGGTGTAGAGAGAGATACTAGCGGACCCCCGATCAACCAAGTACTGTATACAGGGTTTAAAGGGGTATTTTGCTTTAAAACCCTTCTGGGGTAATTTTAAGTGGTTAAAACTGATTTTAACCTGAGACAAGCTTATCCACAAGGTGAAGTCCTCATGTATTTGGAATGATTTGTTTTTATCGACTATCTGAAGAGGATGAGAGCTGACTCCACCATATTTCAATTTAGACCCGTTTTTAACTGGTACACTGTATTTTTATTTCTAGATTTCTGATTGAACGTCTATAGCCACTTCAGTGAAGATGAATTGTTCTCGTGGACATGGGAATAGGAAGTCCACATAGTGTCTTCTCACTCTATATTCAGGCCCCGACAGCGCCATTGGTTAATAGACTTGTAAACACTGGATTTAAGAAGCTAGTTCAAGTGTAGAGGAGATTTGTCAGTTTTAACAGTTGTTACATGCTTAGACAGAGTTTTATCGTAGGCCAGTACATAATTGCTATCAGACTGATAGGAGGTTGGGGCCCATTCTACTGCTTACGAAGTTAATATATACATTTGAAATTGTATTGGGGATAGCTGCCACTAGGAAGACTCTAGTGTAGCGGCCACAATTAGTCAATTTATTCTTTCCTTTTCTTTATTTTGCATGCATTTGTGATCATAATTGGGGGATGTTGTATCCATTTTGTTTTTTAAGAACGTAATGTTTTTGATAAAAATCAGTTCCAGTTTTTGTAAAAGCGACTTTATTGTCAGTGTCATTTCACAGGTTTAACTGAAGTCCATTTTGACCCAGTAAGTCACGATGTAGTGATTGGAGAGTTAGGGCCTCGAGCTTGAATAAAGATGTGTCTCTTTTTAAACAAGTGCATGTTTTATTTATTTTTTTCAAGCTTGTTACAGAAACTTATATTTTCAAAATATACATACTCGTTTTGAATAATTTCTTTGTAACACTTATTTCTAAGATCTCCTTTTGGATCTTGAGTCTGTTGCTATTGTTACAGCTTTATTTTCAGCATTTCTCAATACTGAGAGCAATGTTTCTTCAACTTTACACAGTTCTCTGCAGCTTGGCCCAACAGCTAATTTCACACTCAATACTAACAAAACTGCATAAAGGACTCAAAAACAATTCTAAAACACCCAACAAGACCACATTGTCACTCAAACTAAACACGAACCTAAAAAAAACATTTAGCAGGTATCATTTCACAGATCTAACAATGCGTCGCTTTGTGACATGTCGATCAGCCTGTTCAGGTTTCGGTACCCACCAGCATTCACCAGGTGGGCAGCATGGGTGAAATAGGCTCTCTCTCCCTCCCTTCCCTTTCATTCTCCCCTTCCTCTCCCTCTGGCTGATCGAACTTCGGACTGACATCACAACTCTTCCTCTCACCCCCTCTCCATCCTCTTCTCTCGTATATATCACTGATCTGGTCTGACGTCACACACAGCAGAAACCGTTGCTTAATCAATTCAATCCGGAAACGCATCTGTGTGTCATTTTTAGATTTATTTGGCTATTCAAAATTAGCAGATCTACAAGCTCATAGCATGGAATTGTGAACATTTGAGCATATCTTTCAATGTATATTTTTTAAAGCGAACATTTGTCAAATGTATTGTTCCAGGGACCTCCAGCAGCAAAGATTTGAGTACAAATGTTTGCTTTAAAAAGGATATATTAAAAGATTTGCACACATTTTCACGATTTTTCAAAAAATAGCAGATCTACGAGTGCCGCGCTATGAGCTTGAATATCTGCTATTTTTGAACTGCCAAAAGAGATCTAAAATGACACAGATGCGTTCCCGGATTGAATGCATAAACAATGTCAAATTAGCGCTGACAGCAGGAATCTCCATCTGTAATGGGAATGTGATGTCAGTCGCAACAGAAACCGTTGCCTAACAAAGATTAGATGCGCTGATGTCGGGCATGTCCATATTTGGGTCCTGCCAATGCCACAGACAAACAACTTGAACTGTTATATAGTAGATAATACAGTATGTATACAGTTACTGAATCCATGTATTGATTAACACTTATAATCAATGGTCTAACTAAATTCTAAGGGGTTGCAGAGATGGACAATGTAGATTTTCTTTTTAAATTGTAATGCACTGATTGGATCAGCAGATGGCAGTCATGACCATATGTGTTGCATAGTGTCGTTTTGGAGTTTAAACAGTGTTTTTCTCACAGAATACAGTTATCTTGTTTGTTTGTTTGTTTGTTAATTAATTAACATACAAGATAACATGAGCTAATGTGTTAATTCCCTCATCTGCTACATTGAATAATCACACCAAAAAAGCAGTGTTTGCACCACAGGAGGGAAGTGTAACCAAGTTTACCTATCATACTTTACCCTGTGAGAGTCTTATCTCAAACCCCAGAGGCCTGCAGGAGTGTTAGCACTAGGCTACTTGATGGCTGAGAGACAGAATACACTATGAGATAAACAAGACATATTTGTCCATGGAGGCAGTTATTGATTTTAGACTTTACTTGGGATGAGTTGAAAATGTGGACTTTAGCCTTACATGACCTGGCTCACATTATATTGAACCCGCAATGAGGATAAGATCTTGGTTATGCGGCTGATTTTTTTTGTTCCTGTTTATTCCTTTAAAAGAAAAGGCCACTTTTTTACTTGTATTCCAATCTGTAGGCACAGTGTAGTGCTGCCAAGTTGACGATTTCTTCAAATATATGTACATTTTGATGATGTCAGTGATTATCAAACACTAAATACTACAAATACTCTGCAAGGTCCAGTCTTGTTGAGGTTAATATGGCAGAAAGCTGTGTTTTTATCGCTCCAATGATAGCTACCCAAAACATACTTTAAGAGAAGGAAGGACGCACTTCCCTAAGTACACTTGCATGCACCCTCATTCCACCTGCAAGTGCACTGGCATCAGTGTGCACAGTATAGGAAGAGTACAGATCAAACGCCAGCACCTTCCCCACCATTTCTATTGACCAGTCCCTTTAATTAAAGCTTCAGGATGGGCAGGATGAGATCAGCCTGAAGGCTGCTGGGAGTGTGCGCTTTGCCCCAGGGGAGACATCCCCTCCCTCTCCAACCTGATTTACAGCACCCACAGGCCCCCAGCACTTAACACTGGGCCGCCTTAAGTGAGGGAGATGGGGAGGAGAGCAGAGAGAGGGGGAGATGCCACTCCATCATCATACAGCACAGTGTGCTGAAATCATCTCGGTCTCAAATCATCTCGGGCCAGACAGACTGGTTACAGAGTGGACCCAGAAGGAGAGCGTAGGAGTTCTGCCTGGCTGGACCACTGTCTGGCGGACTTTTTGCCAGCAGGGAGCACAGCTCACTCTCTCTCTCTCCCCGCAGACCGACAGACAGAGCTTAACTCTCTTCATAGACACATCTTCCGTCAGAGGCATTACAGAGAAAAAAACGAAAATAAGTGACTGACGCTGAGATTTCCCCGGGACAATCGGTAAATCTCCACTGACTACAACACAGCACAGCACAGCCCCTCAAGTCGTCTTTCTTGTGAGTGGTTCAGAGGTTTACAAAAACAACCTCTCGGCAGCAGAACCCCTCTCTGTCACTGGGCCCGTGTTTGGATGCCCTCTGATCAAATGCCTCCCAGACGCACACACTAGAATGATTGAAGGGCCTCCTCAACAATGGGGCTCCTTCTATCTTAGCTCTCCCCGAGGTGTGGGAGCGCCTTTTCATCTCAGGGCTTTGATTAATAAAGGAGTCGTCGGCCCGGGTGAAAGCAGCGATCTGCTCCCCGAACATCCATCACGGTGGGTGTGACAGCCCACCTCTCTGTGTTAATTAGCGGTGATATTTAAGCCGTCCGAAGCGTTCCGTGGCCATCAGTGTGACAATGCTGCTCATCATTAACCCATTCAGACCGGGAATGCATCCGTGTCATTTTAAGATTTCTTTGGCTATTCAAAAATAGCAGATATACAAGCTCATAGCGCGGCACTCGGTGCCGCGCTATGAGCTTGTATATCATGGAAATCATGGAAATTTGTGCAAATCTTTGAATATATATATATATATATATATATTTTAATCAAACATTTTTTACTCATATCTTTGCTTCTGGGGATTCTACAAATGTCCTCTAAATCCGAACAGTTTTCTGAAAAAACCTATGTTGCTTTAATATCAGTGGTTCTCAAACGTTTTCATGTCAAGGACCCCCAAAATGACATCTCAAAATATGTTGTTCCAGGGACCCCCCAGAAGCAAAGATTTGAATTAAAAAATGTTTGTTCAAAAATATATTGAAAGATTTGCACACATTTTCACAATTATTTTTTCAAACATAGCAGATCTACAAGCTCGTAGCGCGGCACTCGGTGCCGTGCTACGAGCTTGTATATCTGCTATTTTTTAACAGACAAAAGAAATCTAAAAATGACAGATGCGTTAATGGGTTAAAATTTCAATTCCGCTGTCTTGGCTACTCCCATCTCCATGGACAACCCTGGTGTACACATATCTACACACACACACACACACACACCTAGTATTCCTTTAACGGTGTTTATCAAGTCACAAGGACAATATGAACACAACAGTTGTCTTTCTCCAAAGGGAAAACAGGAATCCTACTAGTATCCCGGCTCACTCACAGTCCGGGGTTTCCACTGTGAATTTTCTCCCTCATGCTTGTGAAGGGAACGATTTTTTTGCATAACAAGCAATGTATTTGTCATTAATCTGAAGTTCTCATCAAAAACTGAGCAGGAGGTGTAAGAGCATTACTTAGTAATGATTGCAAAATACTTTTAATATACTTCCAATATTGGAAGCCATTACTCTGGAATGAATTATATATGATACGTTGTAATAACTGAAGCCTGATCTGCATATAACCAAGAGGCACAATACACCACTGTGAGAACTTTAGGACTATAAGCTATCAGACTGAACATGAGATATCAGTGAGCTTAAAAACTGCCCTCCTGGGACAGAACAGCATAGGGGGGCCTTTTATCAAAAGGCAGCCATTTTACACACAACCCAGAGAGGACAGATAAAATGGCCCCCCAAATTAAATGACCTGGTATATTTTCATGATGACTGAACTCCTTTGCCACTTGTTTTCCAATGATCAAAACCTGTGAATGCATAGATGAAGGTGTTCTGTCTCTGCTGCTATACCAAGGGGGCCGTCTGCCAGCCACTAGTCTTATAAAATGCCACTGATGAGGAATGTTCTCTGGTGTCAGGCTTCAATATGTCCCATATTTAGAGGTCTGCCAGTATTTTTCTAATTAGCACGACTCAAGAAGATTAATTAGCCTCTGCATATCATTCCCAATACTCAAAGCATCATGTTATTTCCTCGTGACTGAAGCAAAAGGGTACGACAGCCACACAATCTGACTGGTAACAAGGGAAAAGGACGTTTTTTTACTTTGGCCTACTTACATGGTTATTAATTATTCCATTCAAATTCAGTGATATTTAAGTGTCAACAACGACACTCCGGTTAAAACAGAATGCGAACGCAATTTTGCAACTTCAGTGTAAAAATTGTTGTTGCTTCGTTACAAAAACATGGTGATGCACAACGCCGTGTCAAAAGCAGTGGTGGGAAAAGTACTCAAATGTTTTACTTAAGTAAAAGTATCAATACTGCAATGTAGAAATACTCTGTTAGTAAAAGTCCAGAATTCAAAATTTACTTGAGTAAAAGTACCAAAGTATTGGTATCAACATGTACTTAAAGTACCAAAAGTAAAAGTACTAAAATATTTGAAAATAGCAGATCTACAAGCACACAACGCGTCGCATCGCGACGCGTTGTGTGCTTGTAGATCTGCTATTTTCAAATAGCCTAGATATAAAATAGGGATAAAGTGGTTAATGTATGTTTCATAATATCATAATTTATATCTGCAAAGTAACTAGTAACTAAAGTATTCAAATAATTGTAGTGGAGTAAAAGTACAATATTTGCCTGGACAATTAGTCCTGGCAAATGGTATGGACAGTATGGACAATTGGAAATACTACAGTAAAGTAAAAGTACCGCAAAATTGTACTTAAGTACAGTACTTGAGTAAATGTACTTAGTTACTTTCCACCACTGGTCAAAAGTTAGAGTGAGAGAGCAAAGACCGGAGAGAGACTTAAGTAGGGTGACCACCAGACGTCCCAGTTTGGCCAGGATTGTCCCGGTTTCAAGCTGGGTGTCCCGAGTCCCGACGAATGCCTCTAAAACACTAATATGTCCCGGTTTTCAACACAATTTCACTACGAACTTGTCCCGTTTTTTTTGCCAGAATTAAAATAATAGTTGTTTTCAGTGGTTGCATAAATGTTTATCGTGTTCTTTTCATGTTAAAGGAGTAGTTCACCCCAAAAAATAATCAATTACACACACCATGAAGCCTTGTTTTGTTTTTTGTCGCATTCCTAAGCCAATAATTTGATGACCAGCAGAAAGATGCTAATGTATCCGGTAGGAGACACAAAGTAGACTCTTTGTGTCTCCTACCGGAAATACACCCGGTCATCAAATTATTGGCTTAGGAATGCGACAAAAAACAAAACAAATCCATGAATTCAAGGCTTCATGGGGTGTGTAATTGATAGAAAATAAGCAATTTTTTGGGTTAACTACTCCTTTAACATGCTCAAACATGAACAAATGCATTGCGTGTCTGAATTCAACGCTGAGGCTGATGTTTGTCAATCAGTCTTGCCTGTATGCATGCAACACCCATATGGTGCGTATACATGTGCGCGTGCATGAATGGCCGGGGGTGTGCACGACAAACGCGCACATTGATTTAAGGGTCCCGGTTTGAGGGTGCTGAATATTTGGTCACCCTAGACTAAAGGGTCGGGGTGCAAAAATTAAAGCAATGCCAAGAGCATGACTGAAATTCTTAACACTGTAACAAGCCCTGTCAGAGCACACTGTTATTGGAAGGACAACCTCCTGAGTGTTTGGACCCTTTATTATGCATTAGCAAATACTTATTCACTTCTAAATTGAAATTTGTCTTAAATTTCATTTTACACCAGTAAAACATAATTTACGTAGTGAGAAAAAGACTTAAATAAAAGTCCAGATGCTAACGCTTTCAGCGCTGGACGTGAGGACTCCCTCTCACCCTGCCATTCGCACCTCAACTCAAAGCAAGCAAAACGTGGAGAAGTATCGTGCATGGATCCTATAGCTCCATTGGGCCAGCACCTCATTGTTGAGATTTATCTCGCCCAGGAGTCATCCACATTCCCCTTGACAGGACGGACACCCCGGCGCCCTGTAGACTGTGTAAAAATCACTTTCCAACAGAGGCGCGTTTAGCCTCGACAGATACATTAACATGCCGTGGCCTTATGCCACCCCATTAATCTAGCCGCTTGTAGGGACACGTTGGGCCTACGGGCTGCCTCTCCTGGGAACAGCACAACCAACCAACACCGCGGTCCCTCGGCGAGTGCCACCCCAGATTTCAACTCTGCGAGCCTGTTTATCTACACAGCTCACTGAGAAGACCTTGCAAGGGTTCACAGAGATCTAACAATGTGCTAGGATCATCTCCGAGGTCACTAAGTGGGTGGAGGATATACATGCCATTAATTAGATCAAATAAACGTGTCCTCTGGAATAAATTGTTTGTCTTAATCGTCCTACGTTATGTCTATGATCCTTGATTCTAGGTATGGATAATGTGCTGTAAAAACTAACCTAAGCCTAGCAATAAGGATCACGTGCTGGGTTTATATATATATATATATATACGTAGGCCGTGGCAATGATATCAAATAGTTAGTTATGGTACATCTATCTAAAACATAAGATTTAACCACATGAACCTAAGCATCCCTATCATTATGCCTATAGGCATGTCATAATAGACCATCACTTTGTGAAAACAGGCAAACATTCATGAAAAATAGCCGGTCTACAAGCTTTCAATGCGTTGGAAATGTTTGGTTGAGAGATTTGTTGTAGAGGGGAAAAACAACTGAGGGCCAAGTACAGGGCCCTGGGGGACCCCAGTCGATGAAGTATATGGGTTTAAGTGCTTAATTCAACTGTGACCAATAGCAAGAAAGGAAATATTTGGCTAAATATAAAGATTCACCTGCCAAATGGACACTGGCACAAGTTTGATCACTTTTCCACTCAATGTTAGCATAAACCTGCGTGGTGGGCGATTTAGTATAGCATCGATTACAGCCTAATTGTAATCTCGTCTTGTTTTGAGACAACGCAATGCACCGTCTCGAACTAGATCTACTACTGGATATTTAGAGCGACAATACTCTAAATACACACCAATGGGACAAATGTTTAAAATGTTCAAAATGTGTTCTAACAAAATACATTCACTATCTGTATCAGTACGTGTATCTAAATCTCCTCTGACATCCCCCCAAAGGACACATCATTCTTCCAAGTTCAGGGGGGGTCATGTTTTGTTTTGCATGAAAAAAACTGTTTACTCTCTCTTCTGTGTGGCACTGTGTCAGAGAGAGGGTGTTCGGTTTAACCCATTAAGTCCGGGAAAGCATCGATTCTAACCACTTTAACCATTATCTTATACTTTAGGCTATTCAAAAATAGCAGATATACAAGCTCATAGCGCGGCACCGAGTGCCGCGCTATGAGCTTGTAGATCTACTATTTTGTGCAAATGTTTGAATATATTTTTTAAAGCAACACTTGTAACTCAAATCTTATTGCTTCTGAGGGATTCTACAAATGTCTTCTAAATCCTAACAGTTTTTTGAAAAACGTGTATGTTGCTATAATATGAGTGGTCCTCAAACCTTTTTCATGTCAAGGACCCCGAAAATGATATGTATTTGGCCGTGGACCCCCCATCTCAAAATATTTTGTTCCAGGGACTCTGTGCCGCGCTATGAGCTTGTATATCTGCAATTTGTTTAATAGCCAAAGACATCTTAAAATGACAGAGATTCTTTCCCGGATTGAATGGGTTAACCCCAAGTTATCAAGTTCATGAGTTTGGTCTCTTATGCAATAGCACTCTACAAGGGGAGTCTGGGGCTTTCCCTCCGTTCTCTTCCCTTTTTCCAGCCAATTTTCCACTCGAGCAGACCGCCATAAGTGTAAAATGAAAGAGTACGGAGAGAGAGATTTCATATCTAAGGGGGAATGGTGCATGAATTCACCAAGGGGTTGATAGACAGGGCAGGGGCAGGTTTGCTATTTATCTTGAGAAGGTTTCCATGGGTCAGGGCCGTTACGGTGGGTGCATTCTTGCTCTTCTTGATCTCTGTAGGATCGACTGTCAGGCTGATGAAGAGATGGGATGCAGATAGATAGATGAAGGTGCTGCCACGAAACGGCAGGGCTGCGGTGAGCAGATACAGTAGACGGATATCAAAGTGACTTTGGCAGTTGGCTGCCGTTGATCAGCTCTTGCGATGCGGTGATTTACTCTCTGTCACTTAAGGTCTTCAGAGCCATTATGAGTCATTGGAAAGCTCCGCTGATCACAGGAGGCATGAAATGTGAACTGACAGGAGCCAGTTCAGACACAGAGCATCCTTTAGGGGGGTCAATGGAATGTTCATGAAATGTATGTAGTCTTTTCTTCTACAGTGGCAGAGGGAGCATTGTGATCGTAGGAGGAGGGCAGTCGAATGTGACAAGATGCATGCGGTGACGCAGTCACTGGTACTTATTTTCTATCTCCGAGATCTGTAGGACAACCACACAGTGAATACGACGTAGCTTTAAAGAGTCGTGTCCCCATGAACCACATCATTAATAGAACATTCTTGTCAACTAATCCTGACATGTTTTGAACAGCAATGGGCTTTCCTTTTCTGTTTCTCTGTTCTTTTTAGCTGCACTATCCAGAAGGTCTCTCCTCCTCTCTCATGACGTCAGGACTGCTATACACCAGCGCCACCTCCCTTCAGGGATAAGGTTTTACGATTGCAACCTGACACCATTTCTGTGTCCTATAAGCGACAGAGCTGTAACTCACTTCAAAGGCAGCAGGCATCAAATCACAGTGCGCCCATAAATTACCCTGTCACGGCCCGGCCAATGGGAGGCCGGCGTTAAATCTCGCCTGTCACGTTGGCGGCCAATGGAAAGACGACGGCGGTAAATCTGTCAGGGCTGCGTCTGTTAACGGCGTTGTGGTGGTGTGGTTGGGGAATCCATGAGGGAGGGAGGGGAGAAAGTGAGAGAGAGAGAGAGAGAAAGAGTGGATGACAGAGAGAGGAGGGAATGAACTGAGGGTTCAGAGGCATGCCACAGAATAAAATGCTGCTTTTTCTCTTTCATTCTTTGGCCCCGATAAAAACCACATACACACATACTGTAGTAAAAAAACGGAGGAGGGCAAGTGGAGGAATTTTGCGCGAGCAAAACAAGACTAAACACAGCCACAAAAGAGGAGAAACACATGTCCCCCTGAGGGATGCAATGGGAGTTGAATAACACCAGGAGAAACAGTCATAAAGCTTTACTGCCAGCATGGAGCTGTGTCTGATGTTGACTGTCTACAGTGAAAATGACTGATGGCCATTCTTTAGCACTTCTCTTGCATCATCGCCAGGGCCCAAACTTAGTGTTGACTGTTTGATAACAGTAGTAACCCAGTAACCTCTGACTGTCATGAAACAGCACAATCAGTGCCAGTGGCGGGCGCCTGGGCTGCAGCCTGCCCTCGGGGCTGACGGCTGGGGCTGACAGCCACACGAGGGCCTGGAAGAAAGGGGGGGTTTGGGATGGAGGGGTGTGAGGCTACTCGGCCCCGGTCCGGCCCAGCCCGGCCCGGCCCAACCCAACCACTGTGGCCAGATGTGCCCCAGTTGTGCTCCTCGTCATGGGGAGAACTGGTTGGTTGGGTTGGTTGGATTGTCTGGCCATTTTCAGCACAGCGGGATCCAAAGTCTGGTTTCTCTAGGCTGGAAGAGATTGTTCTGCAGTTAACCCATTCGATCCGGGAACGCATCTGTGTGTCATTTTTTTCTATGCTGTTCAAAACATAGCAGATCTACAAGCTCATAGCGCGGCACCGAGTGCCGCGCTATGACCTTGTAGATCTGCTATTTTTGGGAAAAATCGTGGATCTTTGAATATATACTTTTTTAAAGCGAACATCTGTAACTCAAATCTTTGCTTCTGGGGATTCTACAAAATGTGTTCTAAATCCTAACAGTTTTTTGAAAAAAACTTATGTTGCTACAATATCAGTGGTTCTCAAAAATGGTACAGTATGTATTTGGCTATGGACCCCCATATCAAAATATTTTGTTCCAGGGACCCCCAGGAGTTAAAAATGTTCGCTTTAAAAATAAATATATTCAAAAGATTTGCACAAATCTTCACGTTTTTTCAAAAATAGCAGATCTACAAGCTCATAGCGCGGCACTCGGTGCCGCGCTATGAGCTTGTAGCTCTGCTATTTGTGAATAGCCCAAAGAAATCTTAAAATGACGCGTTCCCGGTCTTAAAGGGCTAAATCACATAAGACAACATGATGCAGCAGCCCCCGTCTCTCCCTCTAAACATCAACAGCTCTACAGCTCGGGCTCGGCACAGGATGTTCACATACCATCCACACCGTGAACATCACTATCACTCTCCTAGAGCACGCTTTCACCACGCTGTGGAAATGGTGGGGCTTGCATTTGGTCCAAGAGAACGAACTGCAGGGGAAACCGCAGAGGAAAAACACATCAGGTAGAATATTTCCTACATTAACAATGCCCTTGGTGATGCACTTTCATTATCCTATCAAAGTGGAACATTTTCATGAAATAAATCTTACAGGTATCATAAAAATAACTGGATAACTGCTATTGCGATTGCAAAGAGAAAAAAAAAGCTTTCCCTCAACAAAGCCTTACAATTTTCTCACCAAATTGTTACGACAGCCAATAAACCAGCCACATTCGCTGTGACATTTTTATCTTTCATCAACAAAAAAAATTAAACATTAGCATCAGAATTTACAGTCATCTTATGTCATTACTATGAATACCGTTTTTTTTTTTCTCCCTTCAGAAACATAAATAGCGTGTTGAGCTATGACAGAGGGTCAGACAAAAGTGCTATGGTGGAGGTGTTGTTTTTGGCTGGCTTCTCCTCCAGCGGCCATGACTCTCTATTCTATGGGAATCCATAAACAGGCCCAGCGAGGCCAACCACAGCCATAAAGCATGTCAAGGCAGCAGAGATGCTGTTGAAGCAAAGGAGACCAGCCTGGCGGGCCCACACCTCCTTATATAGACTCCCCTCCTCCACTCTCTGCCTGCACAGTGCGCGCACGCACACACACACACACACACACACATACACACACACACACGCACGCACGCTGAACAGCCTTAATCGAACCATTTCAACCATTCCATTTTCCATGCATTCTACACAGTAAAACCATCCATTTGTCTGTGGCAGGCAAAGTGTACAGATGTAACCCTAAAGGGGCCTTCAATCTGGGTTACACTCTCTCAGTTACAAATTGATAAACTAACAATGTGTAGAGCGTTTCCGTTTAGTTTACTTTACATTGAAGATTGATGCTTATTCTTGGAAACACAAAGAGAAAGGGGCTCATCTTTCAGGCCCCGGTGATGCAGACTGCAGAGCCTCGAGAAGCCTTCATTGCATCCAGTTGTATCTCGCTAAAGAAAAGATGCATCACGGTCCAGGACGAGGCTTGAGCCGTGTCCGTAAACCAGCCTCTAGCGTCACTATTCTGGGGGGCAAAAATGTTGCTTTTCAGCAGAGCTTTGGTGTATGGGGGGGGGGGGGGGGGCAGTGGACCAATAAGTCGACCTTATTGTAAGTCACTTTGTATTACAAAGCGTCTGCTAAATGACTGTAATGTAAAGTATAGAGCCCTGGGGGACTGCGGTCAACTATATATAGGTTTTAAGTAAAGCATCCTAGTTATTTGTCATGGTTGGTTCACATAATGTGATCCAACTATATATATATATATATATATATATATATATATATATATATATATATATATATATATATATATATATATATAATATATATATATATATATGAACATCTCATATGACAACGACATAGATTTGCACACATTTTCACGATTTTTCAAAGATAGCAGATCTACAAGCTCATAGCGCGGCACCGAGTGCCACGCTATGAGCTTGTATATCTGCTATTTTTGAAGCCAACGAAATAAACAAATTATTTATATATATATATAGCCTTTCATCCAACTCCAAACTGTGCTCACAGCACTTTATCCAATGGGTGTGTTGCGTTGGACCCAAAACAATGTGATTGTTTTACTTAGTGGTTTCTCTTCACTAGGGCAGGCCATTGGATGGGTGCTCAGGCACATCGACAATGACATAAACACTCTGTAAGCTCGCAGATGATGATAATTTATTGACTTTTACTCACACACTCCACACAGAGAGAGAGAGAAAGAAACGCAGAGAGAGAGAGAGAGAGGGGGGGGGCAACGAGAGAGAGAGAGAAAGAGAGAAAAAGACAAAGAGAGAGAGAGGCAGAGACAAGGAGAGGGAAAGAGGCAGATCAAGGAGAGGGAAAGAAGCAAGGAGAGAGAGAAAGAGAGAGAGAGAGAGAGAGAGAGAGAGAAAGAGAGAGAGAGAGAGAGAGAGAGAGAGAGAGAGAGAGAGAGAGAGAAAGAGAGAGAGAGAGAGAGAAAGAGAGAGAGAGAGAGAGAAAGAGAAAAAGACAAAGAGGCAGAGGCAGGGGGTGAGAGAGGCAGATTGAGGCAAGGAGAGAGAGAGAGAGAGACACACACAGAGGGGTGGCGGGGGCGAGTGGGAGAGAGGAGACTTTCGCTGTATGCATCGATCAATTACAGGGCTTTAGCCCCACACGTCTCTGACAACTTTACTGCATGTTATGTACAGCGTGTCAAGCCACCGCGTTCCAGACTATTATACTCATTCCTGTATAATTAATATAAATTACCTTTCTGGTTTTTTTTTTTACGATGGTGCAACTGTAATTAGCGGATGAAAGCGAGTAGCCGAGTGGCCTCAAGGTGCCGCCGGGGGCTATGTGGATGAAAAAGGAGAGGGGTCTGGACAGACACCACCTTGGGTGGGATCCATTTTAACCCATTAAGACCGGGAACGCATCTGTGTGTCATTTTTAAGATTTATTTGGCTATGGTGCCGCGCTAGCTAAGCTTGTAGATCTGCTATTTTTGAAAAAATCATGAAAATTTGTGGCAAAATCTTGGATTATATATTTTTTAAAGCGAACATTTGTAAAAGATTTAGTTCCACTCTCTTCACCCAGTGTGAAGATAGTGGTGCCTTTGAATTAGTGTAACTGGTTGCGTCCTTGTGTTGCAATCAGCTGCAGCTGTTGAGGCCGTGCTCAAACATACGGACGGACGGACACACACAGTCAAATGTAGGAGTGGTTGGCACCACTCAAAAAAAGACAAACAAATTCAAATATTTGTGCAACTTTTCATGATTTAAAAAAAAATAGCAGATGTACAAGCTCATAGCGCGGCACTCGGTGCCGCGCTATGAGCTTGCACATCTGCTATTTTTGAATAGCCCAAAGAAATCTAAAAATGACGTTCCCGGTCTTAAAGAGTTAACCCTCTCCTCTCCACCACGCCCTCGAGTGGGATCTCATCTAATCACATTTGCCGCTGTGTCTGTCTACCTCCTGCTATAACCTCGTCCTATTTAACCTTCACGTCCCCATCCTGGTTCCCTCCCCAAAAAAAAGACACACACCACGGCGAGACGGAAACAAGCCTCTCTCATTATACACCAGCAAACCGAGGGCGATAACAGTAAACTGGTGCGATAATGGAGTCCATTTATAATGATTACCTCCCTCCACTCCCTTGCTCTTTCTGTGGTAAAACGGTTAGCAAGTACACTGCCAACATAGCCCTCCATTCATGGTATCTCTAGCAGCCATAAAGAGCCACTGATTCACGGGGCTGAATCAAACTGGAGGAATGCCAACACAATGGGTCCATAGGTCAGCGCCAATAACTGTTTCATTGACTTCCACTCTTTCCTCTCTCTCGCTCTCTTTCATACAGAAACACACACACACACACACACACACACACACACACACACACACACACACACACACACACGCACCCCTGCTGTCTCAACACTACAGTAAACCGTGATTGATGCTTAACATAATACGCACTTGTAGGTCTGCGAGTCCTAACTCTGCAAAATTACTTCATTTCAGAATTGACTAATGTTTATTCATGACTTTGCCGATGATTGATATTCGTCAAATCGACAACTTTTTTTTTGCAAAGCTAGAGAAACCAGTGGCCCCGGCCCCGATACACAAAGCCTTATCCCGCCAGTCCTCCTTAATCTCCATGTTTGTTTTATCTTGCACCTATGTATGCTTTATTTTACAGTATACTGTGGCGTGCGTACGTGCGCTGGGAATCGAACCCGGATCTCCCAACTCGCCAGTTCCGGCACGCAACAGACAACGCTAAAGAGAGCTAGCTATAGCTTCCTCAGAGGGGCGAGTTGGGGCCGGGGCCACTTATGTGGGGTCGCTATAGTATTGCTACTGCTGTTGATTATTGAAAATGCACTAACAGGCATATCCCAGGAATTCACCACTGACGTTCAGCTTTCACATCTGTATCTCAATGCCGTTATACATACACACCGATATTAAACTGATCTGTCTTTCCACAATCTAGGATCTCCTCCAACCTAAAAGTTAGCTCACGTCTGATCAAAGTTAGGTGCCTTAATCAAACTATTGTGACACGGCATGGCATGCCCTTCATTAATCACTCATCATGTACATATCTTTTTTGTCTCTCAAGTTTCCTCGTTCCAGTTCGGTGTAATTGGCATTTTATCCTTGAAGTTTCCGTGAGAAGTATTTAACATGTAATCATTATGTCTAATACTGTAAATCAAAAACAAATCAAGTGTAGCTTGTAGGGTGTGTCTTTTTCCTTTGATACATGTGCATGCCTTGGACTTTCTCATCAACAAAGAATACCTGATCACCTTAATGGAACCCACTAGCTACCATACTTTGCCAAACCAAACCAAATGGTTTAGCTGGTAGAACTTTATCCTTCTGTCCTCAAGTAACACTGTCTTTTGAAAAGCCAGCAATCTCTATATTAGCCATAATGTATAATATTAGGCACCCACTCACCTGTGCAGCTAAAGTGGCCCTTTTGAGGTTCAAGCACTGTCTGTACTGATGAGACTAAGTGGCTCAGTAGTTAATGCAGACATACTATTGTTTTAAAATGTGCAATACATTGGAATAGTCCCTATGACACATTAGGAGTCCATTAGCATACATTTAGGGCTAGGCCACTATGTTTTTGATAAGATGATTATTTTGCATGTCCGTGACAAAAATGAAATACTAATGAAAATGTCCATCACAAGCTGCCAGGGTGATGACCCCTGACTGTGACACACACACACACACACACACACACACAGCTAGCGATGTTAACTTCCCCCAAACAGCTTGAGCCACTTCCAATGTGATTAAAGCAGCAATCATGTTTCTTAACTTTGTCAGATAAATGAAGCAAATCCACAATACCTTTTTGAAAACGGATTAGCTCATAGCGCGGCACCGAGTGCCGCGCTATGAGCTTGTAGATCTGCTATTTTTGAGAAATCGTGAAAATGTGTGCAAATCTTTGAATTATATATATTTTAAAGAAAACATTTGTAACTCAAATATTTGCTTCTAG
This sequence comes from Gymnoscopelus microlampas, assembly GCF_963454915.1. NCBI lineage: Eukaryota > Metazoa > Chordata > Actinopteri > Myctophiformes > Myctophidae > Gymnoscopelus > Gymnoscopelus microlampas. The sequence goes on along the minus strand of NC_139947.1, from coordinate 37,147,232 downwards.
GGGGTCCCTGGAACAACATATTTTGAGATAGGGGTCCGCGGGCCAAATACATATCATTTTGGGGGTCCTTGACATGAAAAGGTTTGAGAACCACTGATATAGAAAAATACGTTTTTCAGAAAACTGTTGGGATTTAGAAGTAATCTGCAACCTGCCTTCTCGGGCGAACATTGAAAGTATTAAAAAAATAGCAGATCTACCAGCTAGTGGATTTGCTATTTTCATCAAGTTATTTAGTGTAGATGGAAAAAGGAGGGGGCCCAACTATAGGCCCCTGCGGTACTCCAGTCAACTAAAGTTGACACAGGGTTTAAGTGGTTATAACGGAGAGAAACTGAGAGGAAACCCAGACCTATCTAGTAATAAATTACATTACATTACTTTTAATGCAGTTCAGGTTTTAATGTAACTTCTTTGTTCTGACATCACTGGTAGGAATGTGTGTGTGATCCACTCCACTCTGAGTCTGCCCCCGGACATAAACGTCTCACCCTGCACAGCACTCTTTATCTGCCTCTCCCTTTGATATCTGAGCCAAATTTTATTACACATATACAACAGAGAGACAAATGGAAGCAAAATGGACAAAGAGAAAAAAACACTCACTGCACCACAAGCAGTGTTGATTTTGACAGCAAATTTTGATTTAGTTTTAGTCATAGTCCTTTGAATAAAATTCCATTTAGTTTTTAGTCATATTTTAGTCATCTGAAATGTTTTAGTTTTTGTCTAGTTTTAGTCGACTAAATATCATAAGATTATAGTCGACTAAATCTACAGTTGATTTAGTCGACTAAAATGTATTTTGGCGGTGCCTTGATGGTGTCGTGATGGCAGATTTTACACTTGGTTGCATGCTGAAAATAGCCGATCTACAAGCTCACAACGCGCCGCGCTGCGACGCGTTGTGAGCTTGTAGATCTGCTATTTTCAGAGCACAACACCCGAGCGCAACCAAACATAAAATGACTTGTCTTTTAGTTCTACTGGATCTCTTCTCCACTAGATCCCTAACATTTTAGTCTAGTTTTTATTTGTTGACGAAATTTAAATCAATTTAGTCTTAGTTTTAGTCATTGTAGCTTAGTTTTTATTTCGTTTTTGTTTAGTTTTCGTCAGTGAAAAAAGGTAGTCGACCAACATTTTTCGTCATAGTTTTAGTCGACGAAATCAACACTAACCACCACCTAACAGTAGTGGAAAGTAACTAAGTACATTTACTCAAGCACCAGTACTGTACTTGAGTACAATTTGCCCACCTTACCAGCTGCAAGATTAAAGTAAGGATAACATTAATTCATCACCAATTACAATCCAATATTATCGTGAAATCGGCCATTCTGCATGAGCACTGTTACGTTTGGTATAGAGGATATGCGTGTGACATCATCATCAAACCCGGAAGTTATGCAGGAATGCCTACTGAGTGTCTAAAAAATACTTTCTGGCCTTGACAGCCCATGCATCCAAACAGAAAAGTAATATCTGATTGCATTAAACAACATTAAACAATGTTAAACTCACTTTGCATGTTGCTTTGCCACTCGATGTGCCATTCACTTTAAGCATGCGCATATCCTCTATTGGAAATATATTTTGATGACAATACTTTTCTACTTTTACTCGAGTAAAATATGGAATGCAGGATCTTTACCATTATTTATTTCTACATTGTGGGAGTGGTGGAATAAGTACTCACATTTTTTGTTTTTACTCATTTTAATATGGTATCATACCCGAGGGCTGTGGACAGTTCAGAAACCCGCCTACCAGAGACATCATCGATGGGGAATCCAAGCTAATAGAAACGACAGGCTTTCTATTCCTGGAAAGTTAGCATGCTGTAATGAAAGCCATAGTTCTCGTGTTGATACAAATAAAAATAAATACAAAAATGTAATCTTGTCTGAAAAAAGAAATCTAATGATGTCACTGGTAGGCTATCCACAGCCCTCCTATGAGACACAGATTGAGTAGGATTTTTTTTTACCATTTTATCATGACTATTAGTGAGGACCAATTATATGAAGAAGGTTGAAAATGGGTGATGTCGCCCTTTAAGTAAAAGTATCAATATACTCAGTTACAAGTAAAAGTCTGGTATTCAAAAAGTAGCTACACAAGTGTTGTCATCAAAGTTGTCGTCAAAGTACCAAAAGTAAAAGTACTCATCATGCAGAAAATACCATTTCACAAGTTCGTCATGCACAAATCTTTTGAAAATAGCAGATCTACAAGCTCACAACTGGTCGACACTTTGTGAGCTTGTAGATCTGCTATTTTCAAATCGCCAAAGTTATATATATATATATATAGGGTTGAAGTGGTTTTGTAATAATTTAAAAAATCTTTAAAGTAACAAGTAACTAAAGTTTTAAAATAATTGGAGTAAAAAGTACAGTAGAAGTAGAAGTAAAAGTATTGAAAATGTGTTGAGTAGATGTACTTAGTTACTTTACACCACTGCATTGTGGTATAGCTACTTTTAGATTGGTAAATAATCCGAGTAGACTACTTCTCCCACCACAGCAGCTCCCTCATAGACATGGCGCTGCATGCAGAGGTAAGTTGGGGATGTGCTGTTGTGTGATTGAGTAGGCCAATGAAACACGTCTCCAGAGGAGGCAGGAGCTCAGACTCAGAGGCCTGGATGCAGAGTTGCCATGTCTACTTATTATAAGCGACTTTGGGCTTTTTTTTCTGTAAAGTTGCTTGTAAATATTGGTAGTTGCGGGTTGCGTTTTTTTTTTTGGGGGGGGGGGGGCTGGTTTCTAAAGTGTAGTTGCTTATTTGGGCTGGTTTCCTAACGTTGTTTAAAGCAGTGGTTCTCAAACTTTTTCGTGCCAAGGACCCCCAAATAGACACTTATTAGACCGCGGACCTCCATTTGAAAAGATAAGCCAGGGACCCCCATAAGAGAAGGTTTTTACGGCTCTCTAGCAGTGATTTCAACCATTTTAATTTCAAGGACGCCCAGTTTGACATGCATTAGGCTACGGACCCCCATTTAATGGCATGTACGTCTCTGGGACCCCAATTCATATTGTAAAATCAATGTTAATTTAACTCTGAGAGTGTACAAATGGAGGGGTCCATTTGGTTCCATTTGTACACTCTCAGAGTTACAGACCCATAATGGTCCATTTGGTCCCTGTCCATCATTTAGTTGGGGGGCCTGGAACCACCTCAAGTACCCCTGGGGGCCCTCGGACCCCACTTTGAGAACCAATGGTTTAAAGCAGTGGTTCTCCAAACATTTTCATGTCAAGGAAACCCCGCAAATTAATATGTTTATGTCGACAGACCCCCTCATCTAAAAATATGTTTGTGCCAGGGACGCTGTAGCCTACCAGATTTGTGTTGTTAATATATATATTTTTTTTTAAATATATTTTTTTAAATAGCCTATCTACAAGCTCACAACGCGTAGCCATAGATCGCCTATTTTCAAATAGCCGATGTATAGGTTTAAAGTGCTCGTGGCGAAAGGGCCTCTCTGTGTGGAGTTCGCATGGTCTCCCCGTGTCCCCTAAGGTACTGTAGGTACCCTCACGAAAAAACATGCAGTAATCCTGATGGAGAGGAAAGGAACTGGTTGGAATAACGTGTTCCTTCCACGTGCTACGTCCCAACCGGGGAAACTGTCAGGTGATAAGAAGCGGTCTGCTAACTCCTCCTCATGCGTTGAAGGAAGCATGAGCTCAATTTGGGGCTCTCCCCAAGCTGGCAGAGGCAGAGTAGCTCCCAGGATTACAAGCGTATACTGTAGGCATTGGCACTGGGTGGAAAAATAGGGATACAAAATCGTGGGATAAAGAAATGTAGTTAAAAACGACAATCTCCTATATCTCAACAGTGTTCTGAAAAACGTATGTTTCTATATCAGTGGTGCTCAATCTTTTTCATGTCAAGGACCCCCAAAATTATATGTATTTGGCTGCGGACCTCCATCAAAATATTTTGTTCCAGGGACCCCCAGAAGCAAAGATTTGAGTTAAAAATGTTCGCTTTAAAAATATATATATTCAAAGATTTGCACACATTTTCACGATTTTTCAAAAACAGCAGATCTACGTACAAGCTCGGTGCCGCGCTATGAGCTTGTAGATCTGCTATTTTTGAATAGCCCAAAGTGTAAAATAATGCTTTTAGCTCAAATCTAAAAATGACAGAATACCAGTCGCTTGTTTTGGGCTGGTTGCTTATTTCTCTCGCAAAGTCTGGCAACACTGCTTGGATGCCACACAATGTGGTTTACATTAGGTCTGGTGGAATCTGGCGTTACGCAACGAGACGCAAAACCTCCGCTTGCATCAAATCCCTCCAAGAGGTCAGCATGACGACAACATATGGAAGTACCTTAAGTTGAAGAATGCAGATAGATGTCTTCCCCTGTGATGTGAATCAGGTACCTGGATGATGTAATGCAGTGGTGGAAAAAGTACTCAAATGTTTTACTTAAGTAAAAGTACCAATAGTGCAATATAAAAATACTCTGTTACACCCAAGTAAAAGTCCAGAATTCAAAAGTATTGGCATCACAATATACTTAAAGTACAAAAAGTAAAAGTACTAAAATATTTGAAAATAGCAGATCTACAAGCTCACAACGCGTCGCGATGCGAGGTGTTGTGAGCTTGTACTGTAGATAGCCTAGGTATAAAATAGGGCTAAAGTGGTTAATGTATGTTTTATAATGTAATAATTTATATCTGCAAAGTAACTAGTAACTAAAGTTTTCAAATAGTGGTAGTGGAGTAAAAGTACAATATTTGCCTCTGAGATGTAGTGGAGTAGAAGTAAAAGTATTGGAAATTGGAAATACCCAAGTACAAATACTTTACAGTACAGTACTTAAGTAAATGTACTTAATTAAACTAGAGAGAACATAGCAGATACAAGCTTGAAGATCTGCTATTTTCACTACTTCTTAAAAGGATTCCTGGCTAATAAGCCAAATATGCCTCATACATTATAATTGCCCTCTATAACTAAACTTTAAATTAAAAACAACTTAAATATTGTATTTCTTTTATAAATAGTTCATATTTTACTCAAGAGGGACAATGCCCGTCACAAGTTGATGATGACATTTGTCCGTGTGTGGTCTAGACTTGGAATGCATGTGCTAATAAAAATGTATTTAAAATATTGTTTTGATGCTCATATTAACCGTAGGTGAGTATTAAGTATTCTTTTTTTATTTTAGTTATAGAGGGCAATTAGAATGTATTAAGGCATATTTAGCCCATTAGCCAGGGATCCTTTTACACTTTTTTTCCCATTCATTTATGGATTCCCCCCCCCCCCCCCATTTTTGTAATCTTTTGAAATAATATACATGCAATGTAGGAAACGGAAAAAAGAAGATATTTACCCCCCGCCCGACCCATAAAAATTGGTCCACCCATGACACACTGTTTGGGAAACAGTGATGTAATGCCTATTCTCACCTATACAACGTTCTCTCTGGAGAGTACCACTCATTTGCATGAAAATGCAGAGAATACAATGTGGGTTTGAGGCGTACATGACAGCACAAAATTCATGATACCCCAGACTAGTCTCTGAGCAGTGTAAATCAGTGCTCCTCATGTTAAGAACCTCTACATTGATTATTTATTTGGCCGCAAAGCCCTATATGAAAATATTTTGTACCACGCAACCCCTTAAGAGTTGTGTTAAAAGTGTTCCAAAATTAAAGATATATTTTTCAATAGCCAATGTACAAGCTCGCAACACATTGTGAGCCTGGAGATCGACTATTTTCACATAGCTTAAGTATAAAATATACCGGTAATTAAAAAGTGAAAAGTAAAATTCATGAAATGTAACCGATTACGATGCTTTTTAACACATTTTGCTGGGGACTCCCCTCAAGGACCCCTGGACCCTAATTCGGGGGTGTTCAAAAGGGGATCCGGGACCCCTAGGGAGTCCTCAGAAATAGTGCAGGGCCGGCCACCTGTTCTGGGGGGTAAATTAGCCGAAAATAGCAGATCTACAAGCTCACAACCCCTCGGCGAACAGGTTTGCTGTACAGGGGGAAAAAGAGCAGACCAAGTACAGAGCCAAAGGTCAAGTTTACAAAGTATTGAGGGTTTAAGTCGTTAAATGTCTGAAAACACACATTTAACATGAATCCCAATATGTAGTGGGGGTCCCTGCTTCATCTCTCTCAGCTAAGGGGTCCTTCGCCTTAAAAAACGTTGAAGAACCCTGTCCTAATATGAGAACCACTGGTGTAAACGAATCAAACGATGATCCCTTTTCCCAACATTGTATAGTATCACCAGTGCACAGACAGTAAAGCACAGCATCTCTAGTGCCATGTCGTTGTACCTACATTTGTCTTGTGCTTTGCTGCATCAACCAGGAGATGGAGCTGTTGCTCCAGCGGGGAGGGAGGCCCCTGGTTGTCACACTGTCATGAAGAACAAAGAGCACAGATACTGGCTTTGGTGGCTCTGGAATGAGGAAATAATAACACACTTGCTCTGACAATGTGCCTACAAAAAGGGCTGCCGTGTCATTTGCAGACAATCACATAACATCACATTAAGACATTCTTCTTTGCACCAAGGTTATCCAAATGAGGTCAACCAAGGGCAACCAAGAATGCTCAGGTGATAGTTTATCACATGACCAAATAGAAACATTTAATATTTATTTTACAAAGTGGTGACGATTATGTTACACATGCCGAGTTCCCACCACAGCAAGGTTGCTCACAGTAATAGTTCAGTACACTATGGTGCTTTTGCTTGCAATGATTGGTAATAATGCAATAATCAACTATTTTCTTAGCAATTATTCTATTGATAAGTTTCGATCTTTAATATACATATACAGTATGTACACTGTATATATATTAAAGATCGAAACAGTTATCTATATATATATATATATATATATATATATATATATATATATATATATATATATACACACACACACACACACACTCACAGTATACAGATATTAACCAATCAACAAAATCAATTAGTCTGCTTGATCACTTAAGACCTATTTTATACTTTGTCGTACAACTGTGTCATGCCAAAATAGCTGATCTACAAACTCACAATGTGTGCCAACGTGACGCATTGTGAGCTTGTAGATGTGCAAAGTTTTATTGATCGATTAGTTCAATTAACCCCTATTTTGATTGGTCGGCTACCTGGTCGTTTCAGGGTCATCAGATTGACCAGATGACCCTCTCCGCCCTTTTTTTCCACCCCTCATTCTCCCAGGGCAAATAGACGCTGGGAATGTGACCATTTGTAATATTATAACCATTCAAGCACCAACATGAAGAAATGTTTTTTTTTTATTCAAAAGTATCTCATGATGGATGATCCTTGGATGAGACAAACATGCCTCTACAACCAGTGGTACACCGACAGTTCTTGCTATTATACAGTACATGTTTCAACACAACATTCATATATAATCCAAAACATGAACATAATCAGTGCCTCGATATTTGAGTTTTTTGTACAGTAGTCAGGAAGGACATAATTACTGTACGTGTCAATCATCCCCGGGTGCTAAAGAAAAACAGAGCTGCAACTATTGATTCTTTTCTTAACCCTTTAAGACCGGGAACGCATCTGTGTCATTTTAGATTTCTTTGGCTGTTCAAAAATAGCAGATATACAAGCTCATAGCGCGGCACTCGAGCTTGTAGATCTGCTATTTTTGAAAAATTATGAAAAGTTGTGCAAATATTTGTAACTCAAATCTTTGCTTCTGGGGGTTCCTGGAACTAAATATTTTACAAATGTTCACTTAAAACATATAATCCAAGATTTTGCCACAAATTTTCACGATTTTTCAAAAAATAGCCAAAGAAATCTAAAAACATGACACACAGATGCATTCCCGGTCTTAATGGGTTATAATGTCGATTATTTCATATCGATTACTTTTTCATTTTATCGAGAAGCATGTTTTTGATCAAACGGAATGTCACAGGCGAAGGTAAGGGGATTTATGCAGATTCAAACACATCATCAAAAAAAAAACTTGAGGGTCGGTCTTGTAAGGAGAAAAAAGAAAAGGACAGACAAGGACCCAGCACTTGGAATGTACAACATGACATAGCATCTTAATACCTCTCATGACAATAACGTCATACAACACAAGCCTCTGCAGAAAGGGGGGGGTGGTGGGGATAAGGAAAACATGAGATATTTTCTTGAGGACAAAGAATTCCTCGCAACATAACTGTATGAGTCACAGTAAACAGTAAGTAATCCTAAGAGTTAGTTTAACTGCGTGTAGAAATTGACCCATATAAAGGTCACTTTCTAACACTCTGAGTCAAGCTAAGACTTAGAATTTGGCTCTATGCTCTCTCTCCACAGCCTAGACTGAAGGGGGAGGAGTAAAATTCAAGAGGGAAATAATATGGAGCAGTGCCATGGCAATAAGCTGGCAGGTACTGTAGGAGGAGGGAACCTGTGATGGTTCCTACCGAAGAAGTGACCACTTGATCTGTTCTTTGGCAGACTGTAGCACCTAGAAGAGGAGAACCGGTTTTCAGCAAAGCAGATCACTCCAAAAACAAAGAAGTAATAATCAAATGGTATTACACTTAACACATTGACTGCCAGAGTTTATTCATAATTTACCCCATTGACTGCCAGCGATTTGCGTGTTTTTTTGTTTTGTTATTTTGTTATTTAAATGCATTTAAGTTTCTCAGGCCATGGTTTTGAACACATACGAGGATCGACCACCAAAGAGCAGCAAAATGACACCCTCGATGACTCGCTGACCCCCCCCCCCCCCCCCGCCCTCCAGGCTCAAACAGTCAAAACAACATGAAACGGATGTGACGTCTTCGACAATCTCTGATCGGCCTAAAAACTATGTGATACACGGCGACGATGCCTGATCGTCACCCGGACCAAAGAAAATAGAAGTGGAGCTATCCGTTTGTATTTTATAGCGTGTGAAAAAACGTATTTTAGCCGCATTAGCGCATTTTTCAAGCTAAAACCGGAAACCGGAAACGGAAATCGCTGAAATTGCTTCCGGGTGAAGCGGAAGTGACTCGGAAGCGAAAATGATCTCGGAATGTAAATAAGACAGCGTCTATTAACTAAATTAAACATTAGGACGCAGATCTGCATCCTAATTACTCTGGCAGCCCACGGTTGGATCTATTAGGACGCAGATCTGCGTCCATGGCAGCGGATGTGTTAAAAAAGGCAATGCAGTAAAACTTTCACCGTCTCAATCACCACCTTGAAAACCAAACGGGTCCATCTGATATCACTCAACGGTATCGGTATTGATAAATGTCAGACGTTTTTTTTTTAAATGAAGAAAAATGAGGGAATGAGTGATGCGCATGAAGGGAAAATATGCACAATTTAATTAATCATCTTAATTCGTTGAATGAGAGGCAAACCATAACCATAAAGCATGGGGAAGGGAGACAGCTATTAATCACGGCTCGAGGAGGGATACCACTAGCCTGTCACAGGCCTCTTAAATGAGAACATTAATCAGGAGGAGCAGCATACGCGCACGCACGCACGCGCGCACACACACACACACACTTAACACAGCGCTAAAACACAGGAACCACCGCTGGCTACCTACCACCTTACCACCAAATAATTAGCAATCATGTATACATGCATACAAAATAAGGTAATGCATGATGATCTACTGGCAGCTGACAACAGAGTGGAGGGAGTACTGCAGGGTCACTGACCCCTCTCGCTGGGCCCTGACCTCTCAATGGGCCCTAGGACAACATACTGTACATATAGAAGAAGCCAGGGAATGCATCGTATGCTGCTATGTGGAATGTATGTATGGGATTCAGCACCATTTGAATGGCAATACGGCTTTGGTCAGACTGCAGTAAAAATCTGATTTGTTTCTCAAACACCATCTTTAGGCCTGACTGCTACGCTCTAGTTATTTGCAAGGGATCAGATCAGGTGTGTATTCATTCTTATGCGTACACATAAGCCTGAGTCATGCTTAACTTATACTTTATTCCTGTGGTTCTCAACCGTCTCAGACTGCGACCCCCCCCCCCAAAATAATCATATTTGAACCGGGGACCCCCCACCCTGACAAGCACCTGGAATTGTAGGAGTTGAGGCATTACATTTAGTTTGACTCGGTTGAGTCGGTTCCACATTTAAATATTGTGAAAATAGCAGATCTACAAGCTCACAATTATTTGTAGAGCTGCTATATTCATGATGTTCGCCTCTTTCTTATTTAATTTGACAATATGGCCAATGTTTGACCAGTTTTATAGTATAGTTTGTTGATTGCTTTTGATGCAGTAATGGTTTCTTTCAGGTATTAAAAGGTCTTAAAAGTCCTTAAATTGTCACTTCACTGTCATCTGGGGACCACCACCCACAGCTTGAGAACCATTGCTCTATTGTACAACGTTGTCGCTCGCTGAAAAGCGATGTGTTGTTTTAAGCTTGAATGTTCGGCGAGTGACACCATCTCATTTTAATCCCATTTCAAACCACCTAGTAATGTTTAAATGGTCCACGTGCAGTATATGTCATTATGTTTATGTATACGCTGACAGCCTATGTGTGAGTACACTTCATGTGTGCTCAATACAGAAAACGACATCATTAATTCATGCATTTAAGTATAAAAGGGTTCTGTGGAACTGTGAATACAACAACCCTCTACTAATACAATATAGTGTTGTATGTATATTATGTACCTCAGATGTATTTATCTACCCACATGTTGCTATACCAGCCTCTACAGTCTCTACTGCACCTTGTACATCATTTTTTTGTTTCTTTAAGCTTTTTCGTTTACATTTTTTTAGTCAATTGTTGTGAATCATTTGTTAACTATCACTTTAAGTATAACGCACTACCCTTGCCAAGCGCAAACACAAATGGCAATGAAAAGAATCCTGATTCCAATACACAATTTTGGCAGTTATGAGCATTACCAGTTAATAAAGTTAACGCACATTTATGTTCAACTGCATGGAAAAAAGCTCAGCAGGAAAAACATTTCTTACCTGGGTGACTGTCTGCTCCGTCAAAGGCACATCATCCCCCTGTAGGACAGACACATTTATGTATTTTTAGATAGTTGTTCTTTGTTTTCTTTGCATTTTACACTTTATTTTTTATTTGTGACGTGAATATTAGTAGAGAGACGGGGAAGGCAGGAGAGAGAGGTGATGACATGCAGCAAAAGGGCCTTGGGTTGGATTTTGAAACCGAGCCACCTGCAACAAGGATTTAACCTTGACATGGTATTATACACTCTACCGGCTGAGATACCAGGGGCGCCCAGGATAGAAACATTGTATATTTATGTCTAGGACAAATATCTGCTCTCATGATGACATTACATAAGCCATCTTTGTGGAGTAAGCGCACAAAGCATTAACCACTTCAGTGTTTCCCTTGGGATGAAGTTGTAGCAGCAGCAGTGTTGATTTTGACAGCAAATTTTGATTTAGTTTTAGTCATAGTCTTTTGAATAACATTCCATTTAGTTTTAGTCATATTTTAGTCATCTGAAATGTTTTAGATTTTGTCTAGTTTTAGTCGACTGACTATCCTAAGATTCTAGTCGACTAAATCTACAGTTAATTTAGTCGACTAAAATGTATGTTGGCGGTGCCTTGATGGCGTCCTACTCCTAATGCCTGATTTTACACTTGGTTGCATGCTGAAAATAGCAGATCTACAAGCTCACAACGCATCGCAGCGCGACGCGTTGTGAGCTTGTAGATCTGCTATTTTCAGAGCGCGACACCCGAGCGCAACCACACATAAAATAACTTGTCTTTTAGTTCAACTGGATCTCTTCTCCACTAACATTTTAGTCTAGTTTGTTATTTGTTTTATTTGTGACAATTGAAATTGTCAATATATTTAGTCATAGTTTTAGTCGTCATAGCTTGGTTTTTATTTTGTCTTTATTTAGTTTTCATCACTGAAAAAAGGTAGTCGACGAACATGTTTGTCATAGTTTTAGTCGACAAAATCAACACTGAGCAGCAGTGGTGAATATTTATCTCACTGACGCAAAATACTTTTTTTGAACAGGCGTCATAGTCACGGTGGTCCCGTGGTGGACCAACTCCAGACAACAACACACTGTGGATGGGCAATACCAAGCCTTCAAGTTATAAAGATGTATCTCCCAAATGTTTATTTCACAGATGTTTCCTTGCGTCATTCAAATCAAATGCTTACATTTGTTGTTAACGTTAAGCTTAATTTACAAGGCATCCACAAGCTGCATTACGACGCGATGATACCATGTACATGTGATGCAGTCTATGCAATGAAGTAAAGTTGCAGGACCGATTTTTTTACTTCGGCAAACGATAATCCTAATCAATGTGTTTATAATCAATGTTTTAGATTTGAGCTAAAAAAAACATCATTTTACACTTCGGCTATTCAAAAATAGCAGATCTACAAGCTCATAGCGCGGCACCGAGTGCCGCGCTATGAGCTTGTAGATCTGCTATTTTTGAAAAATTGTGAAAATGTGCACAAATCTTTTAATATATATTGTTTTAAAGCAAACATTTTGAACTCAAATCTTCGCTTCCCTGGAACAAAATATTTTGAGATGGGGGTCCGCGGCCAAATACATATACATTTTGGCGGTCCTTGACGTTAAAAAGTTTGAAAACCACTGACATACCAACATAAGTTCTTTCAAAAAAACTGTTAGAATTTAGAAGACATTTTGCCTCAGGCCTTAATGGGTTAACTGGACTTCAACAAAACATTTTTAATAATAATCCTAATCAATGTTGCTTTGCTTCAATGTTGACATCTACCTGGTAGGCTGGAACCTGTTGTAACTTAATCTAATATGCTGAGATGATCAGGTAAGCGCAAAGTTAATTGAATATGAAGAAATATGCTGAACATGAAGCAATGTGCTGTTCAGCAAATAGACGGAGCCCATAGACTTCCATTCACATAATATTCAAACATTTATTGCCAAAACCAACTCACAGTTGATTTGGAATTTGTTTCAGTGTGCTCAGAGACAACAACAACAAAAGTAACGTGAAGGTGTCGCCGCAAGATCAAAAAGAGTGTCTCGTAACTCTTGCTATGGCTCTGGCTAGATAGAGTTGCGTCCTCTCTCCTCCCCTTACAAGTGTGTAACTGGACATGAAGCATCAGTAATGACGGCGCAAAATAATATAACTTTAGTTTATAAATACATAAGACTGTTCTTCCATCGCTAAAAGAATATATAATAATTGACATAAAAATATAGCATCAGCGGTCATATTTCAATGCATTATGCTCAATACATATAGGGGAAACACTGCCACTTGCAACGTGGCATCCCTATGTTGGACATGTCATTATAGGCAAACATTTTCAAAAATTGTCCAAAATATAAAAATAAATTGTCTAAACCAAATTTTAAAGATTGTCCAAGATGTTCAAAAATAGCCAATCTACAAGCTCACAACGCATCACGATGCGACGCCTCGTGAGTTCGTAGATTGCCTGTTTTTGCCATTTGTTATACAACAAAGTATATATATAGGGCTTAAGTGGTTAAACTTACCCTGAGAGCCACACGGTGGACGACTTGCTGCGGATCACTCTCTAAGATCACCCTGCAGGGGGCAGCAGATGCATTTAGTATGTTAGTATTTTAAAGGAGTTAAGATACAGGAACACATAGGCATTTATATAACCACTGACTTTAGGATAAATCTGATAAATTCTCACTCACCCTCCGTCTACGATTTCATCCACGGCCAGGAAGAGGCCCTCCATGTTCTCCAACAAAGCTCTCCTCTCAACATTCTTCCTGCCAAGTGAGCAGAGAATTATAACAATTAACCCATTTAAAACCTGGGACGCGCCTGTGTCATTTTTAGATTTGAGCTAAAAAAAAGCATTATTTTACACTTTGGCTATTCAAAAATAGCAGATATACAAGCTCATAGCGCGGCACGAGCTTGTAGATCTGCTAGTTTTGAAAAAAAATTGAAAATGTGTGCAAATCTTTTAATATATATTGTTTTAAAGCAAACATTTTTAACTCAAATCTTTGCTTCTGGGGGGTCCCTGGAACAAAATATTTTGAGATGGGGGTCCGCGGCCAAATACATATACATTTTGGGGGTCCTTGAAAGTTTGAAAACCACTGACATACCAACATAAGTTCTTTCAAAAAAACTGTTAGAATTTAGAAGACATTTTGCCTCAGGCCTTAATGGGTTAACTGGACTTCAACGATAAGGTTACTGATTCGGAGGGGAAGAATTGTACTGTACGAACAAACTCACCTCAACATCTGGCTGAGCGAATCAAATAGACAGTTCAGAACGGCCATCAGCATAAGCTAGGTGAAAATAAAGAGAGGAATAAAACCATTAGAATTTATGTGCGACTTAGGAGGCTTCAGTGTTCAAATAATCATATCAACCAAGTACTATACTACGCACACAATGCTTATGATGCCACTAACAAAATGTTATTTATCGACCCATGTTCCCCGTTTCCACCTCTAGTCTATACCAGGGGTCTTCAACAGGGGGTCCGGGACCCCTACGGGGTTTTCAGAGTTACTACAGGGGGTCCGCCAAATCTTTGTGTGATATGATTTTTTATTTTACCTTAACCACTTGCACCTAGCATCCCTTTTTCTGAGGAAAACTTTTGCCAAAAAATAGCAGATCTACAAGCTTGTAGATCGGCTGTTTTTGGAGGTTTGGTGTAGAGCGAAAAAAGAGCAGAACAAGTAAACAAAAAAAGTATAATCTGAAACACAATTTAATACAAAATAGAGGGGTCCCTGATTCATCTCTCTCTCAGCTAGGGGGTCCTTGGCCTGAAAACGTTGAAGACCCCTGGTCTATACTACTGTATACATTGTTCTGTTATAGCTTCTATCGCTATGCATACATCTTTATATTAAATAATTAGTAAATGTTTCTTAATACTGTGTAATGCAACCGGCACATCAACACAAATGTGTCATATGTGCTAACAAACACACCTGGCAATAAAAGTAAGTGTGCTTATACACAATTAACTCAAAGTAGAGGCAACTCGTTGTACTTGTAATGGCACTTTTCGATTACAAGGACTAAGCATCACATCATCGTATAACGTATTTCATCGCAATTATTTGAGATAATCGCAATTATTTGAGATAATCGCAATTATTTTGCATAATCGTCATAATGGTTTCGATGTTTAAAGATTTTCATGCATTTTCAAATATAAACAGCAGAAATAGCTGATCTACAAGCTTACACCGCTTCATGACGCGTTGTAAGCTTGTAGATCAGCTATTTCCGCAAAAAGAAAAAAAAAGTGCAAAATGATTAAATATCAGTCATTTCTTTAAGTTCTTTAACTTCTATTCAAGTTATTTGTCATGTCTACCCTGTGCAACTTTTTTATTACAAAGCAAAAAAAGGCTTGTGTGTATTCATTATGTTCCAATGTTCAATGACGAAAAATAGTTAATGGCAATTCTTTGAGAGACAATTAACTTAAATTTGTAATCGTTGACAGCCCTAGTTTTCCATACTCTGTTTCAGATAAGGTTTCAGATAAGGTTCTCTCAGAGCCTGATTTGGGCCCTGCTTCAGGAGGTTGTAACACCGTTGAGTTCTGGGAACCCTTGGGAGGAGCCAGCCGAGTGGTCAAGCTGAGGTGAAGACAATGTTACCAGACGCTTTGGCAACACAACATTACCATTAACCCATTGAGACCGGGAGCGCATCTGAGTGTCATTTTTTTAGATTTCTTTGTGCTATTCAAAAATAGCAGATATACAAGCTCATAGCGCGGCACCGAGTGCCGCGCTATGAGCTTGTATATCTGCTATTTTGTGGAGAAAAAAAACTTTGGGCAAATGTTTGAATATATATTTTTCAAAAGCTAACATTTTCAACTCTGTCACAACTTCTGGGGGTCCCTGGAACAAAAATGTTTTGAGATGGGGGGGCCACGGCCAAATACATATCATTTTTGAGAACCACTGATATTATAGCAACATAGGATTTAGAAGACAGTTGTAGAATCCCCCAGAAGCAAATATTTGAGTTACAAATGTTAGCTTTAAACAATATATATATATATATATATATATTCAAAGATTTGAAAAAAAGAATCCACGATTTCTCCACCAAAAATAGCAGCTCTACAAGCTCATAGCGCTTGTAGATCTGCTATTTTTGAATAGCCAAAAGAAATCTAAAAATGACACACAGATGCGTTCCCGGTCTTAATGGGTTAACTAGCAAACAAATAGATTTTTTTTGACAGCCAGACGATTGTAGATCACCGCCTACTGATACATCTGGTGACATCTAAATCCAACGTAGGAGCTACAACCGGGCGCAAACAATTTGGACATTTAAAAACAAACTCCAGGCTCCTGGATCGCTGGCGTGGCGGTCCAGCCAGGCACCTAGGCTACAATGTAGCCTGACAGCGCGTCGTGGGTTCGAGTCCCGATCCCGACGGCCTTTGCTATGCGTCATTCCTCCCCCCTTCTGAAAATATGTTGTACCATAGACCCCCCATACAAGATCTGTGTGGATTTGGAAAATATTCCACAGTTTTCTTTTTTTTTCCAAGATTTTCTTCTTTGAAAATAGCCTATCTACAACATGAGTTTGTAGATCGGCTATTTTCAAATATCCAATGTATTTGTACATGGGTTTAAAGTGCTCAGAGTCGCTTTTGTTGAGCTTGTTTTCACAAACCTGGTTGCTTATTTCTCTCGCAAAAGCTGGCAACCCTGTCTACACAGACACTCGTGTAGAGCTCGATCTCGCTCTCTCAATCTCCCTCTCTCTCTCTGTGCAATTCCTCTCAAATAAACAGCCAGCCCCTCGAGCACGCTCGCTCACTCTCTCATTTTGTTTTGTAATGTTTAACTTAATGGGACGGTAATATACTAATATCGCGGTAGGGACTGTTTGTTGTGGTCAGATCCAACGACCCTCCCCTACAGCCACACGGTGGCTGTAATGTGCTCTCATTGGCTGTGGCGCGGTTCTCCTTGCAGAGTGGTCTCAGACCCTTTCATACTGTATGGTATTGTCTGATGTTCAGTCGGCGACAGAGCCGGATGGATATCAAACCTGCTAGATATTTGAAACGGTTCGGGAAGGCCATCGCCGAGCGTAATCATCGTGGCCGGATCGTCTCGCAGAGCCTTTCACACACAGTGACCAAAACCTCGCCGATCACAGCCCGATCTGCGTCAGATCGGGGGTTTTGTCGGCGAGACCCAAAAAAAAGGTCCCCGACAGGTATAATCGGACCAAATATCCTACAGTGTGTGCGTGCCCTAAGTGTAAGTAAAGCAGTAAATCGCAATTATTTTATATAGTCGCAATTATTTTTGCATACTCGTCATAATCAATTCCATGTTAAAAAATGTCATATTTTTATAGTGGATATAGCAGATCCATAAGCTCAAAACGCGTCGCGATGCGTTTTGAGCTTATAGATCGGCTATTTCCATTACTAATGTTTATTTTTTAAGCATAAAGTAATTAAATATGTGTTATTTGTCATATCTGCCCAGTGCAACTTTTGTTTTCCGAAAGCTACAAGACAAACAGAAATGTCATTTTTATTAATAATGTTCCATTAATTTTCAACGACAGAAACACAATTAAATCGCAATTATTTGAGTGATAATTAATTGTCAACTTAAATGTGTAATCGTGACACAGCCCTAAGGCTAGTTGGCGTTTTTTTCTCTCCACTGGTTCACTGTCCACTGTTCAAGGCAAGGAGCCGGCTGAGTGGTCAAGCTGAGGTGAAGACAATGTTACCAGACGCTTTGGCAACACAACATTACCATTAACTAGCAACGGCAAAGGAAGGTCGGCTAAAACAAACGCATTTATTTTGACAGCCAGACGATTGTAGATCACCGCCTACTGACATCTAAATCCAAACGTAGGAGCTACAACTGGGCACAAACAATTTGGGACATTTAAAAACAAACTCCAGGCTCCTGGATCGCTGGCGTGGCGGGGTCCAGACACCTAGGCTATACTATCTCCTATATGTAATAAAGGCATAAAAAGCCCCAAAACCCACAACCTCCGCTCTTCAAACACCAACCTCCTCAACACCCACAAGGCCAAGCTACGTACCATGGGGCGACCAGGCTTTTTGCTCGCCCCCCCCGAACTGTGGAACGCCCTCCCAGTCCACCCGAGAGCATGCGCCACAGTCTAAAGACCTACCTTTTTAACAAAGCATTTTTTTAGCTACACTGGTTTTACCTCTAGGCTTTATGCCCCATGTTTTCAGTTTCTCAGATGTTTTTAATGGTGTTGTGTTTCTTTTTATGCAACTGCCTATTGTAGCACTTTGAGATTTTCAAATGTAACGTGCATTATAAATAAAATCCATTATTATTATTATTAAAACAAATCTTTAAAAAAAAAGATAAGTGTAAGTAAAACAGTGGCTGTAGGCTAGTTGGCGCCTTTTCTCTCCACTGGTCAAGCCCCAGCACTGACTTTTAGATTTCCCCAGATGATCAGTAAGCTACGGGATCTCTGATCGTCTGGCTACGCGATACTAAACTGGAAGTACAGGGCTGCAGGACGTTCCGGGTTTCCCTGGACCACGACGCGTAGCCCTGTACTTTCATGTACTACCGGTTAGACACTTCCGGCAGTAGTTATTTTCCTCTCCTTGAGAGCGGGAGATTAACCCATTGAGACCTGAAGCCGATTCTACATGTCTCCTAAATCTCAACAGTTTTCTGAAAAACGTATGTTTCTATATCAGTGGTGCTCAATCTTTTGAGTGTCAAGGACCCCCAAAATTATATGTATTTGGCCGCGGACCCCCATCAAAATATTTTGCTGCAGGGACCCCCCAAAAGCAAAGATTTGAGTTAAAAATGTTCACTTTAAAAATATATATATTCAAAGATTTGCACACATTTTCACGTTTTTTCAAAAATAGCAGATCTACAAGCTCGTAGCGCGGCACCGAGTGCCGCGCTATGAGCTTGTATATCTGCTATTTTTTAATAGCCCAAAGTGTAAAATAATGCTTTTTAGCTCAAATCTAAAAATGACACAGTTCCAGGTCTTAATGGGTTAAATTAGGAACACGGTTTAACTTAAGGCCTACCTCGTTTTCATGTGAACTGCCAATCACATAGAAGAAGAGGTCTATGTTGCTCTTGTAGACGACTGTGAGGCCCTCCAGTAGTGCTATCTCACCTATGAGGAAGAACGTACGAACATAAACACACAATGACATGAACACACACACACACGGCAAGTTTGATCTGTATTTAGCCTAGGAAATGAGTCAGAGCATCTGTTGTGGTTGGTCATGGTGTTCTCTCTTACTATCTGTCCGGTGTGTTTTGGTGAAAATGTTCTTCTCAAAGGCCTTCTGTTCCTTCACTGTAGGGTATGTGTCATCATAATACTGTGAAGCAATTAAGAAAGAGGACATTTAAGCATAAATATGTATCAATTAGGTGCAGTTTGTTCATGCTCCAAGACCTGAGGCCGATTCCACAAATGCCTTCTAAATCTAAAATAGTAGATGTACTGTACAAGCTTGCAGCGTGGCACGAAGTGACGCGATGTGAGCTTGTATATCTGCTATTTTTGAATAGCCAATGCTAAAATCGAAAAAATACCAGAGATGCTTTCTTAATCCATTAAGACCTGGAACGCATCTGTGTCACTAGATTTCTTTGGCTATAGCAGATATACAAGCTCATGAGCTTGTAGATCTGCTATTTTTTTAAATAATGTATTGCTTTGTGCAAATCTTTGAATATATATATATATTTTTTTTTAAAGCAAACATTTTTAACTCAAATCTTTGCTTCTGGGGGATTCTACACATGTCTTCTAAATCCTAACAGTTTAAAACAAAATATATATATGTTACTATAATCAGTGATTCTCAAACTTTTTCATGTCAAAGACCCCCAAATGATATGTATTTGGCCACGGACCCCCATCTCAAAATATGTTGTTCCAGGGACCCCCAGAAGCACAGATCGGAGTTAAAATCCACCCAACAAGACATTTGTCTAAAGTGTATTGTCAAAAGGCATAGGCAAAATTATACCTTGGCGTAAAGCCGGTCTCCATCGTTGTCTAGAATGAGGACTGCTTTGACAGTGTACAATGACGGTTCCTGCGTGAGAAAGAGACACAGAGATCAAAATTAGAAACAAATTTCTGTACAATCAAATCCAGTCGTTTAAAACTGCAAGAGTGGCATTACTATTTTACACTGCTTAAAGGAGGAGTTCACCCAAAAAATGACATATTTTCTATCAATTGCATACCCCATGAAGCCTTGAATTCATGGATTTGTTTTTGTTTTTGTTGCATTCCTAAGCCAATAATTTGATTCCCGTCTCCTAACGACTAATGTATCCGGTAGGAGACACAAAGTAGATTCTTTGTGTCTCCTACCGGAAATACACACGGTCATCAAATTGTTGGCTTAGGAATGCGACAAAAACAAAAATAAATCCATGAATTCAAGGCTTCATGGGGCGTGCAATTGATATAAAATAAGTCATTTTCTGGGTGAACTCCTCCTTTAAAGCTGCAATCCATACATTTTTGATATGTCCTACCCGGAGTTTGAACCTCATCTCCCATACTAGAAACCAAAATGTCTACAGCAGGGGTCTTCAACAGGGGGTCCGAGACCCCTTGGGCTTCCTCAAGAGTTACTACAGGGGGGGGGTTGCCAAATCTATCTATGAAATCTATGAAAAGGTTTAATCTGCAACACAATGTTACACAATGTGCAGTGGGGGTCCCTGCTTAATCTCTCTCTCAGCTAAGGGGTCCTTGTCCAGAAAAACGTTGAAGAGCCCTGGTCTACAGCTCATGCAATCCAGAAGTGCCTAGTGGTCAAGAAAAAGGCAACTTGACCAGGGGAGATATTGGGCTTATTAGCTATTAGGCAGTACTACTTCTCCCTTATCTACTGGGCCACCTCTCACATTACTGCAGATGGGTAATATATCTTGTATTAATAACAATAATAAAACATACTCTACAATACGGTTTGGTTAACAGAGTGTTTCATTCATTAAAATGAGTTGCAATGGAAGCTTTCATCACATGACAAAAATAACTAGAGAATGTCAACACGAAAATGTGTCGTTTTTGGTTTAGCGACACGTCATGTTCAGTACTTTACCTTCTACTCCAGTCACTACACCTCAAAAGCAAATATAGTACTTTTACTCCACTATAATTATTGGAAAACATTAGCTGGTTACTATAGTAGATTTTGATTATTATTACAAAACATACGTTAACAACTTCAGGCCTGTTTAAACTTTGGCTGTTTTCAAAAGATGTTTTATAAATCTTAGACATTTTGATAACTTGTGAAATGGGGACATTCTGCAAAATGAGTATGTTTTACTTTTGGTACTTTAAAGTACATTTTGATACCAATACTTTTGGTACTTTTACTTAAGTAAATGTTTTATTCCGGACTTTTACTCGTAACAGAGCATTTCTACATTGCAGTATTGATACTTTTACATATAATTACTTTTTCCACCACTGCCCTGCAGTCAGACAGGTGACGGACGTTAAACCTCCACATCATCCATAAACACACACACAACGTTAGCACGCTAGGCTAGCTGCTAGCCTAAACCTACAGTAGTTACTGCGGATTCTCGCTCGGTTTTGCCCAACAGTTATAATTACAAATGTAAAGCATCAGTGGAGGTATATTATGTATGGACACATTATATAATGTGACGATTTTAAACATTACCAATATCGGAGAATCCATCTTCTGTTCTGTGTGGTTAGTTAGCAGGCTAGCTACTAGCTAGTAGAAGTGTACTGTCTGACTGTGTACTGGTGGTCAGTGTTGTCAGGTTTTGCGAGAGAAACAAGCAACCAGGTCTATAAAAACAGGTCCAAAAGAAGCGAATAGGCTACATGAGCCCTTTAAACCTCCTCGGCTATTTTAAAATATTTATATATATTTCAAAGAAAAAGAAAAATCTTGAAAATGTAGGAATCATTTTAAATCCACAAAATCTTGTATGGGGGTCTCTGGCACAAAAAAAAATCAGAATGTTTGGTCTACAGATATATTCATTTGGGGGTACTTGACATGAAAATGTTGGAGAACCACTGGTTTAAACAACATTACACAGCAAGCCCAAAATAGCAACTACTACACTTTAGAGACAAGCCCAAAATAAGCAACTACACTTTTAGAAACAAGCCCAAAGTTGCTTATAATAAGCGGACATGGCAACGCTGCTACTAGTGGTGCAATGAAAGAGGGCCTTCCCTATTGGCTAATGTCGGTCTGTGAGTCATGAACGGCAACTAGCCGATCTACAAGCTCACAAGGCGTCACATTGCGCCGCGTTCTGTGCTTGTAGATCGTTGATTATTAGCTACGCGACACCATCGCACGACGAAGTATGGCTCAGGCCACAGGGTTCAGAGTTCATGTGGGGTGTAAACCTTTTTTATTTATTATTTATTTGTATCTTTTATTTTTTACACAAGAGCATCCATGATCCAACCACGGAAGAATGAAAACAAAAATAAAGAATGTAATTGAATTATGCACAACAAAATATAAAGCCAATGACAGTAGATTAAAGCATTTCATCAATTTTCATATATTTTTTTAATTGTATTGTATTTTATCAAAATAAATGAAAAAAATAGCCTATAAATAAAACAAATTAAAAATCACGGCCCTCTACGCATTAGAAGGACAATATCAGTCACCAGAACCAAGGACGGGTGTTTTCGATGAATCTATCATTGTTAAATTGGAGTTTGAAGTTACAATGGGTTGGTATAAGAACAGGGGGCCTGTCTGATAAAAATGAATATCAAATATCTAAATTCTGAATCAACAGCTTAAAAACTGTCAAACAAACAGGCCTGGGTAGACGTTAAAATGACCCCAAATATGTTCGAAACAAGTGAAATATCCCTTTAAAAGTCACCTGCAAAATAATTTTACCATCTTAAGATAAAGATAAAGCTGGTGATCATTTCATATATTTTGCTTACAAAAAGAAAAACGAAAAAAAAAAAACAGTCTGCAACAACACAACACATTATGTAATTGCTGTGTGTAGGCTGTTGCCTTCTTGTATAGTGGGTGACCTCAGTGCCCTCGAATGTTTTATTTATATGCCATTTTAGCCTTGTCTGTATACTCATGAACAACTTTTTTTAAGGATCCTCCTACATTTAACCAACCTAATTATCCCAGTTCCCACTTCTGGGAAGCATTTGGAAACCCTGCCTGGTGGGTATTCCCCTTGTATCACTCCATGGATGACATCACTGAGTCCGCCTTATTGCTGCAGGATGGTTTATAGGATCCCAACAATGTCTTTTTTACCAGTAGATACATAATTATGCATTCACACAGTATAGGCACCATCACACCTTTGTTTTTCTCACTATTGCACTACAAATTGGCCAGTAGCCTACTGTACATTGATAACATTCAACAACTCTACAACTGTAACTTACGGTACATTTGCAACAGTATTGTGGGCAACCATGAAATTTTGCAACGGCGCACCATGTTTACACAATTCAACCACAAAGATTTCAAAATTACCCTTGGACGCCTGGGAGGAAACATACACCCTTTGACAGTACAGAGAAGGTTAATCTTACATTTCATACAAACATGATCCAACATCATGTTTACAGGGCCATATTTGTGGGGGGGGAAGGGGGGCGGTCTCGACCCCAAGAAATGACATGAAAAAAGACCATTACTGCATCAAAAGTAATCAACAAACTTTACTATACCATAAGAACTGGTCAAACATTGGCCAAATTGTCAAATAATATAAGAAAGAGACCGAAAATTTGACAACAGCCGATCTCACAACGCCTTGCATTGTAGATCTGCTATTTTCACAATTTTTATCTGTGGAACCGAGTCAAACAAATTCTAATGCCTCAACTCTTACATTCCAAGTGATTGTCAGGGTGGGGGGTCCCCAGTTCAAATCTATGATTATTTTGGGGGTCATGCCCTGAAAAGGTTGAGAACTACTGCACTAGAACATGACACTAGCATTTTTTTTTGTCTCAGTTGGGTCATCACAAACTTTGTAAATAAGACCCTCATATTTGCGGTACCTTTACATATGTTCCATTCACTGCATGTATTTATACCTTATACATACACACAGTGGATGAATGTCATCTTGTGATTATAACCGAAACAAAATAACATGGAATAGAAAATGAACCAAGCCAGTGTGAGAGTATATTAGTAATGTTTGGTCGATTTAGTTGACTTCTATCAGCTTGATTTGATTTGATCTTTATTTATCTTGAACAAACAAAACATTGTACAGAAAACTCCAGACATCCTCAGCACAATAACAGAGCACAAACAGTGAAGGTAAATTGTATTTTAAGCATTTTAAATTGTATACATTGTGTGAGGCTGAAGAAGATGAAGGGATTGTAATCTGAGTTCCCAGAAGTTTTCGCCAGCTCTGGCATATTGATTGTGAAGTCCTGTACATTTTGTTTGTATACTTGTCTGTACGTTTGTAAAAGAAAAAATAAGCATATCTAGGCCTACTGTATTTATTCCCTCCCTGTCTAAGAACACACAACCCTGTATGCTGAATAAAAAACTTAGAATGAAAAAGAAAAAAACACAACAGTTGGTAGCTCCCTTCATAGGAACCTAGTGCTGCTGTTATCAGCATTAGGCAGAGCTTCCGCCACCCGACATCCTCCTTTGCCTTCTCTCTCTCTCTCTCGCTCTCTCTCTGGTTCTGCATAAGCCACCGGCATGAACTTCTATGGAAGTACAGTACACATGCAACCAGACAAATGCACAGTACAGTACATATGCATAGACTGTGCAGGTACACACACACACACACACACACACACACACACACACACACACACACACACACACACACACACACACACACACACACACACACACACACAGATTCTTAAATGAGATTATACCAATACTGCTATAACAAGGACAAGTTTTATATTCAAATAAAACAAAAAATCACCTTCAATTATACAAAAAAGAAGAAGAAAAAGAGCAAGTCATTGTGAAATGTTATCTGGAAATCATAAGATAATTATTGAGAAATTCGGAACAATGATGCCGTGGGTTGAGGTTCCTCATTTGTTTGAAGCGTGTGACAAGCATCATGGAACAACAAGAAGAAACACTTTTATATCAACCCCTTCACTTGTCTGTGCATTGACACGAGTCAATCTGCATCTGGACAATACAATCAATGTGGCCCTGGGTAAAAAGTACACAAAAATACTCTCAGTCATCCGCCCTCTCTGTATCTTGTTCCTCTTTTCCCAGCAGCTGACTCCAAAAATATTCCCCCTCTTGATACCACAACCAAAGGAATACACTCATTTTGTTTAGCGGTAAGGTAGTTTTTCCATTAGTGTATTATACAGCATGCTTTCTGGTTGTTAAAACAAGACCTCAAATACCACATTCCTCCATCTTTAATGAGCAAAATGTCATGGCGACAAGAGACATGGTGGGGGTGGGGTGGGGTGTCAGTGTGTCACAAAAAAAACATAGCCAAACATAATTAATCCCTAACAACTATCCACTAAACACAGGCTGATACAACTGTCAAGGTTTATTTCCATTGATTAAAATAAAAAAATCCATTAAAAAGCCTAAAACATAATGTGAAGTAGAATGTAGTGGAGGTACTTCTGTGGCCTACAGACAATGTGCACAAGAAATTTGGCGCTGATCGGTCCAGCGATTTGCTATTTTTTTAAACCCCAGACACCCAGACAGTCACACGGGTCCTCTTCAAGATGGCTCCATGCCATTAAAAAAAAAGCATATGAGACCAGAGTCGGATCAAGGGGTAGTTGAGGGTGTTCATCAGTGGTGTAAAGTAACTAAGTACATTTGCTTAAGTACTGTACTTAAGTACAATCTTGAGATATTTGTACTTTACTTGAGTATTTCCAATTTCCAATACTTTTACTTTTACTCCATTACACCTCAGAGGAAAATATTGTGCTTTTACTCCACTCCAATTATTTGAAAACTTTCTAGCTACTTTTCAGATATAAATTATTTGAAAATAGCAGATCTACAAGCTCACAACGCCTTGCGATGCGACGCGCCGTTTCTGCTATTTTCAAATATTTTAGTACTTTTACTTTTGGTACTTTAAGTACATTTTCATGCCAATACTTTTGTACTTTTACTCAAGTAAATTGTGAATTCTGGACTTTTAATTGTAACAGAGTATTTC
The DNA here is from genome assembly GCF_963454915.1 of Gymnoscopelus microlampas. NCBI lineage: Eukaryota > Metazoa > Chordata > Actinopteri > Myctophiformes > Myctophidae > Gymnoscopelus > Gymnoscopelus microlampas. The sequence continues at coordinate 37,120,910 of NC_139947.1, read as the reverse complement.
TATATTGCAGTATTGGTACTTTTACTTAAGAAAAAACATTTGAGTACTTTTTCCACCACTGGTGTTCATGTGCAGTATAGAGCTTGATCAGCATGGACTAGTAGTAAAAGGACACAACTGTAATTCATACCACAATTAACAAGACCCTCGGAAATTAAGCCAAGCTGAGAGGCAAAGAGATGTCAAAAGCTAATTGAAGCAAACAAACACACTGAGAACGTGGGCGTTGACCTGGGAACTGTGTCCAGAATCTAAACCACTGTGGTCGCAGTAATAACAGGCTGCTCTTATAGGCAGTCTTTGGCGGTGGTTGAGTAGGGGGCTGGGTGCTAGGAACTCTGGTTGGGAAGTCCCTTCTCTTGATTCCTGGTAGACATCCACCTTTCTTGACTCTGTCAGCCACCTACTTTTTCCCATCTTAGAACAATGACACGAAACATCATAATCCGAGCTCTAGTGGGATCCGACAGTGTCACGAACCAGACAGCACTTTCCATGACCTCATTTCTGTTGCATATATATACAGCATCTAACCAAAGTTATTACCTGCATGACAAATTGTGGTTAATTTCTTGTCCTACGCTCCATATCTTTTTACAGTATGTTGTAATTGTGCATTCTTCACAATACCTGTTTGTGAAACCTGTTTTTTTTTTTTTGTACCGTTACTGTTTAAAAAGCTATGGTCAAAATAACCTGTATTTTATTTACATGAGATTCTTTCTTTCTTTCTTTTTCCTTTATTTATTCAGGGAAGCCCATTGAGAGCAAGCTCTCTTTTCAAGGACACCCTGATAATAAAGGCTGGTGTGTGTGTGTGTGTGTGTGTGTGTGTGTGTGTGTGTGTGTGTGTGCGTGTGCGTGTGCGTGTGCGTGTGCGTGTGCGTGTGTGTGTGTGTGTGTGTGTGTGCGTGCGTGCGTGTGTGTGTGTGTATACAGTATCTAAATTATAAATATACTGCATTTATGTGTGTGTGTGTAATCTGTGTCAATCTGTAATTGACATCCTAAATCTGATAGACAAAAAGACATAAACAAACATTATTTTGTTTTGTTTTATTAAATGATTTTCCTTTTATGATTTGGATAACAATAAATCTGATAATAGTCTAGCGTTTCTTTGTTCTGTTTTGTTATAACTAGAACAATCAAGAGAATTATGACTAAGTAGTACGGTTGTGAAGAAATCCATCAGAGGTATCAAGATCAGCTCTGAAATGGCTGAAACCATGATTTGCAAAGGAATATACTTGCTTTACAAAGTGGGTACAGCAAGGGGTCTTATAGGAAAATGACTTGAATAGGACTAGTCCAAAAATCATCACTGTTATACTATAGTTTCATCACTATATTAAAATATGCCAATATAATCAATGATACTGAATGAATAATGCATCTCTCCATCTCTACCATAATTAACCAAGTGAATGCTGCTATACAATAGACTTCTCCTACATAACTTGTTGCCTTTGTGTATTCTCACTGTTCATAAAGCTCCAGAACAGGGCAGCGAGGGGATTTTTGTGTGTGTAGGGATTTTAATGGTCACTTGCTATGTAAGACATGCTCCCCTCCATTCTCCCCCTGCTCCTCTCTCTCCCTTGGTGGTTGCTCTGCCAGATATAGGAACAATGTGGTCTTTCTTACCTGTCGGAGGTGTACATTCCATCCCTACTAAACCAAGTCCCAATCCAGTCTCCAACCCACCCCCGCTTGAACGGGGCCCTCACTGCAATGCCAGCTTTAACTACAGGTGCTCCACACATCACACGCCTCATACCTTTCATTTTGGGAGGATTTGTGAGGACACTGTTCTTGTACGGTTTGTTGTAGGACAAAGACGTCCATCGACTATAGCTTTTAACTCACACTTTGACCTTTTTAAATCTAATGATTTCTTTACACATTACATAATTAGACACACTATTGGTACATCTTTTCCCGTTTTGGAAAACGTCCATGTATTTCAATGTAGACTTATAGAATGATTGCTCTGGTGTATGTATGTCAGACTGTTGGTTTGTGGTTTTTTCATGTGGAGAAAAGGGAAATTTCAGGGTTGGGGTGCAAGTGTGCTATTAGGGAGGAGAGTGCAAAAAAGCGCAGTGTGGGTGCCTTACAGGAAGATTGCGTTTGTCGTCGCTGAGCCATCCCTTTTATGCCGGTGACTGTGTGTGCAGCTGAACAGAGAGAGACAGAGTGAATGAGGGAAAGACAGTTAGAAGGAGAGTGCTCATTTAGTCCTTCTTGAGGTCTGTTTCAAGTTGGATAAACAATATATACCAAAGAGAAGAGAAAGTCATTTTTACTCTGCTTCTTTCTTTCAATCTACCGCTAGGATTATGTTTCACATCTGAAGTTTTCTTTTCTTTTTTTCCCCCATCTCCCCACCTGTTGAAGACGGAGAGAATGTTGCTCAGGTATGTTCATTCACATCCTACAGCTTTCTATACCTGCTGTTTTCTGTCTGGTTGCAGATCAGAAGTTGTGCACTTACAACTTTGACAGAAATGGCAATGTTTTGTTGTTGTTTTTTTCTGTTAGATAAAGATGTCAATCTAAATTAAATTTAGAAAATATATTTCGGAAATGTAAACCTTCAGTTAAATTAATGAACATGTTTAAATGTAAAAACTATTTAACAAAGACATATGCTGTTTGTTAAATGTTTTCATTCATTGGACAATTCAGATGACAGCCGACTCACTTCAAGTTGGCTGCTCAGTGTTAACAAATATATTGCAACATCATGTCAACATACAATTTATTGACTTTGCAGACTTAATTGCACATGTGTAGATTTACATTTTTTACCATTCTCTCTACTGTACTGACTGGGCCAGAGCATCAACATGACTGGAGAAGTGACTGTCTCTACTTTGTCTTCTTAGAAAGAGTAGAGGAAATACTGTAGTCTTAGGAAACTCACCACAAAGACAACATAAGACATGAGTTAAAACCACAAGCATGGGATTCTGTAGAGACAATACACTACATTATTGTTATGGCGAATACATGTTCCGTGTCCGGCTTACTTACGAAATTTGAAATAACAAGCTTCTTAAAACATCTCTGTGCTCCTGTAGGCAGCATTGGAGGAGGAATTAACATCTTAAATATTTTTAAGAAGCAATGTTAGACCTGAATATCTGTCTTTTAACCCATTAAGACCTGAGGCCGATTCTACAAATGCCTTCTAAATCAGTAGTCCTCAAACTTTTTCGTGACAAGGACCCCCAAATTGATACATATTTGGCCGCAGATCCCCATCTGGAAACTGTTTTGTGCCAGGGGGCCCCAGAAGAGAAGAATTGTGTTGAGAAATTCAAAATTATTTTAAAAAAATCAAAAATGTTCAAAAATAGCGGATGTACAAGCTGTGAGCTTGTATATCTGCTATTTCTTAATTAATAGCCAATGCTAAAATTACACAGATGCTTTCCCGGTTTTAATGGGTTACATGTTCAATACATGTGGCCATTAAACATTATACCCGCGGCTCAAAACCAAGAGCCTATGAATAGATGTACTATATGGTCAAACAGGAGACTGATATATTTGCTAGGTATCTTCCATTGAAATTACTCATATTTTAAAGTCATCAGAACCATTTTGGACAAGGTGGTGTTGTACGTGTTCCATTATGATCTGTCATCAATAATGCTGATAGAGACCATAACTTTAGACTCCCATTCACAGTCAAAGACATACCCTCAGCTGTCTCTTATAAGATATATACATTTGAATCCCTGCCCATACAAATGTTCTACCGTTTTAATGGACAACGCATAAACATCTAAGAGCAAGTTGTGTGGGATAGCCTACTTTCTAACACGGTGGTGATCATTTCCATCATCAGAACTAGACCAACAGAAATTAACATGAACATTATTAACATGTCTGATGTCTGCCACACGCCAAACATTTCCAAAGCTGTCTCAAGCCCCCATAGCCTCTGTTTTCCAGAAGATTGTCTTATCAGTAGCTGGCATAGCTCCACAGCACAGCTGATGGGAGGAGCCGACCCAACGGAACTGTACCCTTCATGCATTCCTACAGCTCACACCTAAAGCTGACCCAAAAATACTGTCATTCATTTAGCATCAATCGGTCTACTACAGGGGTCTTCAACGTTTTCAGGCCTAGGACCCCCTAGCTGAGAGAGAGATGAAGCAGGGACCCCCTTACTCTATATTGTATAAAATTGTGTTTCAGATTAAAGTGTTTTTTTTTTACTTAGTCTGCTCCTTTTTCCCTCTACACCTATAGCCTCTTTGCCAAAAATAGCAGATCTACAAGCTCTCAACGCCTCGCAGCGCGAGGCGTTGAGAGCTTGTAGATCTGCTATTTTGGGTGGTTAATTTTGGGTGGTTAATGTAAAAGAACTAAATCCTATCACACAAAAATTTGGCGGACCCCCTGTAGTAGCTCTGAGGACCCCCAAGGGGTCCCGGACGCCCTGTTGAAGACCCCATGTCTATTATACTGTATTATATATTAGTATATGTACTGCATGCGTGTTTAGCGGCATGTTTTAATGAGGTTGTTCCTTATGACAGGCTAATATGTTTTCAACTGTGCTGTCAGAATGAGTTTAGAGTCGGTCAATATTAACGTGACTATTCTTTTCTTCTCAAGGGAGATCTTATGCACCAAGAGCCAGTTCTGAATGTGTTCAGCAGCCAACTATGCTCTCCCGTTGAGGAGAACCTGTGAGGTAGGTCTGTCTAAGTCAAGACATTGGTTCTCAAAGTGGGGTCCGGGGACCCCCAGGGGTCCTTGGGGGGGTACCAGGGGGTCCCCAGCAAAATGTGTTAATGTAGCGTCACAATAATTTTAACCTTTTATACTTTGGCTATTCAAAAATAGCAGATCTACAAGCTCATAGCGCGGCACCGAGTGCAGCGCTATGAGCTTGTAGATCTGCTATTTTTTTTAAATCTTGAAAATATGTGCAAACCTTTGAATATATATATTTTTAAAGCGAACATTTGTAACTCAAATCTTTGCTTCTGGGGGTCCCTAGAACAAAATATTCTGGTGGTTCTCAAAAAAGTTTGAGAGCCACTGGTCTAAGAGCTGGCAAATAGAGGAGCCATGGATTATAATTCAAATGAAATAAAGTCTTTATACGCTACATGGTAAACCCTTTCCCTCATTATTTCAAGGTATTAGCCACTCCAGGCAGGCTGTGCGGGGGAGTGTCCATGCCCACTAACTTTCCTGGAGCCCGGTCTTATGGATCCCCCCAGGACACAGATATGGATTTGGCGTGGCAGGAGCTAATGGCCATCACTGAGCTGCAGGTAAATGCCAGACTTTAGCCTGATTTATACTTAGTTGCGCATCGTGTCTCGCACCGAAAGTAGCAGATCAACAAGCTATACAAGCTTGTAGATATGCTATTTTCAGTGTGAGACACCAGCGCACAACTAAGTATATCAGTTGTTTCATTGACCCATATAAAGCAACCTCTGTGCAAGTTTACCTAAATATTGACATAAAATGACTTAACTTTAAAACGCAACATGTGTCAAATACAATTCTTATCTAAGTCTTATCCAATTTCACATGAAAATAGTAACCAAAGCTTAAATATTAGCCCACATTATGTGTAGTGTTATCATGGTGGTGCACAACACTTATCGATAACATTTGCAAATGATTTAATGTCTAGTTTTAAATTCAATAAGCCTGTGGGTTATAATTCACATTAATAACCACAACTGATAATGAACTTGATCAATTATAGTTTTTTTGCAGACAGCAATTTTTCAACTTAATTCCATATTTTGTAAGCAAAAACAAAACAAGACAGATTATACTATAAAATAATGTCTAGTTAGTAAAAGCAAAAAGTAGATACGTTGAGACATTTTGATCAGATGTCTGAGTCTCTTAAACTTACACTCAGGTGAGGTGGGCAACAATGAATCAATTGAGTGATGGCTGGATAAAGAGACAGGGAGAGGGGGCAAGTGCTGTATGTTGCTGGCAGCCCCCTGCACAGCACAATGGCCATCTGTTTCCATGTGAAATTTGATCACACCTAAGCGAGCCCTGCATAAGCTATGGGTGGCATGTTGAAGTGGGGCTTAACTGTGTGTTTTGGCAAGCCGGACAACATATGAATTATGAGACCCTATCCCACTAATTAACTCAGAGGTTACATATATTACATAATTATTTCCTTGCACGCTCTATGAAATGCCCAGTGATTTGTCCGAAAATTACAATTCAGCTAATAGGATTTGTCAATTTTCTTTACAGGAATTTGAGGTCCCCAGTCAAGGCCCCTATGAGATGACACAGTACCATCCCATGGAGCCTGTGATCCCTATGGGAGGATACGGGCCGTCCCAATCCCATTCTGAAGCCTTGCCCACGGCTTGCGAGCTAAATCCTGTTGCTGCTTGTGAGAGCTCTTACTCTGAAGTGGTGCCTGCCTGTCATCGTATTATAAGCAATGCAGAGGCCATGTACGGGCACTACGGTTCTCAGCTCAACCCTAGAATTGTGCCCACTTCTCACGCGCCGCAACCCTCACTCATGGTGAACATGTCAGGTACCAGCGAAGGGCACAGGAAACCAAACATCTGCCTCTCTCAGGGTTTTAATAGACATGGACAAAACCTACATCCTTCCTCAGCAGATGATCTGGAGTCAGATTCTGGCCTGTCTCTGGGCTCTAGTCCGCCGCTTGCCTCCCCTGATAATCCTATGACTGGCGTGCCAACATTCCAGAACACAGATGTAGGCTTAACTTTTAGTGACGGGGAGGTGGACATGACCGAGCAAGCTAGTCGGGCACAACTCCAATACGCCATGGACTATCAGAACCAATCTCACTCTTACACATACTCAGGAGCACATTCATCCTACTTCCCAGCTCAACCCAATGCATCTCATACCCAAGGCACGCCATCATCACTGAAACAGCAACATGGTCTAACCGGTGCCTTGAGTGACCTGTGTTTTAATGGTTCTGGAGTGTCCAGCAGAGGGAGCTCTCACCACAGCCTGTACAACAAGACACAGGGGAACAGCTCTGCGCCAACGCCACTGAGCAGAGACGAGCGGCGTGCGCTGTCTTTGAAGATTCCCTTCCAAATAGACAAGATCATCAACTTGCCAGTGGACGACTTTAACGAGCTCCTGACCCAATACACTTTGAATGACTCTCAGATGGCTCTGGTACGGGACATCAGGCGGAGGGGAAAGAATAAAGTGGCAGCCCAGAACTGTAGGAAAAGGAAGCTGGACAACATAATTCACCTGGAGGGAGAACTGGGCCAGCTACAGGCGCAGAGAGATCACCTGGCACAGGAAAGGCTCGAGTTCCAACACAGTCTGGCCTATGTCAAATGCAGACTCTCAGAGCTCTACGCAGAAGTGTTTTCCCACTTGCGGGACGAGGAGGGGCAACCTTACTCGATAGACCAATACTCTCTACAACAGACCCCCGACGGCAAGATCTACCTGGTCCCACGCACAGCTATGCAGGGCAGGGAGTAATGCTGGTTTTACTGCAGTGGTTCTCAACCTGTGGGTCCCCACATGTTTTTTTTTTTTGGGGGGGGGGGCCCAGATGACAGAGAAGTGACTATTTAAGGTCTCTTAAGACCTTTTTAATATACCTTTTTTTTTTACCAGTACAGCATCAAAAGTAATGAATACTAAAAACTAGTTAAACATTGGCCAAATGATATCAGAAAGGGGCAAAACATTTGAAACTAGCCGATCTACAAGCTCACATTGTAAGGCATTGAGAGCTTGTAGATCTGCTATTTTAACAATTTATCTGGGGTCCTCAGTTCAAACATGATTTTGGAGGGGGTCATGGCCTGAAAAGGTTGAGAACCACTGTTTTACAGGACTGTCACACAAAACAAATCACCTTGCCGTTCCAAGTGCAGCACTGTTCTACATGTAATGTACTAGACAAATTGTCTTCCTGTTCATTTTATTTTGCACACAAAGGAAAAACAAATGAAATTTAACCTGTATGGTTCCATGTAAGTTTGCAACAACGCATGTTTACAGACAGATATATTAAGCCAAACCAAACCAGAAAGAGTTGTGTAAAAATGCTTTATTAAAAAAATGTATTAAAAAAACACTGCACAGCAGTCTTCCGTAGTAAAAACACCTCCATCGTTATTGTCCAGACATCCTATGACAGAAGATTTATGTCAATGCATTGAATGCAATGTTTTTTCTCTCTAAAATGAAACAATGCACAAGGTTCTGATTGTACTTGTAGCCAACCTTATTTAAGAATGCTGCGAGTCAAAGTCACCGACTTCAACTCTCATGGAGACCAATGTGGACCATGGAAGGTCCCCAGACCCGTGTGATTTTTTTCCCCTGTAAAGGAGAAGAAATACAATTAAGCATGGCACACAGTGAACCGTGAAAATGTGTCAATGTCGACTGTCATTACCGTCTGCAGCATGCATTACGGTGGCCCTACAAGGTCTTATTCAAAAGCAAATCCATTAAAGAGAAACCTGTTCACTTTCCAGACACCGGAAGTGTCAAAAATCAGGACGGCTTCGACAGAATCGTTTGAAGGCTGAAACTCTGATTCAAAGGACCGCTGCTAGAACTCACATTTTTGACTGTTCTAAACCTTTACTTTTCTACAAACCATCATATGTTGACCAATCATACACACCAACACAATTACCAGATGGTCTGTCGTTTCAACTGCAGTTTGTCCCAACTATATAATGTACAGCCAGCAAAATATTCAGTTGGTAAATGGAATTGCCAACTCTTTTCCCCACAACGCAACAGAGTTCTCCATTATCAGTTAATGTATTTGCTTTCACCTCTAACACACGACTGACGTTGTGGGCCACCTTACATTATGTTTAGCAAGGCACCGTGGAGGCCCGTTAATGCTCAGTTAAATAATTTGTTTGCTCAAAAAGGTCCAAGCCATTAGTGTGCTACACAGCTTACTACCAACTACAGAACATAAAAAACAACAAAAAAATGTACAATAGACTAACAGTATTTGAGAAGTCCAGTCTTACCTGTCCTACAGTCAGCTTTAAAGCCCTTTGTTGGCTGTAGCCTGCTAGTCTTACATACCTTCTGTTCTCAATCTCCCCCTGCTTCTCTGGCGATGCTGCTTCTTTGCTACTTCTCACCCTCAGCTGGCTTCCATGGCTAGCCTCAAAAGACTTCGCATGTAAGCTAGCCTCGTCCGGATGATCTTTCCATACAACTCTGGAGTCGGTGCAAGTGATGGGGCCCTTCATATAAATGCATCTGTGCTCTACGTTTCAGTCCGTTTGGACACCATGTATAGCAAATGCATTGTGTGACCCTATGCACCTTACTCCTCCTCACTCAGTACTGTCCCAAGAATTCACCATTCACTCAAGTTTGAACATGGGGGGGCTCTCACACAAACTTCTCTCACACCAACTCATATGCAAATAATTACCACTGTGTGTGGCATCCAATATATTCTGACATAAATCCCCATCCACCCTCTCCCAGCCCCTAAAAGAACACTCGGTGGTTTTTAAAAAAAACTGAAGGTGGTTTATTTCAACTTGCTTTTTTTGTTGCAGATACACAAATAAAATAAAACCAGACTAGTAAAGTAAAGAAAATCTACATAAAACCTCATTGGAATGCTTGCTTTCCAGAAACATAAAAATATAAAATAATCCTGGTTGACAAAAAGTTCTCTGAAGACCCTCCATGATTTTCTAATGTACATCTCTTCTTGTAGCAGCTGAAACCTGCCACAACTGTTTGGCTGAGCAGATCTAGGAGGTAAACCTGCAGCTGCCCTGTCACTTCTCTCGCTTCTCCTCTCCTTGCTTGCTCTCCTCTCCTAAGTAATCAGTCCTGTTGAACAATATGGAACAACATTGTTAAACTATGCACTGACTTAGAATAATCCTGAGAATGCACAGTGAATAAATCCTGAGAATGCACAGTGAATTCATGTTTGGAGCCGAGTTACAGCAAATCCCTGATAATGAACTACATTTACAGTCAATTACGGTCATGATTCATTTTACTAGGAAACCTGTCAATCCAGGCATGCGTCTGGACACTTACCTCACCGTTTAGAATCGTCGCCCAGAGCCGCCGCCGCCACCATACCCGCTGCCACCGCTTGAGCCACCTCCATAGCCACCTGAGACAACAAGAGCAGAGAGAAACGTACATCGATCATACATCCAGTAGCAGTCAGTCACTCAGTGCCACGCTATGAACTTGTATATCTGCTATTTTTGAATAGCCAAAGTATAAATGGTTAAAATTATTGTGATGCTATATAAACATATTTAGCTGGGGACCCCCTGGAACCCCCAGGGGTTCTTTGAGAACCAATGACTGACGCAGTACCATCAGACATCCTTACCGCCATATGGGCCACTGTTCCTGCCGCCGCCACCTCCTCCGCTGCTGCCGCCAAAGTTGCTGGATTTCATGGGGCCGTAGTTGGACGCCTGGTTGTTGTAGTTGCCAAAGTCGTTGTAGCCACCACTACCGCCACCGCTACCACCACCGCTGCCACCTCCGAAATTTCCTACAATAGAAAAAAAAAAGGAAAAAGAAAATGAATTTCAGGAGGAATGTTTGTGGAGCACTGTGTACAACGCCTCACGGCCTGGGGGGCAAAATGTGCGAAAGAAATTTAAAAGGTTGCCTCACCGCGAGTGGTCTCACCTCCGCCAAAGTTACCGCCGCCATTGTTGTAGTTGTCATACCCATTTCCTCCGTAGCCACCACCCCCTCCTCCACCACCCTGGTTGCCATAACCACCGCCTCCTCCACCTCCGTAGCCTCGGTTACCACCCCCGTATCCGCCACCGGGGCCGCCACCGTAGCCACCTGCAAGAGAAGATGACCGTTAAGTATACCCTTGACAACCGTTAAGTAGAACTGCTGCCTCTCAGCTCTGTTGCAACAACTTTCTCCCCCAAGTAGTCCCAGTTTTTCAGAATTGTAGCATACCCGTTTCCTGTTCCAGATCTTTTTCACCATAGCTTCGTTTGATTGGCTCTACACAGGTTTGAACAGGAAACACATCAACAATCACAACAGTCACATGCATGCATTTCCAAATCAAATGTGCTGCAGAGCCAAACAAATGAAACATGAACTGAAACTATACAAGTTATTCATTCACAAAAAGCCTGTTTACTACTAAAACATACCATCTCCGCCGCCACCATAGCCGTTGTTATAGCCGCCATCTCCACCTCCATATCCACCGCCTCTTCCCCCTGAAAACAAGCAAAACATGGCATCAGTTGAAGTCATGCAATTTGCATTACAGGTTGTTTCTGGCAGTGACTTAACCCATTGAGGCCGGGAACGCATCTTTGTCATTTTGAGATCTCTTTGGCTATCATCTTGAAAATACGTGCAAATCTTTGAATATACATCTTTTGAAGCGAACATTTGTGACTCAAATCTTTGCTTCTGCCCCCAGAAGCAAAGATTTCCCTGGAACAACATATTTTGAGATGGGGGTCCGGCTAAACACATGTCATTGATATTATGGCGAGTTCTCAAAAAACTGTTAGGATTTAGAAGACATTTGTAGAATCCTCCAGAAGCAAAGATTTGAATGTTCGCTTCAAAAAAATATATATTCAAAGATTTGCACAAAATGTTCATGATTTTTTTCATAAAATAGCAGATCTACAAGCTCATAGCGCGGCGAGTGCCGCACTATGAGCTTGTAGATCTGCCTTTTTTTGAATAGCCCAAAGAAATCTTACAATGACAGAGATGCGTTCCCCGTCTTAAAGATCCTCCTACAAGTACGTACCTCGGCCACCACCACCAAATCCTCCGTATCCACCATCGCGGCCACCGCCGAAGTCATTTCCTCCATAACCTCCCCTCCCTCCATAACTGCCTCCACCGCCGCCTCCTCCACGACCTGTAATACAAAAGACACAATCCGTGTTAAAACGACAACGTACAAAACGACGCTCGCGTTAGCAAGCAGTGATTTTTGGAATTTTGCTCACCTTTCCATTCCATACCAGTGTTCTGCATCTCCTGTCTTGAGAGGGCCTTCCTTACTTCACAGTTGTGGCCGTTGACGGTGTGATATTTCTGGACTGGGTGCAGAAGAATGAGATAAATTAGGATCAAGGTAGAAATAATTCTCGTAACAATTTACCGATGGTTTAGTAGTCCAAAAAAAAAAAAACTACACTTACTGACAATCCTGTCCACTGAATCATGGTCATCAAAGGTGACAAATGCAAAGCCCCTCTTTTTACCACTGGCACGGTCAGTCATGATGTCAATGACCTCGATTTTGCCAAAGGATTCAAAGTAGTCTCGCAGGTGTGACTCTTCTGTGTCTTCTTTAATACCACCAACAAAGATCTTCTTCACGGTAACATGGGCACCTGGTCGACTCGAGTCCTGCGATGTAACATAACACACGCAACATAAGACACCGCAACAGTGGGATCATCAAGTTACAGTATAAGATCCTGAGACATTTTTTGCTAAATTACCTCTCTGGACACAGCCCTCTTGGGCTCTACCAGTCTTCCATCAACCTTGTGGGGGCGTGCATCCATTGCAGCATCGACTTCATTTACTGAGGAATAAGTGACAAAACCGAAGCCCCTGGATCTTTTGTTTTGTGGGTCTCTCATTACCTGTGGCAGAGAAGTTAAAATCTTTAATACAAGCCTATTCATTGTAACCCGTTTAAAACGGGAAAGCAGCTGTGCCATTTAAGCCATACATATAGGGCATTTATTTCAGAAAGCCTAGGTTTTATAAAGCATTTGTAGAAGGGGCCTCAGGTCTTAGTAGTAGTTAACTAAAATAGTTACATTCTGTGCTAATTCTAAGTCTCACTCAAAATGTACAAATTTTAGCCAAATTGTTGCATACCGTGTAATACCAAAGCTTTCTCTAGAATCTTTTTCAGTTAAGCAATTTTACTGTTTTGTGCGCCCTGACCAGGAATCAATTGTAAAAGGGTATGTGTTTATCTTCATGCGACTTTGTAGTTAAAATAAAAGGTTATAACACTGAGGCCTTCACTATGCATCATAAATGGTAGAAGCTTCTGCATACACTGGGGGTACCATGGCCCCAAAATTATGCGTAAACGCTTAGCACTACTATATGTGTGTATAAAGCCAAAACAATGCAGAAATGTCTAAAATGAGTCACATACCACGCAGTCTGTAAGGGTCCCCCATTGTTCGAAGTGGGCTCGGAGGCTCTCGTCGGTCGTCTCGAAGCTCAGGCCCCCGATGAACAGCTTGCGGAGCTGCTCCGGCTCACGCGGGGCCTAGAGACAATAGACAATGAATGAATACAACGTCTGTTCCTTTGCAGCACGATCGATACAAGACGAACAATAAAGGATCAGCCGCAGAAAGAAACTCAATCCATTTAAAGAACACTGCACAGGCACACGTAGCAATAAACAAGGGTTATTAGTTAAAGCAAATACTAGACCCAATAAGACAGGGTGGAGAAATCATAGAGAGAAATCGCTGCAGCCCGGCCGCCATTACCAGATTGCGGCTTGTTACCGGGGGCTACAACATGCTAATGCATGCTAATAACGTAGCTATGTTCACCGGGATAGCGAGGAATCAACGTATTTACTGGCAATTCTTCGCATTTTGCCTAAAAAAACACAACGCCACGAATCACCTCCCAGCAGATTACAGCCTGAACAAAGGCCACGAGGCCTGGTTCTTTTTTCCTTTTAAGATGGCGGCCTCGCATGCATTGCTCGCAAAATGCGACATGTTAGCACGGCAGTTTAGCCGCATCGTGTGCTCACTAGACGACATTATAACGTGAATTCAACCAAAAACCGATAAGAAGAGAACATGTACACGGAAAAACTGCAAAATAGCAACACTTACTTCTCCTTTCGACATATTTCTTTCCTTTTTGCTGTTTGTGCTGGTCGGACGTTCTGCTGGGTAGTTGATGTGCGACAGACGACACCGATGACCGGGGAAAGGGAATAAGTAGGAGCAGAAACGCCTCGCGCGCGCTCCAATTGGTCGCCGCTTCCCGCTTGAGGTCGTTCGTCACCGCTCGCTCGCAGCCGGTTGGACGGGACCGGCGTCAGTCACAGCCCGAATAACCAATGGCACGTCGTCAATGTCGACTAGTAAGTAGGGCGGAGACTTTAATACGCCATCATCAAAATGGCTACCAGGGGAGACCGTGAGAGAGAGAGCCAGGTCGTCAATAAAATAGCCGATCTACAAGGTCACAACGCCAGGCGGACGCGACGCGTTGTGAGCTTGGAGATCGGCTATTTTATTTGCACGACACCGTCGTACGACGAAGCAGAACTCTATGCAGTGGACAATAACACTATGTTATGCATTAACCTCTGGGGAGACATGAATTCCAAGATGTTTTCTCACTCTATTGGGTCGTTATTATTATTCAACACAGATGTGTTACCATGCACTAACTATAAGGTAACAACAGGAACACAAAAAATGGTTATGATTTAATGGAGATACATAATTATGGCTACAGAACAGATCCCATAGCTAGTGTGGCATATCCGGCCAATCACACACAGGTAAACGCCCACTGCACACTGTGGCCCAGACGCTTTCAAGTCAACACAATTATTGTTGCCAAATCGGATTGCTTTGATTTTTCCCAAAGGAGCATGATATTGTCTAAGCGTCTACACACCTTATATGGGTTGTTAGTTAAATGTACACAAGGACCATGTCCTGTCCTAACCTAACCTACCCCCCTTCCCCCCTCTCTTTCTTCTTTTGTACATATCTTTCACTCTTCATACCAGTAACCTGTAAACTGATTGTATGACATTCTGTATAGTAGTGTGTATATCTGTCTGTCTCTTATATGTCATCATGATTTGTGTGCATGGGGATCTCATCTTAAACAAGCTTAGTGCTTAATGAGTTTTCCAGTTTAGTACACCTTGTATTGTGAATTTGTACTTCCATGTACTGTTAAACTGTCATGTACTGTTCTCATGTCTTACTAAATAAAGTACATCTATCAATCAATCAAACCCCTAGGGCTGTCGTTGGATAGAACTTTAGTCAGTATGAACACAAATATTATAGAAAACTTGTTTGATAAGAGAGTTGAAAACACCAAAATGCAGGCTTGTTTTTTTTCATGGGGTTTTCTTTGTGCTCTTGGAAGAGGTGTTTTTCTCTATGTAATCTATCTACTATTTATCTATCTATAAACTAACTAAAGAGTCATAGACTCATAGCCAAAGACTTTGATTGATTGAATACTTTATTAACAGTTTGAAAAGAAGGTACAGAGGTACAATCATACAAATGGTGCTAACTGCTAAAAGGATAACAAACACAAAAGGCCCAGAGGGCTTATTTCCATTGTGGTCCTGTCTGTGTATTCAATTCATCCAGACAGACAACATATAGGTCTACTGTATGTAGCCTGTTTGCGTTCTTGACCAAGGCTCCATTGTAAAAGAGAGTAGACAAACCTGCTTAAATAAAGGTTAAATGGAAACATAAAAGTTTTAAAAATACAAATAGCTTGTGTTCATTCATAGACCACCACAGCTACATTTACTAAAACATTGGTTCTCAAAGTGGGGTCCCCCAGCTAAATGATGGACAGGGACCAAATGGACCCTTATGGGTCTGTAACTCTGAGAGTGTACAAATGGAACCAAATGGACCCGTCAGGGTCACAAGTGTTCCATGTGTTTGAAAAGGTGAACAGGTAGATGATCTAACACAGTGGTTGTCAAAGTGGGGTACAGGCACTCAGGGTTTCTTGAGAGGGTTCTAAATTGACCCTTACAAGTGTGTAGCTCTGACAGTATATACAACTGGACCCAAATGGTCCCTGTCCATCATTTAGCTGGGGACCCCCAGGGTCCCCAGCTAAATGATGGACATTTCAATGGTTGAAATCACTGCTAGAGAGCTGTAAAAAATCTTCTATTATGGGGGTCCCTGGCTTATTTTTTCAAATGCGGGTCCGCGGTCTAATAAGCGTCTATTTGGGGGTCCTTGGCACGAAAATGTTTGAGAACCACTGTACTAAAAAAACAAAAAAAAAATGTATGTCCCTCCGAGCTATGGGACAAAGACATCTGGGTCATGGGCTGAGGAGGAGAGGGGCGTGTCATTCTTTGTGCGTACTTACCGCGCGCTTTTCTTACGCACAAGTCAAGCAGGCGCACAACATCTTGTTTAGTTGCACCTCCGTTTCAGGGCCTAAAAAACTGAAACAAACAATCAAATAAAACAAGAAAGCGGGCTCTTCTTTACTTTGGCATCGACACCGCAAAAACAACCTTCCAACGGGAAAGAGGTAAGAAACGTGTATTTTTTTGCACAAGGTTCGTTAACCTCGCAACGGGCAGCGCCATTGTGTGTCGTTTGTTTATTAAATGCTATTTTTTCTTCGTCGCGCACGAGCGTCTGGGCTTAGACAAAACTACGCATTTTTAACTGAAAACAGTGTCGACGAGGCGTTGTTCGCAATAAACCAGATCGAGGTACATTGGGCGCCACTTGTCTAAAGACACACACGACGAGGTTATACATTGTAATCTGCATTGTTAGCTCGGTTGTGTGTGCTAGCCTAGCCGGCTAAGCTAATGCTAATTGTCTTCCGCAGGGTTGTTTTTTTTCTCCACGTGTCTGATTTAATAACATCAAGCCCGAGTTCGGCCTCAATTCTTTGTAACGGTGGTTGTTTTTTGCACATTTCTGCGTTATGGTTCGTTTGTGACGGTTCAAGTAAAATGCGTTTTTTTTAAAGAGTAAAAACACTTTGCTAGCTAGAGAGGTTGGCTAGTTAGCCACGTCTAGCAGATCAGGCTAAGGCACTAATAAACAAAAAATAGTAGTTGTAGATTTGTTTTTTTGATTTCTTGCCAACATAGTCTTGGTATTTGGATGTGAAATTAATGCCATCTTTCTCCCTCTACCCCCCTCTCTCTCTGTGTGCACAGTTTTGCCTGCTTCCTGTACACGGAAGTGCCATTTGTCTTAATTAATACAGAGAGTTGAGCAGCAGCCGAGCCGACGTGCAGCCATGGGAAAGAAGTCTTCTAATCAAGATGCGTCCTCATCCTCCGAGGAAGAGGAGTATGTGGTGGAGAAGGTGCTGGACAGGAGGGTGGTGAAGGGCAGAGTCGAGTTCTTCTTGAAATGGAAAGGCTACTCCGAGTAAGTTGACCTATTCATTCATATTACTGTTAGATCAGTGTTTCTCACAATGTTAAAAACTACCAAGGGCCCCTACCCCCTAACTCTGACGGTATACAAATGGAACCAAATGGACCCGTTAGGGTCCATTTGGTTCCATTTGTATACTGTCAGAGCTACACACTTGTAAGGGTCAATTTAGAACCCCCTCAAGGAACCCGGAGACTGCCTGTACCCCACTTTGAGAACCACTGTGTGTTGGATCATCTACCTGTGCACCGTTTCAAACACATGGCTCCCTATTCTGAGAGTGTATTTCCAGCGAAAATAAATATAAACATTGTGAGCTTGTAGATCGGCCATGGCTGCTATTGAGGCGGCCTAGTGGGCCCGAGGGGGGGGGGGGGTGTCTGGTTTTCTAAGCATAGCGTTAAATGATTAACTTTTTGTTTTGTGATCTGTGGGGTTGCTGACTTGTTTTTTTACTCCCAATCCCCACACAGGAAACATAACACCTGGGAGCCAGAGAAGAACCTCGACTGTCCCGAGCTTATCTCTGAGTTCATGAAGACTTACAAGAAGGGCAGTGGCCCTGCCGCCGCTGCCGCCAGCACTCCCCCCAGTGGAGGAGCGTCTAAGTCCAGCACAGCATCCTCGGGACGCACCAAAGAAACCAGTAGTACCAAGAGGAAAAACTCGGACGACGAGGAGGAGGAGGTGGCGAATAAGGCCAAAAAGAAGAAGGAGGTAAGGAATAGATGTTGCGGGAAAAAAGGGTCAATTATATTCTTTTATGACACATGTTAGTGTGATTCCCTGTTGGGTAGGAGGGATGGGGATCGTTAGGATTTGATCGATTTCCTCTTTCAATCAGTTCCAAAATGGTAAGAGGTAAAAAAAAACATTTTTTAAAATCTGAAGTAAATAAACTGTACTTTACAACTGTATATTTGTGGTACCTGACTTAGTCAGTGCTGAAACTTTGGATTAGAGATTTTTTTCCCTTACCGTCCGTAACCCATTAAGACCTGAAGCCGATTCTACAAATGTCTTCTAAACAGTATTCTGGAAAAAAAACTATATTTATATCAGTGGTTCTCCAACTTTTAATGGGGTTAAGTATTGGTCGATACCGGTACCAATCCGATACAGGTGTGTAATTCAAAAAGAATCTAGGACAGTGGCTCTCAAAGTGGGTTCCAAATGGAACCCTACAGGTCTGACTCAGAGAGTGTACAAATGGAACCAAATGGGGTCTATTTGGTTCCATTTTGTGCACTGATGGGGTGCCCTTGAAATTAAAACGTTTGAGAACCACTGATCTACGAATAAATACAAATCCCATTAATAATTAAAGAGCGGATACAAGTTAGTAAAATAATAATGTAAATGGTACAGTAGAGGATAAAACGGTAGTGCAATATCAATTGAAGCATTCAAATTACAAAATAATTGATGACAGTAAATGCCTTATGTGATAAATTACATGGCATCGGTATAGACTCATACTCACCGATACCAGCATTTTAGGCAGCATTGGCAGCTTTTCCGTTACTCGTATTGGAATCGGAACAACACTACTTTTGATCCTGAAATCAACAAAGAACTGTGATGCGTATAACCGTTCATACGTTTTTTTTTCCATGTCAATACAATGGAAAGCAGTTGTCGTTGCTGCTGACAATTTGGGGATAACCAACTCCAAATGGGGATATTTTGAGCTGCTTGTATGTTTTATTTATTTAAAACATATATGCCACTTAAATTTGGTTATGAACAACCCTAATGGTTGAAAGGATCTCACCGTGCTAGCCTGGAAACCAGACAAATCTGCCATGGCAAAAAGAATTGCCCTCTGCAGATTATTATAATACTATAATATCTACACAGTGATATTAGTCTGGCCATGCCAGGCTATCACCGTGCCACTTGCTAATGAAGATTCTTCCCTTTTTTTTGTTTTCAGGAAGAAGTCCTGGTTGCACGAGGCTTTGAGAGAGGACTCGAACCAGAGAAGATCATTGGAGCCACTGATTCGTGTGGAGACCTAATGTTCCTTATGAAGTGGTAGGTTTTTCTTTCCCATATATTAGCATTTTGGATATTGGTTATGTTTTGACTTACTTTCATTTGCAGACTCTAAGCTGACACTTCTGTACTTGTCTTTTGCAGGAAGGACTCTGACGAGGCTGACCTTGTGCTTGCCAAAGAGGCCAATCTGAAGTGCCCACAGATCGTCATAGCCTTCTACGAGGAGCGTCTCACCTGGCACGAAGACAGTGACAAGAAGGAGAAGGATGCTGTGAGTGTGTGAGTTTGTCACCTCAGGAGGAAAAAAACTGGTCCACTTCACTCCAGGACCAACAGACATTTTCACACCCAAACCGCTCATCCTTTTTATTGACCATGTCCAACCGCAGTACCGCACACACATGGACACTGCCCCTGTCATCATGCCTCTCTCATTGTATATTCAAGCGACATAGAACAGTTACGAGACCTTAAGGTGCCCAGAATGATCCAATATGATGGGAATGCGATGGACATGGGAGAGATACTGGGGTGGGGAGGGTTTGTGCTTTTTTGCTTTGTATTCAACTTTGACTTGTTTAAACGTCTTTATCGTGAAGTTTTAGTGTTTATGGGATATGATTGTGTCATTAAGGTTTTTCTTTGGTACACACAAGCACAGGGGGGTCATGTTTGAAACTTGGAATGTAGTCTTCACTGAGTTACCATAGAGCAATGGCAGCATTTTGTTTTTTAAATCATGGTGTAGTTGTCAAAAGACAACTACTGTTTTGTTTCCTATATAATTAAACAATTGGACCAGTCACAACCATCTTCATTGCATATTTCCAGGGGGAAACTAAAACCAGCATTCTTCATGGCCAGGTATCAGACTGCCACCCTGTGGCTAACATGAGTAAAACATTGATTTTAACCATAATGCATTTTAACGGTTCCTGCAGTTTTGTCAATGTTTTCCTTGTTTTTATGGTGTTTTAAGTGGTGACATACACAGCCATACGGTATTTGTCCTTGTTATGTCGACAAATTAAAGACAGCTGAAATCACTCTTGACCATCTCCATTATTACCCATGTCATGTTTGGATGAACAATTTGGACACTGGACCCAACTTTGCACAGTCTAGACTTGTACTCTGTAATATGAGATTCATTCTGCATTAAGATGTTACAAAGTCAGTATTGTGGACCAACACAGGTTGGGTCTTTTGCAAGAATAAATAAAAAAAAAGTTGAAAGACTTCACTTCCTTGTTCCCTATCAAAATGATCACTTTTCAAAAAGCGGGTCTCAACTCCTAGCTTGAAGTCAGGGTTGGTTCCGTCTTGACTCTTTAACCTTAGATTTCATTTTTGTCAGTTATGACTTGCAACAAATGTGGCTTCCGCATTCCTTGTGTGGATTTGAAGAATTTGCTCCAACGTGTATAGTGTCAACTTTTAATAAAGTATTTCAATGTTAACATGACTGAAGTAAGTTTTTTTTTTAAAGGTTTGAGACATTCAATAGCATGTCTGAAACAAGGAGGCTACCATAGAAACCACTTGTTATCATGCTTCATAATAGACTTATATACAGTATATAAATGGGATAAGTAACACCACTACCTTTTTTATATTGTATATTTCTGGTTTACCTTATGTAAGGGGAAAACAAAAAAATGTCAACCCAGTTAAGTTGTCCTCATTTTGTTTTTGAACCGATCACTCAAGGGCACTAGTTACAAGCACTCAGCAGATGGTGCTGTTGGACACTAATGAGTAAAAAATAAATAAATTACAATGTTTTCATACAAAATCAAGTTACAGGACTAATGCACTGCAGCTTGTGATCTATGTGGGGAAAAGTCTTTGATGGATCAAAATATGTATCCTTAGAGGGTACACAGATTATCTGAAACTGCACATATGTTGATAATTGATAAACCTTGTATGTTCAAAACGTACTTTTCAAGAAATAGCAAAACAATAACCTGTGTTCCAATGGATACAATGTAGTTATTTTATTACAAGCCCTTTTTAATGCTTTTCGATGGTTCAATATTTATAAAACGCACACACACACTTGACCACTTTCACTTTTAAAACTTCAGAAATAGCAAACATTGCCAATCTACAAGCTCACAACGAGACGCGCTGTGGCTATTTTTTGCTACCTTTGTGTGGCATTGTGGTATGACGAAGTAGCGCATTAATTTACACAAAAAGAATCATAGGTTTAAATATGGAGATGCAAGGTTTCTGCCTGACAGCCATGATATTTGGTTGTGTTGAGAGAATCGTAATGTTGTGTCCTGAGATGACTGGGTACACCAATACTTAACTTGTGTTATTTAAAGAAACAATGTTATGCTGCAGTCAGTGTAGGTAAAAATCTGATCTGAAACAAACCCCACCACTTTTATCCTCTCTTTCCACCAACTTCTCTCTTAGTCACATACACAGTGCTGCATAGTTACGTCTAGGGCGGTGGAATTTTCCTTGCAAAAAAAAGACTGTTATACTCCAAATGGAATGCAAAGGTCACTAGTAAATTTCCAGCCCCTGGGACCATTAAGCCCAGCAGAGGGAGTGAGCGGTAGGCTATTTTATGGAGCCTGGAGCTGTCTTGCTGACAAACCTGGGCCAGTAGGGTTTGTTGGGAGAGCCGCAGTGGCACCCAGGGGAGCTCTGTTTGTGCTGTGTGTGTGGTAAACACAGAGGCAGAGGGCTGGGCATGGCATGCACAGGTATACACAGAGCTTGGTCAAGCTAAAAAAACAAATAAACCGGGACTGGCGAAAGTACAGATATAAGACCAGTGTTGATTTTGACAGCAAATTTGGATTTAGTTTTAGTCATAGTCTTTCGAATAAAATTCCATTTAGTTTTTGGTCATATTTTAGTCATCTGAAATGTTTTAGTTTGTGTCTAGTTTTAGTCGACTAAATATCGTAAGATTATAGTCGACTAAATCTACAGTTGATTTAGTCGACTAAAATGTATTTTGGCGGTGCCTTGATGGCGTCGTAATGGCTGATTTTACACTTGGTTGCATGCTGAAAATAGCCGATCTACAAGCTCACAACGCGTCGCAGCGCGAGGCGTTGTGAGCTTGTAGATCTGCTATTTTCAGAGCACAACGCCCGAGCGCAACCAAACAAAAAATGACTTGTCTTTTAGTTCTACTGGATCTCTTCTCCACTAGTCCCTCACTAACATTTTAGTCTAGTTTTTATTTGTTGACGAAATTGTCAATATATTTAGTCTTAGTTTTAGTCATCGTAGCTTAGTTTTTATTTTGTTTTTATTTTGTTTTCATCAGAAAAACGTAGTCGACGAACATTTTTCGTCATAGTTTTAGTCGACGAAATCAACACTGATATGAGGACAAGTGCTGCCTGCAACTGACTGAATGTGTGTATATCACAGACTCGATAACGAGCTGTCTGTGCTTCATTAGCCATGACAGTCTTGCCCATCGAGCTGCTATTAGACGACTGTCTTGAGCTTTTGTAACATTCCGACTGTGCTTTGTAATTATGTGATATCGAGTGGATATTTTCTTTCGTCGATTGTTCTTCTTGACCTTTACCATTCTGCTGTTTGCCTGTAACATTATGTAATGTAATGTATCCTTATATAAACGATGAATCTCAACCGGACTGTATTGTGTCTCCTCAAATATAGTTGCCGTTAAACTACAGTTATATATATATAGACGTGTGCACTTCTATAAGGGTAGTTGTGTGTGTGTGTGCCAGCCAGGCAGCTACACCACCACTCTTCAAGCACAGTCTCTGCAACACCAGTAACTTTTAGTGCAAATGAGATCCAGAGGGTATTGCCAATTGCAGAGGTTGGTTGTCTTGCAGCACATTACCCCAAACGAGTGCCCAGGGAGCTACTGTGCAGCTGTGGCTGAGAGTCATGGGAAGAGTTTTTGCTGCACCGGGCCTCATCAATGTAGCACAGCTTGTTCAACAACACAAACAAACAAACAATTCCGCATGAACACACACACATGCGCGCGCACACACGCACACACACGCACGCGATCCATAAATGCATCATTTCGTTTTATTTGAGAGGAAAAAACTTTGCTAGAGCTCAGGAAGCGTCCCCGGGGAACACTGAAAACCTATCGCTGCAAAAGTGTCATAAGTCATGAGCGTCACACCGACTGATGCCATTTGATGTAGTCTTCCTCACACGCTGAGATCAGGTAGAGACACACACAGCTGCTCGACAGCTGTATACGTCCGCAGCTCGTCGCTGCAGCCAGCAAGATACAAAAAAGGTCTGCAGTGATGACTATAGCGCATCATGCCTTAGCGCGGCGCGCTGATCCGTGTGAAGGTGATTGCGGTGTGATGCTCTAATTTGGGTGGCTATCACACTTAATGTGCAGTAAAGCATCGGAGACAAAGCTTCTTCATTCTAAGTGTTCATCCCCCTCCACCGCGCGCCACACCTCTCGTCACCGACCCCTCCACCGCCTCTCTGCCCCCCCCACACCCCACCCCACCCCGCCCCACCCCGCACTCCTCTCTTCATCTCCTCTCCCCCCCACCAGGGGGAAAGAGTTATAGCTGCCATAAAAGGCAGGTAATGCATTGTTAACTAATTCTGTCTGCTCAGAGCTGATATATCCTCTGCTCTAAATCTCCATGCTTCCAATAAAATGCAAATGCTAATGCTTGCCCTCCATGAGCTGATATAATTTTTAACAGGCCAGAGGTAAATGCTAGGGGAAGGTGGGGTGGGCCAGAGGTAGACTATATGCCATGGTCAGGGGGCTCACGCCACTCGGGGTAAACCCGAAGGGTACGTGTCCAGACTTCGTGCTCCACACAGCATTTGTGTGTGTGTGTGTGTGTGTGTGTGTGTGTGTGTGTGTGTGTGTGTGTGTGTGTGTGTGTGTGTGTGTGTGTGCGCGGCAGCGCGTGTGTGTGTCTGTGTGTGATGTGACCAAAACATCTGCGAGCGTTTACATGAATATCACATAATTGCATTTGTGTGGTTATAGATGGGTGTGCCCATATGCATGAGGCTGGTAAAGCTAGCATAGCTATCTATACCATAGCTATCCCATAGCCTACTAGCTAGCTATCCTGAGATAATCCCTACCGGCATGGATATGTTGTTGAGTAGCCCACACACTAGAGGCATTCCATTCCATTCCACATCCATACACCATCAAATAATGGAAGCCAATTTGCCAGTGGGTGTAATGCATCATATTTCCATGTTAATAGTAGTGTCATACTTCGTGTAACCTTGGGCTTCTAAATATTGATCCACTTCTAGATTTTCAATTATCCTGTGCCGTTTTTCTGCCATCTGGTAAGGACCAGTGATTTGTGTTCCTTCATAACTGGAGGCTTGTCCTGTAATTAGACCATAAATTAATTTGCAGAAAAGAGAGAGAGAGAGTGAAAAAAGATTGAAAGCATTAAGTAAGTCCTCCGTGATTGGAGACAGAAAATCATATGCAACCCACATGCACAGTGTTTTAATCACGACAATAAGATAATTGGATTACAAATTCCAACACTATAACTTTTCTATCCTTGCTTGTTTCACTTGCCTTTTTCTTTGCGGCACTGAAAACCACACTGGACCACAAAATGATTGCTCGCGTGTCAGATCTTCCATAAATTGTTGGAAATTATCCAGTGACATAATTGAGCCTAATTACTTTTCAGTGCCGTAACAAAAAGATTAGCCAAAGGTCGATGTTAATATGAAAATGAATGTGAAACTTTGAAGTAAAATGCTATGAATCCATCAATTAGTTTAATAACTACTCTGCACACAGCCAGACAGAACAATATGTCCCTCTCCAACCTGGTTCTTATTTACAGCACAGCCCTAGTAGAGGCTCTAAAATACCAAATGAGTCTTGATTGATTTTAAATTGGGGACTATGCTCTCTTGCGAGATTAGCTCTCTTTGTCCCCTGCTGCTAAATTACACATAGTGAATGGGGGCTGTCGCTTGCACAGTGTCTGCATTACAACTACGGATCCCCTTGCCATGTGGAAATTCACATTAGACAAGCCCAAGTTACCAGCTCAAAGCAATTTAGGAGGAGAAAATGATGTAACAGAATGGGGTTCTGTTGTGGTGGAAAATGCAAGCTCAGCAGGGTCTGCGTTTGAATCACCACATAGAGCAGCATACAGCAATAGTGTGGAGTGAGTGAGGCTGCTGTGGTTATGCACTGAGACTATAGCGGCTTTGGCTTGACCGCTTGTATATATATATATATACCTGCTGCACACTGTCTGCAACCCTGACTTCTTTCTGTTCAGTGGTGGAAAAAGTACTCACATTTTTTTTACTTAAGTAAAAGTATCAATACTGCAAGTGTAGAAGAACTCTGTTATACAAGTAAAGACTCCGGAATTCAAAATGTACTTGAGTAAAAGTGCAAAAGTATTGTTAAAAAATGTACCAAAAGTAGAAAAGTACTCATTATGCAGAATGTCCCATTTCACAAGTTTTCAAATGTATAACTTCTTTTGAAAATAGCAGATCTACAAGCATGTAGAAACATGTAGATCGGCTGTTTTCAAATGGCCGAAATGTTAATAGGGCTGAAGTGGGTAATGTATGTTTTGTAATAATAATCAAAATCTACAAATTAACTAGTAACTAAAGTTTTCAAATAATTGTAATGGAGTAAAAGTATAATATTTGTCTCTGAGATGTAGTGGAGTAGAAGTAAAAGTTCAGAAAATTGGAAATACTCCAGTTAAGTAAAAGTACCTCAAAATAAAAAAAGTAAATGTACTTAGTTACTTTACACCACTGCTTCTGTTGAGAGAGGCCACAGCTGCCAGCATAAAGCTAATTTATACTCCGTATTATGACGTGTCGCTTTAGTTGCCAAAACGAAAACTGATCTTCAAGCTAACAGCTTGAAGATCAGTTTTCGGCAAACGCCATTGTGCCGATGCAGTATATATAAACTACCCCCGATCGTATCTTAGTAGTGGGCTTGGAGAGGCAAGGTGAGCCCAGCCCACACAGCAGAGCCCACCTGCTCCCCTGTTCTCCATCACAAAGTCCTTCAGCCCCGGCCTCTCCCGGAGGAAATGCAGCCTGGGCTTGCTATACGGAGGGAGCATGTGTCCCTGAATTTATGACGGCGACTTATTGGCGCCCTTTTACATTAAAAGTCATCTTGAGTTTCCCCAGTGTGGCCATATGTGTGGCTAGCGTTAATCCATTAACATTCAAGGCAGACACGTACAGAGGCTGCCTTTCAAACAGCTCTAGTCTGAGCCCCATCGGTCTGCGGGCCCAGCGTTGACCACAACATTCTCTCTCCCCTCAGCCACTGGCCACAGTCACTCTCGATATAATACAGCGCCATAAACTATCTAATGTTACACCGTCCATGAATGTGAGCTATTATACGCTTGAGGTTCAGGTTTGCGAGGCTTACAACCAAGTGAGAAAAAGCCCAGCTGTGACAGAGGAGAGCCCCATTCTGGCATAGGAGAAGAAAAGGGTGGCGCATCTGTCTCCGTCTGCACATCCTACATTTCAATTGTAGGATGTCAAATTAATGTAAGTTTCAGGTCTGTGCCATTTCCATGAGGGATTAGAGTTCAGAGAGTCCGTCAAATCCCCAGGATTTTCTACGGTGGTATTTATTTCAACAGGAGATGTTGAAGTGCATATTAATAGATCCACAAGGAATAGTCCTGGCACAACTTTAAAATGCATGTAGGCCTGCCCACAAGGGTCTCGAGTCGACTTAGAAGAGCGGGGTTTTTCAACAACACACGAACGAAAGGTCTACCATGGAAGGTGGCCCCCCTAACACTGAATCACATTTTTTAGTGTCTTATAAAAACCTTGATAAATACTTTATAAAGCCACAATGCATAACAAATCCGGGCACATAAAATAAGGAATAAAATGTCGTACCACACTGGGGTAGCAGACCTCTTGAAGGGTTCATGAATAAGTTTTACAGCTCAGTATTATCACCACTATCCTTATAAGGGGCCTGTCAACTCCCGAAGTCCACGGGATATATACATTAAACACACATTCGAGCCGCTCACGCTCTGGTCCATTACATTGATTAGCAGTAAACAAATTTGTAATAAAACTTAGTGAAATGGAGGAAGATGGCCGGCGTGCTGATTCATGGTCGCATGTTGGTGAAATATCACGAGTCGTAGGTGTCGCACTTCTAAGCGCGCCGAGGTGATGCAGGGCCGCGTTTGCAAGATCTCTCACACATATGAGCCAATTCATCCAAACGGCTCATGTCTAAACATCGAGTCCCTCATCTCATCTGTTGGGCCAGTTATAAACCCAGGCTAGAGAGAGAGAGCCCAGTGTGGCAGGAATCCAGAAAACGTGAGAGAATCTGGGAAGCAGAGCAGACCAAACAGATGTCTCCTCCACTACATAGACACCTCCTCCTTCTATTCCCTCCCCTCCTCCTCTAGTCTAGTAGCCACCCCCCCACCTCCATCTTCCTGTCTGACCCCCCCCCCCCCCCCGTCCTCGCCCCTCCCCTCCTCGAGAAAAACGAAAAAAAGAAAACACACACTCACTCATTTCCCTTTTGTAATTTCCACCGCAGTTGTTGGTGCCCTAGTTCGAAATCTGTTTGCTATGAACTGAAATACACGTTACATAAGCGATGTTGGGAGGTTTAATGATCCATTTTAGCACAGAGCATTTTTTTTTTAAACAGGCAGGGCCGGTTATGAGAGGAAGAGGAGCAGGAAGAGGAGAAGAAAGACTGCATCATGTGTTTCCACTTTTGACCTCTCTCCCCCTATGGCATCTGCCCACCTGGTTTGGTTTAGAATGTTGTTTCTGTGTGGAAGAAGCTGATGGCAAAGCAGCCTGCAGACAACATTCGGGGGAAAGGACATCATTTAAAAATGTTTCTGCCACAGCGTGGAGCCTCTTGCCATATCTCATCGCTCCGTGCGTCCCCTGAAATACGCTCTCATGGTAGCATTAAGGCCCTACACACAGTGATACGACGGCAATATCACAGACCAGCTACGGTTACCAATAGCTGGATATACAACTGGAAAAACCCAGCGGAGCCAGGCCAGTACACTCCACTGGCACAACCGTCGAGCAATGAAAAAGCCGTATATGCCTTTATTAGCCAAGAAAAATAAGCCTTTGATAGTTTTTTGTTACCGAGTGTGTGTTACTTCAAAACGACAACTTTTAAAGGCATATTTCAGTCCAAACTATGTGAAAATGTATGTCAGATGTGTTGCCTTGACGATGGGAAGGGCAACGCAGGGCCACCTTAAACTCTGAAACTGTTCATCTGTTTCCTATTGAAAGGGATGGAAGCAGGCAGGGTTGTTGGGGGGTGTGGGGGGGGGGGGCACCAGAGAAACAGGAAATGACAGCGTGACCCACTGGGCCCACTTACTACCTTAGCCAGAACCCCCTGGCCACGGCACAGCCAACCCACTGGGCCGGCTAGTTTCCAACACCTGCTGCTTCTGGTTCCCCCACATAAATCCAGGTGCTCCTGGATATAAGGCCCTCTTTCTCCCCAGGAGCGACAGGAGGCCAAAGGGGGGGAGAGGCGAAGGCTAGCTTGAGGAGGAGGGGGCTGGCTGTATACTGCTGCTGGAACACTGGAGGCTCTGCCTTCCTTCTGTGCTACAAGTCATGGAAAATACTACTTCAAATATACTAGGCTATGCTGTTGGAGAGAGACGCAGAGCACCAGGGGTTTCCATCACATCAACCCACAGCTTGCTCAAGGCTCCACACTCTCGCTTTATATGCCTCTGTGCTAAGTGAAAGAAAGTGGACTATTTGATAATGGGAAAAAGAGTCAAGTCTCATATCCAGTGATCCTTGAACACTTCTTCGCTGTCTTGGATAGCAGGGTAGTTGGTTCAGTGGGAGTGAAATGCTCTCTCTCGACCCTTTTCAGCTCCTCACTGCCCCCTGGTACGGTGAACGGGCGCTGCAAGCATCGCTGAGCTGATAAACCCTAGAAATCATTCTCGACTCCAGCCAGAGCTCTTTACAGTACCTCCAGCGCTCCCTGGTGATGGATTAATGCACTGTTGTTGTCATTTTATTGCCATTTTATTGCCCTGGTGCAATTTACCAGGCTTTATGTGTCTCTGCTGTCCAGTGGAGGAACGCGCAAGCGCATTGGACAAACCAGCATGCAAGCCCCAGACAAAGGCCACTATACTTGTCCATTCACTGCGCATGTGCACACATAACACTATTCTCTCTCTCTTTCTCTCTCACACACACACACACACACACACACACGCACACGCACACGCACACGCACACGCACACACACACACACACACACACACACACACGCAAATACGCACGCACACACAAACACGTACGCTACACACATCCATGCACACTCTATCTAAATCAAAACTTGAGATTCATTCAAGCACAAATGAGGTACTATACAGTGAATCTTTCAGCTTGGCTGATGGACTTCAGGCCCTGTGGAGCACACTGATGCCATGTCCCGCTCTCACCACCGGAGGGCAACATCATTCAGCCAGCCTGCCACAGCCTGTTGAAACAGAAATGGGAGTTCCACGTGTATATGTTGAAATAATTCTGTGGATCTAAGCTTTTTTGTTTCGTTTTTGCCCCCTCGATATCCTAAAAGCTTACAAAAAACACATTTTTTTGCTTATAGGTAGACACTACTGACACATTTCTTTCATGGTTCCATGGCTCCCATGGTTTTCCATGAGAGCAGTTAATTAGCCTCAAACCAGCCAAACCACCCACCTAGCATGACATGTCTTTAATATCATGCTTGGAATATGATGCATCCTTGAGTCAATGTTATGCTACTGCAAAAACGATTAATCTCCGCATCGGCCCTTCACTCACAAATAGATAGCATGTGGGTGCATGCGTCCATGTACACACCTGTGCACACACACCAACGCACACGCACGCGCGCACACACACACACACACACACACACACACACACACACACACACACACACACACACACACACACACACACACACACACACACACACACACACACACACACACACACACACACACACACACACACACACACACACCTTCCCTACACATTATCACAGCTGCTGATCTATAGAAGCTGTTGCGACATGCAGAAAGGCAGTGTGTAACATCTCCTGCCAGCGCTATGATCTCCTTCATGCTGTGTGGGAACAGTCCTACCTTCATCACACACACACACACACACACACACACACACACAACTCAACTCTCTTTGTCCAAAACAAAATCTCTCTTTTGCATTTGATATGCAGCCTTAATGGTGACACCCTCTCAGTTATATGAGCAAGATATAAGGGATACGCTTTGCTGTGCAGTCATCATGACAATGTAATAGGATTAGCAGTCTCCCCAGTGACCTATTATGTCTCTGTGATATTTATATACCATCGAAATGGAAAAGCATGTTGTTGTTAATTCAATTAAAAAATAATTTAAACCCTCTTTATACTTCGTTGACCCGGGGTCCCTCAGGGGTCTATACTTTGTCCACTCCTTTTTTTGGTCTATACTAGTCTACCAAATCTCTTGGCGGAAATAGTACTTTCGCTAAATGTCCAGAATAGGGAAGCTATATATAGTACGTAGTAGGTTTCATGTGGTTAACCAGTTGAACCTCAGCATCCAAATTCTGGGGGCAACATTAGCCCAAAATAGAAGATCTACAAGCTCACCATGTGTTGCAACGCGTTGTGAGCTTGTAGATCTGCTCATTTAGCCAAATGTTCCGGCTATTATGACATGCCCAGGATTGGGACACTAGAATATTGAAAATGGATTAGCAATTTGGGACTCAAAAGATTCAAAATATTCCAAATGCTGTTAGAAAGATTCAAAATATTCCAAATGCTGTTAGAAAGATCCAGTCGTCGACGATAGCAGGCTGAAAACGGGAGTTGAGGAACATATTTCTGGACACAGATATTTATTTTCCTCTGCCTCTGTGCAGATCAGCTATATTTGGCTAAGAGATTTGGTGTAGAGTGGTAGACGGGAGAAAAAAACGGTCCAAGTACAGAGCCCACTCAGGTCCAGTTTAAGTCTAGAGGGTTTAATAAATGGTTAAAACATGCAATTATTGTTGCACTCCAGGACTATGACAGGAGTCCACCACCAGAGGGAGCACAGATGCTGTTGAATCCGAGAGAGCTACAGTATACCTGACAGTTAAAAAAACATTACTGTAGAAAATAGTATGAGGATATAGACATATATATAGTACCATTCTTCCATCACCTGTCGCCAACCATTACTGTTTAAAAAAAAACATTTGCTATCTGCTTGCTATCAAAGTGGTTCAACGCCAAACAACTCTAGTCTTTTTTTTGTATCTGTCCTTGTCCTAAAAGTTATTACCTGACTAATGTTGCGTATTGAGTTCTTTAACACTTTAAGACTGGGAACGCAGCATCCGTGTGTCATTTTTTTTTTTTTCTTTGGGCTATCAAAAATAGCAGATATACAAGCTCATAGCGCGGCACCGAGTGCCGCGCTACGAGCTTGTAGATCTGCTATTTTTAGAAAAATCGTGAAAATGTGTGCAAATACTTTTTTGTTTTTGTTTTTTTGCGGACATTAGTAACTCAAATCTTTGCTTCTGGGGGTCCCTGGAACTAAATATTTTACAAATGTTTGCTTTAAAAAATATATACTGTATTCCAAGATTTTCACGAATTTTC
Organism: Gymnoscopelus microlampas; assembly: GCF_963454915.1. Lineage (NCBI taxonomy): Eukaryota > Metazoa > Chordata > Actinopteri > Myctophiformes > Myctophidae > Gymnoscopelus > Gymnoscopelus microlampas. The sequence goes on along the minus strand of NC_139947.1, from coordinate 37,088,978 downwards.
ACGATTTTTCAAAAATAGCAGATCTACAAGCTTATAGCGCGGCAGAGCCAAAGAAATCTAAAAAGTGACACACAGATGCGTTCCCGGTCTTAATGGTTTAATGTACATGAGTGTTTGTGTGTGTGTGTGTGTGTGTGTGTGTGTGTGTGTGTGTGTGTGTGTGTGTGTGTGTGTGTGTGTGTGTGTGTGTGTGTGTGTGTGTGTGTGTGTGTGTGTGTGTGTGTGTGTGTGAGAGAGAGAGTACCTATATATATATTTCTTTCACATCTGTGGTGTGAAGTACAATCTTTGGAGGGGGGGGGGGGGCTGTAACCTCAGAGTCTCTTACACCCTGAGAGCTGCCGATCCATCACTCTTAATGGAAGAGAGGATAAGTTTCAGCCAGTGAAAGAGAGAAGAGACAAAAGGCAGAGAGCGATTTATGGCAGAGGTAAGAAGTGGGGCTCTGGGCTGTGGTGGTGCCTTGATCTGAGCTGGGCTGGGCTGGGCTGGGCTGTTGTGGCTAGGCTAGTAGGCCCCAGCCCCGGCCCCAGGCCATATAGTCCATTCACACGTGCATGTATACAAGACACACACACGCGCGCGCACGCATACATGTTTGTATTACTATACTTGTGAGGACATCAACACTTTAGGACAGCCATGTTATGAATGCCATTTAAACATAATAATTGCCATTTTTAACCGTAAGCCTAAAGCCGAAAAACAGCAGATCTACAAGCCCACAACGCGTCGCGCTGCGACGCGTTGTGAGCTTATAGATCAGCTATTTTTCGGTGCATGACACTGGCGCGCAAACTAAGTATAAATCGTGTTGAACTCTAATACCAATCCCTAAAGCTAACCTCTAAGACACCTAAATGTCTAATCCTGACCTGAATGTTTTTCTAATTGTAAACGCATCTCTAAAAAAATGTTTTTTTAACTATACAACAACCATTTGTCTTGTGAGGACCAGGAAAACAGTCCACACAATGTATATTTCTTCAAATTTTACTATACTTGGTCCTCGTTAGTATAGTAATACAAACACACGCACACACGCACACGCACGCACACACGCGCACACACACACACACACACACACACACACACACACACACACACACACACACACACACACACACACACACACACACACACACACACACACACACACACACACACACACACACACACACACACACACACACGCACACACACAGCAGGTTCAGTCCCTGGCTGCTTACACTATACTCGAGGCACAGGAGGGGCTCGATAGAACGCCACGTCCCAAAATCCAAACCTCTCTCTCTGGGGGCTTTTGAAGTTTGCCCCGGCCCCCTATTCGGTCCAACTTTTTGCACTCGTCCATCTTCCAGTGGTGAAATATAGAGTGGAGGACCCGTTACATGTTAGCTTAGGAGATAGCACAGGTGTAAATTACATGGGAGGCTCTGGCCAGTCTTATTTATGAGAGGTCTGTCAGGTGTTTAGGTGTTGGAGTGAGATGTGCAGCTTAAAGCGTTTACTCCGCTGTAAATCAGGGCACGCAGGCCACGTCTGTTTGGACTGTGTGTGTTTACATGTGTGTGTGCCTGGCTGTTATTCGAGGTACACACACACACATAAGGCTTTGCTTTGAGATGTATACGTGTCATTCGGTCAGGGAGTTTACCTGTGTGTGTGTGTGTGTGTGTGTGTGTGTGTGTGTGTGTGTGTGTGTGTGTGTGTGTGTGTGTGTGTGTGTGTGTCTACAGGCCACCAACACAGCTCGAGACAATGACTATATACACGGTTACTCATACTGACAAACACACTTTTTAAGGACGCACTCAAAACCTATACACTTGCCTTCGCCATCACATCATTGTGAGCTAATATGAAACCAACTCCACCCTCAAAGGTTTTGCTCTGATGCTTTCCGAGATGCCCCCAGCCCCTTGCCAGTCTACATCCATCCACACAGAGACAGGTAGCTGCAACTATTAGCCATTATTCTATCACTTAATTTTTTTTCGATGAATCAAATAATGACAATATATAATGAGATATTTTTTAGGGATATTTTTGTCTTTTACAAAAATGTATATAATACTTTTTTTTTTGTAAAAGATAAAAGTATCCCAACAAAAAGTAAGATATATATATATATATCTCTGCTGTCGGGCATAAACCAGCTAACTCCAAACCATTTCAGGAAATGAAAAAAAAAAAAAAAAAAAAGTTAGGAGGTTTTGTTCATCATTGATAAGAACAGCTGAATGGACCTCCAAGCTCACAATGAGGTTGGAGGTCAAAAGGGGGTGGAGACTGGAGTCAGCAAATCCAGCTAACTCCACCCCCCTTTGATGGAGTTTGAGGATCCAA